>NC_138303.1:42575000-43112500 GCF_965601325.2 Salmo salar
TATTACATTTCAAAAGCAGTACATTTACATTATAATTGGCTGTATTCAACCCATGCCAAAATTGCTTTATAAATCTAGCACAGAGGTTTTCGCTGTTACACAAGTGGAATAAGGAATATATCCTCTTTTGAAAAACAATTCATATGCAGTTACTAAACTATTATGTAACAAAATATAAATACAATATTGTTAACAGTATTATTAGTGTTATTTCACAGGAATAAGAACAACTTAATGTAAAGTGTTACTAAAACCTGATTGTGTGCTTTAACTACCAAATTCATGACAACTATAGATATACAAACTGAAACACATTTAATAAGACAATTATTTGAAAAGAGATAATACTTGTCAGACAATACATTTGTTTTTCCAATACAGTAGTCACTTGATACACTGCACTTTAATAAAAATGCTTTTGAAATCTTTACAGACAGATTTAATTTATAATTCACTGTATCACAATTCCAGTGGGTCAGAAGTTTACATACATGAAGTTGACTGTCTTTAAACAGCTTGGAAAATTCCAGAAAATGATGTCATGGCTTTAGAAGCTTCTGATAGGCTAATTGACATAATTTGAGTCAATTGGAGGTGTACCTGTGGATGTATTTCAAGGCCCACCTTGAAACTCAGTGCCTCTTTGCTTGACATCATGGGAAAATCAAAAGAAATCAGCCAAGACCTCAGAATTGTTTTTTAGGTCTCCACAAGTCTGGTTCATCCTTGGGAGCAATTTCCAAACGCCTGAAGTTACCACGTTCATCTGTACAAACAATAGCACCAAGTATAAACACCATGGGACCATGCAGCCGTCATACCGCTCAGGAAGGAGACGCGTTCTGTCTCCTAGAGATGAACGTACTTTGGTGCGGAAAGTGCAACTCAATCCCAGAACAACAGCAAAGGACCTTGTGAAGATGCTGGAGGAAAGAGGTACAAAAGTATCTAGATCCACAGTAAAACGAGTCCTATATCGACATAACCTGGAAGGCCGCTCAGCAAGGAAGAAGCCACTGCTCCAAAACCGCCCCAAAAAAGCCAGACTATGGTTTGCAACTGCACATGGGGACAAAGATTGTACTTTTTGGAGAAATGTCCTCTGGTCTGATGAAACAAAAATATAACTTTTTGGCCATAATGACCATCGTTATGTTTGGAGGAAAAAGGCAGAGGTTTGCAAGCCGAAGAACACCATCCCAACCGTGAAGCACGGGGGTGGCAGCATCATGTTGCGAGTGTGCTTTGCTGCAGGAGGGACTGGTGCACTTCACATAATAGATGACATCATGAGGTAGGAAAATTATGTGGATATATTGACGCAACATCTCAAGACATCAGTCAGGAATTTAAAGCTTGGTTGCACATGGGTCTTCCACATGGACAAGGCCTACAAACCTGACTCAGTTACACCAGCTCTGTCAGGAGTAATGGGCCAAAATTCACCCAACTTATTGTGGGAAGCTTATGGAAGGCTACCCAAAATGTTTTGACCCAAGTTAAACAATGTAAAAGGCAATGCTACCAAATACTAATTGAGTGTACGTAAACTTCTGACCCACTAGGAATGTGATGAAAGAAATAAAAGCTGAAGGGGCACAACGACAGATTTTTAACTTGTCAGCTCAGGGATTCAATCCAGCAACCTTTCGGTTACTGGCCCAACACTAACCAACAGGCTACCTGCCGCCAATGGCTGTAACACAACAAAATGTGGAAAAAGTCAAGGGATGTGAGTACTTTCTGAAGGCACGGTAAAGATAAGTTTAAGATTCCACATTCTAATTATTTAGTTGATCAAACGTTTAATTCATGAATTTATTAATTCATTAATATACACACCCGTTTGCGGATCCTGTACAGCACCAGGTCAATGATCTCTTTGCCAATAGTTTGGTGTCAACAGGCGTAATTGTTGGCAGCATCCTCTTTGCCAGTGATGAGTTGTTCAGGAAGGACAACTGGTGGTAAGTCCCAGTGCGCACCTCATCTGAGGAGAGAAAATTAGCTGCTCATGAGGGTCGTGAATGAGGAGCTCGATACCAAGAAAGCAAGGAATCATATGCAGCCACACCTCTTTTCGATAAGGAACGAGGCTTACCAATGACTGTAGGCTCCAGGTCTACAAACACAGCCCTGGGGACATAAATCCCAGTACTGGTCTCACTGAAGAAGGTGAGGAAGAAGTCATCTCCTCCTCCGATGGTCTTGTCGCATCTATCCATCTGGCTGGATCCCATGTTCCAGGCAGTAGAGCTTCCAGCAGGTATTACCCATCTGGACGCCAGCCTGACTCACATGGACGGATATGCACTCACTGGTGGGGAAAACCTTATTTAATTAGAATCAAACTCTAACAAAATGTTTGGACACTTGTTCTATACAATCAGAATATCTTCTCAGTATTAAAAACAAATCATCCATTTGCCTACCTCAAAATAGTTTATAAAAGAGAGACTTTGTTGCAGCAGCGCAACAATGTATCATTGTAGTGAGTGACGGTAGTAACATTGTAACAGCATCAGATTCTTTCTGCTCTAAAGAAGGCTAAATAATTCAGAATAATTTATATCTGCCTTATAGTAGGTTATGCTAGTGTAACGTAGGCTATCCATCACCGATATATGCCTACAGGGCTGTGCACAGATCTTTTGGAGGGCATGTGCTCAACCAAAAAAATGGCAGGGCCTCCTGAGTGGTGCAGCGGTCTAAGGCCCTGCATCGCAGTGCTTGAGGCATCACTACAGACCCAGGTTTGATCCCAGGCTGTGTCACAGCCGGCCATGACTGGGAGACCCATGAGGCGGCGCACAATTGGCCCAGCGTCGTCCGGGTTAGGAGAGGATTTGGCCGGTCGGGATTTCCTTGTCCCATAGCGCTCTAGCAACTCCTTGGGCGCCTGCAAGCTGACTTTGGTCGCCAGCTGAATGATGTTTCCTCCAACACATTGGTGCGTCTGGCTTCTCAGTTAAACGAGCAGTGTGTCAACAAGCAGTGCGGCTTGGCAGGGTTGCGTTTCGGAGGACGCATGACTCTCGATCTTCGTCTCTCCCAAGTCCGTAGGGGAGTTGCAGCGATGGGACAAGACTTGAACTACCAATTGCGGTAAAAGTACAACAAAAAAGCAGCTTTGGCAGCGATTACAGCTGTGGGTCTTTCTGGGTAAGTCTATCAGAGTTTTCCCACATCTGGATTGTGCAACATTTGCCCATTATCCTTTTCAAAATTCTTCTAGCTCTGTCAAATTGGTTGTTGATCATTGCTGTACAACCAATTTCAGGTCTTGCCATAGATTTTCAAGTAGATTCACATCAAAACTCAGGAACGTTCACTGTCTTCTTGGTAAGCAACACCAGTGTAGATTTGGCTTTGTGTTTTCGGTTATTGACCTGCTGAAAGGTGAATTCATCTCCCGGTGTCTGGTGGAAAGCAGACTGAACCAGGTTTTCCTCTAGGATTTTGCCCACGCTTAGCTCCATTCCATTTAGTTTTTATTCTGACAAACTCCCTAGTCCTTAACGATTACAAGCATACCCATAACATGATGCAGCTACCACTATGCTTGAAAATATGGAGAGTGGTACTCAGTAGTGTGTTGTGTTAGATTGGCCCTAAACATAACACTTTTTATTCAGGACAAAAAGTGAATTGCTTTGCCACATTTCTGCAGTGTTACTTGCCTTCATGCAAACAGGGTGCATGTTTTGGAATATTTTTATTCTGTGCAGGGTCATAGCCGTGGTAAGAAGCTTGGGGTTGGGGGTGTTGCGATTATTTTGGAGGGGGTGCTTATACAGGACCAGTAAAGGCCCAGTACACTACTTTTAAACTAAATGTACATTTAAACTAAATGTATTTGAGTGTGTACCAGCATTTTGTAGTCTGATAATTATCTGTACAAAACAGTTAATCTGATAATCAATATAAAAATACTTGCTTGATATAAGTTTTCCAGTTTCTTGAAATACCTTGCAAATGCAACTTTTTTATATGTGAAAATTTAAAATGGTCTATTCATTCCTTTTCTATTTTAGAAGACGCTAATCCAGAGCAATTTACAGTAGTGAGTGCATACATTTTCATACTTTTTCATAGTGCTCCCTCATGGGAATAGAACCTACAACCCTAACATGCAAGTGCCATTCTCTGCCAATTGAGGCACATCACAAACCACTTGATGTCTCAATGTACTTAATTACTGTATTGTGCATTGTTTAACTTCATGGTGATCGAAAATGTACAGGTACAAACCTAGATGACCTGCCAATGTAAAATACAGTAATGTATATTTATTTACATTAAGCAGATTGTAGGATTTTAAATTAATACTGCACAAAAAGTGGTTGTTTTCCATCTTATTTGATCAAGAAAAATATTGAATTTAATGTGGATGTTTTGTGTCTTTGCCCATAACTTTGCACATTTTTATGTAAATGTTTGAGTACAGGGTCTTGTTCTTTCTGGATTCCATTAGAATGACAATTGCAGAGAAAATGACAGGGCAACAAGTCTTACAATTCCAACTATTGAATCCTGAAAGATACTGTTCTTAATTATACACCTACCTTTTTTTTGCCAAAGCTGAGATGCTCTCTGGCAACTGAGTTAGGAAGGACGCCTGTTTCTACGTAGAGACTGGGTGTATTGAGACGCCATCCAAAGTGTAATTAATAATATCACCATGCTCAAAGAGATATTCAGTCTGCTTTTTTTTACCGATCTTACAATTGATTACCCTCGTGAGGCATTGGAAAATCTCCCTGGTCTTTGTGGTTGACTCTGTGTTCAAAAATTCACTCTTCGACTGAGGGATCATACAGATAATTGTATGTGTGGGGTACAGAGATGAGGTTTTCATAAAAAAAAAATAAAAAAAATCACTTGTTAAGGAAATTTTTACTCCTGAACTTATTTAGGCTTGCCATAACAAAGGGGTTCAATGCTTATTGACTCAAGACATTTCAGCTTAAAATGTTTAATTAACCTGTAAACATTTTCAAAAACATAATTCTACTTTGACTTTATGGGATATTGTGTTTAGGCCAGTGACAAAACATCTCAATTGAATTTATTTTAAATTCCGGCTGTAACACAACAAAATGTGGAAAAAGTCAAGGGGTGTGAGTACATTCTGAAGGCACTGTAGACAAAGCTTACTGACACAACACACACTTTTACACTCATATGCTGCTGCTACTCTGTTCTTTATTTTACTCTTATTATTATTATCAATCCTCATGTCTAGTCACTTTACCCTGCCTTCATGTACATGTCATGACGTTGGCCTCTTTGTGTACACGAAGGACAGTTGACCCCCTCCCCTTCGTACCATCACCCAACCTACCTTCCCCCCAACCCAGGGTTGTAAAAAACCCTCTGAGGAGAATCTCCTACCCCATGTTTCATAGAGAGACAAAGGAAATTCTTCCAACTCATAGAATTGGAGAACCGAGCGACATGTGTGTGCTGGAGAAGGTATGGAAGATTGTTGAAGAATCCAGCTACGAACTCATCCGCTTGGTACAATTTTGTGATACTCAGAAGAGACAATATAGCCATATTACCATAAAACTGTTTATATAATAGACTCAGTTTAAGACTTGCCTCATATGGGTGTATGGAATGTATTGATAAGGATAAAGCTTTTGTAAGACATTGAGATGCTATGTACTGATGTAATGTGATAGAATTGTATTTCTGTAACCAAATCTAACTCAGTCATAGGCACGCCCCAGGGACATATACAGGACCAGGCGTCATTTGACCAGCCTGTTCGATGGGCACTATAAAACACTCCCTGATTTACATTTCTCCAGACCAGGCCTACACCCTATGGCCAGAGGTTTGACCATCCAAGTACTCTACTGAAAGTGAACCATACCACGTGGTTAACTTTTAGACTATTGATACCGACAGAATAAGAACAAGTCTTTGATATTAATTATTAGTCTGCAGCTAAGTAAATTATATCATCGAACGCGAAGACCAACGAAACAACCATTCGATGACGACATTAATGAATGTCGCTCTGAAAGATCCATTCTAACCAAGAGAGAGAGAGAGAGAACGCGGACAAAACTCCCCAACAGAACTACTCTCCAACAAGAATCAGAACGACACACTGAGCGTAAATATATATATTGATTGCAATTGTTCCCGAATGAGTGAGCCTTCAATTGTCAATTGTTAATGAACTCTGTGTAAACTTCTCAGCTGACCATTTATGACCCATTGTTCAACAGGCCGACCAGCCTGTTTAGCCCACAAGGGCACATTCCGATACCAATCCTTTGTTGACGATAATTACTGTTTGTATGTTTTTCTGTTAATTACTTAGTGTAGTAAATAAATGATTTTAAGACAATTGATGTATGGATGATTTTAGTAAAGATTGGGTTCGTGCAGATACAACAATTTATGACGTTTTGGAATGAGACTGGACTAGAGGTAAATCCACCATTTAAACTTAGAAGATAATCGACCTATACTATAATAGAATATAATATTATAGTACAGGAAAGTTATTAGGAAAATTATAGCTTTGTAATCTGAATATTCTCCGTGATAATAATTACAGGGAGCTAATTGATAAACATATCTTCCGTTTAATGGTACCCCCAAAGACACGACATACATATCTACCTCAAATACCTTAATATTATCTATCCTGATGCCTAGACACTTTACCCTGCCTTCATGTACATATCTACCTCATACCTTATTATTATCTATCCTGATGTCTAGTCACCTTACCCTGCCTTCATGTACATATCTACCTCAAATACCTTATTATTATCTATCCTGATGTCTAGTCACTTTACCCTGCCTTCATGTACATATCTACCTCAAATACCTTATTATTATCTATCCTGATGTCTAGTCACTTTACCCTGCCTTCATGTACATATCTACCTCAAATACCTTGCACCTCTGCACATTAATCTGGTAGTGGTATTCCCTGTGTATAGCAACATTTTACTTTATTCCTATTTTATTTTATTTGTATTATTCTTTTTAAACTCTGCATCGTTGGGAATGGCTCGTAAGCAAACATTTCACGGTAAAGTCTACACCAATCACTGTGCAAATGTACACAGCAAAATCAATGGTGCACATTTAACTCTGAAGGAGTCCTACTGCACTGAAGTTAAAATAAGACATTTGAAGGTGCTAAAGATTTAACTCTGAAAATGTTCCCCCATTTAACTCTGAAAGTGTCAAATGTACACTTTTTAGTGAACATATGAGTCCCACTGTACTAGTGGTGTTAAAATAACACTTTTGAAAGTGTTGAAGATTTCTCTGTTGCAGTGTTCACCATTTTAATATTAAAGTGTTCAAAAGGAACAGGTGCATCAAAGCTGGGACCGAGAGACTGAAAAACAGCTTCTATCTCAAGGCCATCAGACTGTTAAACAGCCATCACTTACATTGAATGGCTGCTGCAACATACTGACTCAAATCTCTAGCCACTTTAATAATAAAAAATTGGATGTAATAAATGTATCACTAGTCACTTTAAACAATGCCACTTTATATAATGTTTACATACCCTACATTACTCATCTCATATGTATATACTGTACTCTATACCATCTACTGCATCTTGCCTATGCCGTTCGGCCATCGCTCATCCATATATTTATATGTACATATTCTTTACACTTGTGTGTATAAGGTAGTTGTGAAATTGTTAGGAATTGTTAGATTACTTGTTAGATATTACTGCACGGTCGGAACTAGAAGCACAAGCATTTTGCTACACTCGCATTAACATCTGCTAACCATGTGTATGTGACCAATAACATTTGATGGAACTTGATTGTGGTGTTTGCATAGCTCTACTGTAAAACATAACACTTGATTTAGAGTAAACTGGACTCCCTTTGCTTAGTGTGACTCTGTTACACAGTGAGAGTAAGAAATGTACACCTGTAGTTTTACTTTAAATCATTTCCGTGGTGTTATTTTAAAACTGTATGGTGTTAAGATTAATTTGTTAACACCCATGACTGTATGTTAGTGACAGAGACATAGTTGTTGGATTATTTCCTTTTAAAGACCTGTGGCTTTCACCAAGTGAGTTCCTGGGCGAATGTTATCATTAAAATTAAACTATGACAGCGCGTTACATATGTTTTATTCTAGCACGAAAACTCCTGGTTTACAGGCCACATCAAGCCTGCAAATCACGTTATGCTGGCTTGCAAAGTGATCCAGCCAGAGTTAGGATATCCAACAGTTGGAATATTTAATCACCCGCAACCTGCATTCAGAATTACTTTCAGGGTTAGCATACTTCCGAAAAAACACTACCTAAACCATTTAAACTGGAACAACCATAAATCTGACTACTTGGATTAGTTTAGAAAAATGTACATTATTTTTCTTTGTGTAGCATAAGATTAATCAATGTACATGTATACTGAACAAAAATATAATATGTGTAATATAATTGTCACGGCTGTCGTAAGAACGGGACCAAGGCGCAGCGTGTGTAGAGTTCCACATCTTTATTCAAAAGTGAAACTTCAAGCAAAAACAAATCAAATAAACGAACAAATAAACGAACAACTAAACGTGACTACGTGGTGCACAGGCACAAACACAAAACAATATCCTACAAACACAGGTGGGAAAAATAGCTACTTAAATATGATCCCCAATTAGAGACAACGATTACCAGCTGCCTCTAATTGGGAATCATACAAAACACCAACATAGAAAATAGAAAATATAAACTAGAACACAACATAGAAATATAAACTAGACTACCCCCTAGTCACGCCCTGACCTACTACACCATAGAGAAACAAGGGCTCTCTACGGTCAGGGTGTGACAATAATGTAAGTAAAGTGTTGATCCCATGTTTCATGTGCTGAAATAAATGACACCAGAAATGTTCACAACGTGCAAAAAACATTTCTCTATAATTTGGTTCAGAAGTGTGTTTACATCCCTGTTAGTGAGCATTTCTCCGTTGCAAAGACAATCCATCCACCTGACAGGTGTGGCATATCAAGAAGTTGATTATACAGCATGATCATTACACAGGTGCACCTTGTACTGGGGACAATAAAAGGCCACTCTAAAATGTGCAGTTTTGTCACACAACACAATGCTACAGATGTCTCAAGTGTTGAGGGAGCGCGTGAATGGCATGCTGACTACAGGAATGTCCACCAGAGCTGTTGCGAGATAATTGAATGTTCATTTCTCTACCATAAGCCACCTCCAACATCATTTTAGAGAATTTGGCAGTACATCCAACGGGCCTCACAACCGCAGACCATGTGTAACAACGCAAGCCCAGGACCTCCTCATCTGGCTTCATCACCTGCAGGATCGTCTGAGACCAGCTACCTGGACAGATGATGAAACTGAGGAGTATTTGTCTTTAACAAAGCCCTTTTGTGGGGATAAAATTATTCTGATTTGCTGGGCCTGGCTCCCCAGTGGGTGGGCCTATGCCATCACAGGCCCACCCATGGCTGCACCCCTGCCCAGTCATGTAAAATCCATAGATTAAGGCCTATTGAATTTTTTTCAATTGACTAATTTCCTTATATGAACTGTAACTGATTAAAACCTTTTACAATTGTTGCATTTATATATATTTTTCAGTATAAAATCAGTATAAAAATCACAGATATTTAAAAAAAAAATGAAAAAAAATCTCTACAGTAGAGCATGCTGGGAAATGTGATAATGACTAGCTATTAAAAACACTGGCGGTTCTTTTACACCACTGAGTGTTAACTTCACTCTTACAGAGTGGATTTTATTCCTGAGTCAATGTTATCAAATAAAATGTTACACTGAAAAATCAACACTGGCCAAATTGCTGTGCAACCTGTCATTACAGCCATACATTTGTAATAACTTTTTTCATTTTCAAAATGCAAGATAGGCAAAATAAATAAACTGTTTTACACCTGCATTTGGAGTTGAAAGTCATTCATGTTAGGGATATCTCATGTCACTTCTCTGGAGTCCAGAGCAAACAAAATGATATGGTCTACTAGTGGAGGTTGCAGAATCAGATGAAAAGCATGTTCTGTCTGCACCTTGCATTCACGTTGGAGGGCCTACAGAGTGCTCATTGTCAGCCAGGTAGCCCTGTTCTTCCTCACAATTATCATAATAAATTTGCCCGAATATGTTACATCTTCATTCCATAATATGGAGGCAGTGCGATGTTACAGCTGCTTGTCTTTAGACATACAGTACCAGTCAAAAGTTTGGACACTCATTAAAGAGTTTCTTTATTTTTACTATTTTCTACATTGTAGAATAATAACGCACACATCGACACTATGAAATAACAGAATATGGAATCATGTAGTAACCAAAAAAGTGTAAAACAAATCAAAATAGATTTTATATTTGAGATTCTTCAAAGTAGCCACCCTTTGCATTGATGACAGCTTTGCACACTCTTGAAATTCTCTCAACCAGCTTCACCTGGAATGCTTTTCCAACACTCTTAAAGGAGTTCCAACACATGCTGAGCACTTGTTGGCTGTTCTCTGTGGTCCAACTCTTCCCAAACCAACTCAATTGGACTGGTGGAATTGAAACAAGTTCCTTCTGGTCACTAATCTGGATATGTGCGCCCGCCTTTGTGCGGCAATGCTGATGACTGGTCATTGGTCAACAATCAACAAGCGCAACTTTTTGCTTCTGAAGAATATTTCAGATTTTAATGGAGACTTGCGGGCAATGGGTTAAGACCATCAAGGACAAAAATTGTATGCCAAAAAAAAAAACTTTGGGGGGGAAATTATAGGCTATCACCATTGAAATGGGCATTTTGGAGATGTGCAAAGGGGCATGTGCTCTGCACTGTAGTGATGAGCGATTAACCAATATATTTTTTATTCGGTTTTTAAACAACTAATTGACTGACTTGGTTCAATTATTTGAATTCCATTTATTTTTATTTTTTGAGCTCATTGCGCACATTGTTGACTTTCTGTAGATAAGCCTGATCAAATCCTAACTGTGCAATGTAGTAGGGATTTTTAGTTTCCAACAGGCCAATATTCTACATACAGTAATTTATCGCAGAAAACGTGGTAATTAACTGCAATGACCATAAATCATTGCATGCCTACTTCTCACAGTGTTTCTTTTACTCCTGCTATGTAAAAGTGACAGAAAAATGTGTGCTTGAGGGATAGAGAGCAAATGAGGTATCTTTACCTGAAAATACATGATCTAAGTGATTGGTAGTTGGTATTCAGCAGTCATAAAAGTATGCCTTATTTACGTTGAAGAACTACAAAAATGTGTATTTAGTCAGACAGCATTGGCATCAGCTCTATAGAGATGAGATGATGACTTGGAATTAAATAAAGCCATCAAATAAAGATGTAATATACATAACAATTGAAATATTTTATTAAAGTACCGTAAAGTAATGTGAATCAATTATGGTTAATAAGTTATAAGCACTAATGGGCAGACACTACCATCAATGGATTCTTATTAATTGTTTCTGTGTTGTTACAGCATTCAATCCACATAACGCATAGTGCATTTAATGTAAAAAATATCGAACCGACTTCAGAAAGCACTAATTGTTTAGCACTACTGCACAGGTAGTGCACCCTATTGGTACACGTGCCTGTAGGCCTACATTACTGACGAGTGACGATGACTATGCATTGCAAACAACCGCGAACTGATACAGTCAGTGGCGACCCGTCACTCAGGGCAGGTAAGGCAGAGCCCCACATGCCAAGCTAAAAAATATATATATATACTGCTCAAAAAAATAAAGGGAACACTTAAACAACACATCCTAGAACAACAAAATCACACAAAAATAATCAATGGAAATCCAATTTATCAACCCATGGAGGTCTGGATTTGGAGTCACACTCAAAATTAAAGTGGAAAACCACACTACAGGCTGATCCAACTTTGATGTAATGTCCTTAAAACAAGTCAAAATGAGGCTCAGTAGTGTGTGTGGCCTCCACGTGCCTGTATGACCTCCCTACAACGCCTGGGCATGCTCCTGATGAGGTGGCGGATGGTCTCCTGAGGGATCTCCTCCCAGACCTGGACTAAAGCATCCGCCAACTCCTGGACAGTCAGTGGTGCAACGTGGCGTTGGTGGATGGAGCGAGACATGATTTCCCAGATGTGCTCAATTGGATTCAGGTCTGGGGAACGGGCGGGCCAGTCCATAGCATCAATGCCTTCCTCTTGCAGGAACTGCTGACACACTCCAGCCACATGAGGTCTAGCATTGTCTTGCATTAGGAGGAACCCAGGGCCAACCGCACCAGCATATGGTCTCATAAGGGGTCTGAGGATCTCATCTCGGTACCTAATGGCAGTCAGGCTACCTCTGGCGAGCACATGGAGGGCTGTGCGGCCCCCCCAAAGAAATGCCACCCCACACCATGACTGACACACCGCCAAACCGGTCATGCTGGAGGATGTTGCAGGCAGCAGAACGTTCTCCATGGCGTCTCCAGACTCTGTCACGTCTGTCACGTGCTCAGTGTGAACCTGCTTTCATCTGTGGAGAGCACAGGGCGCCAGTGGCGAATTTGCCAATCTTGGTGTTCTCTGGCAAATGCCAAACGTCCTGCACGGTGTTAGGCTGTAAGCACAACCCCCACCTGTGGACGTCGGGCCCTCATACCACCCTCATGGAGTCTGTTTCTGACCGTTTGAGCAGACACATGCACATTTGTGGCCTGCTGGAGGTCATTTTGCAGGGCTCTGGCAGTGCTTCTCCTGCTCCTCCTTGCACAAAGGCGGAGGTAGCGGTCCTGCTGCTGGGTTGTTGCCCTCGTACGGCCTCCTCCACGTCTCCTGATGTACTGGCCTGTCTCCTAGTACCTATAATTTACAACCTGTGGTCTATACCATTTGCACAACAGCATGTGAAATGTATTGTCAATCGGTGTTGCTTCCTAAGTGGACAGTTTGATTTCACAGAAGTATGATTGACTTGGAGTTACATTGTGTTGTTTAAGTGTTCCCTTTATTTTTTTGAGCAGTAATATATATATATATATATATATATATATATATATATATATATATATATATATATATATATTTTGTCCTTTAAAATAACATCAAATTGATCAGAAATACAGTGTAGACATTGTTAATGTTTTAAATGACTATTGTAGCTGGAAAAGGCAGAATTTTAATGGAATATCTACATAGGCCCATTGTCAGCAACCATCACTCTGGTGTTCCAATGGCACGTTGTGTTAGCTAATCCAAGTTTATCATTTTAAAAGGCTAATTGATCATTTGAAAACCCTTTTGCAATTATGTTGGCACAGCTGAAAACTGTTGTTCTGATTAAAGAAGCAATAAAACTGGCCTTCTTTAGACTAGTTAAGTATCTGGAGCATCAGCATTTGTGGGTTTGATTACAGGCTCAAAATGGCCAGAAACTAGGTGTCTGGTTAGACTGTAAACTCTCCTTCCAGACCCTGTTGGGGCTAGGGGGCAGAATTTTCACGGCCGGATAAAAAAAAAGTACCCGATTTAAACTGGTTACTACTCTTGCCCAGAAATGAGAATATGCATATAATTAGTAGATTTGGATAGAAAACACTCTAAAGTTTCTAAAACTGTTTGAATGGTGTCTTTGAGTATAACATAACTCATATGGCAGGCCAAAACCTGAGAAGATTCCATACAGGAAGTGCCCTGTCTGACAATTTGTTGTCCTTCTGTTGCATCTCTATCGAAAATACAGCATCTGTGCTGTAACGTGACACTTTCTAAGGCTTCCATTGGCTCTCTAAAGCCGCCAGAAAGTGGAATGGGGTGTCTGCCGTCTCTGGGCAAAGTATAGGAGCAGAGTTTGTAAGTGGTCAGCCTGGGGACAGTGAGACTGAGATGCGCGTTCACGAGACTTCTCAATTTTTTTCTTTCAGTCTTTGAATGAATACAACGTTGCCCGGTTGGAATATTATCGCTATTTTACGAGAAATAGCATAAAAATAGATTTTAAACAGCGTTTGACATGCTTCTAAGTACGGTAATGGAATATTTTGAATTATTTTGTCACGAAATGCACTCGCGCATTACCCTTCGGATAGTGCCCTGAACGCACGAACAAAACGGAGGTATTTGGATATAACTATGGATTATTTGGAACCAAAACAACATTTGTTGTTGAAGTAGAAGTCCTGGGAGTGCATTCTGACGAAGAACAGCAAAGGCAATCCAATTTTTCTAATAGTAATTCTGAGTTTAGTGAGCCCCAAACTTGGTGGGTGTCAAATTAGCTAGCCTGTGATGGCCGAGCTATGTACTCAGAATATTGCAACGTGCTTTCCCCGAAAAGCTATTTTAAAATCTGACATAGCGTTTGCATAAAGGAGTTCTGTATCTATAAATTCTTAAAATACTTGTTATGTATTTTGTGAACGTTTATCATGAGTAATTTAGTAAATTCACCGGACGTTTTCGGTGGGTATGCTCATTGTGAACATCACATGCTAATGTAAAAAGCTGGTTTTTGATATAAATATGAACTTGATTGAACAAAACATGCATGTATTGTATAACATAATGTCCTAGGAGTGTCATCTGATGAAGATCAAAGGTTAGTGCTGCATTTAGCTGTGGTTTTGGTTTTTGTGACATATATGCTTGCTTTGAAAATGGCTGTGTGATTATTTTTGGCAGGGTACTCTCCTGACATAATCTATGTTTTGCTTTCGCTGTAAAGCCTTTTTGAAATCGGACAATGTGGTTAGATTAACGAGAGTCTTGTCTTTAAAATGGTGTAAAATAGTCATATGTTTGAGAAATTGAAGTTATAGCATTTGAGGTATTTGTATTTCGCGCCACACGATTCCACTGGCTGTTGAATAGTGTGGGACGCTAACGTCCCACCTAGCCCAGAGAGGTTTTAAGCATCTCCAATCCAAAATTACATCTAGAAACGGCTTCCTATTTCGCAACAAAGCCTCCTTCACTCATGCTGCCAAACATACCTTCGTAAAACTGACTATCCTACCGATCCTTGACTTCGGCGATGTCATTTACAAAATAGCCTCCAACACTCTACTCAGCAAATTGGATGTAATCTATCACAGTGCCATCTGTTTTGTCACTAAAGCCCCATATACTACCCACCACTGCGACCTGTATGCTCTCGTTGGCTGGCCCTCGCTACATATCCATTGCCAAACCCACTGTCTCCAGGTCATCTATAAGTCGTTGCTAGGTAAAGCCCCGCCTTAGCTCAGTTCACTGGTCACCATAGCAACTCCCACCCGTAGCACGCGCTCCAGCAGGTATATTTCACTGGTCATCCCCAAAGCCAACACCTACTTTAGCCGCCTTTCCTTCCAGTTCTCTGCTGCCAATGACTGGAACGAATTGTAAAAGTCACTAAAGCTGGAGACTTATATCTCCCTCACTAACTATAAGCATCAGCTGTCAGAGCAGCTTACCGATCACTGCACCTGTACACAGCCCATCTGTAAACAGCCCACCCAATTACCTCATCCCCATGTAATTTCTTTGCTCTTTTGCACCCCAGTATCTCTACTTGCGCATCATCATCTGCACATCTATCACTCCAGTGTTAATGCTAAATTGTAATTATATCTCCTCTATGGCCTATTTATTGCCTTACCTCCCTAATCTTACTACATTTGCACACACTGTACATCAATTTTTCTATTGTGTTATTGACTGTACGTCTGTTTATCCAATGTGTAACTCTGTTGTTTTTGTCGCACTGTTTGCTTTATCTTGGCCAGGTCGCAGTTGTAAATGAGAACTTGTTCTCAACTGGCCTACCTGGTTAAATAAAGGTGAAATAAAAAAAATTGTTGCCCTATGTCTGCTTTAATGCTATTGTGCAAGTCATGGTAAATCTGTCCAGTAAAGAAAACCCTGCTTTTCACATTGGATAACCGAGACAATCGTCATTAAGCACCCCCTCGAACCCCACCCATTGTGCGTCAATTCTGCATTACTCTGAAATATTTTGCCACAAATTGATTAATTGCAATAACTGACCACAAAAAAATGGTCTATTTTGCATATCTCTGATTTGAGTAATGCAATTTTTTAATCTATATAGGTCAAATGTATATTCTGCATATGATATAATGCCTTGAAGATGTATGCACCACAGCCTGCTTCATTCATAGTGATCAGCAGAAAAATGCATGACAGTCAGATACAATGTTACACTCCATTTGTCAACCTAACCTAGTTACCGTCTCACCACCTCCAAGCTGCTTCAAAGAAACCCATACAATCGATAGGCCTAGCTCTATAGAGCACACAATATAAACCCTGTGGCAAATGTGTAATCTATTCTACATTCATTCTTGTGATTAGATCAACCTTGCAGAATGAAGGCCCTCCCATCCACTGAGAGAGATCCCCCTATAATCCACTGATATTATCATGGATTGTTTAACTAATAGTCAAATGTATGACCCCAAAAAAGGTTTTAGACACTTACTGTCATGCGGAGTGGAACAGGTGAACCCAAGAGCAGACTCAGACTCAGAGACTGGGATGAGGTAACCAAGGTATTTATTGAAACACGGGGGGGGGGGGGGGGGGGGGGGTTGAGTGCAGGCCAGGGGAAGCACAGGCGGGTTGCTGGAAACCAGGTGCGGAGGCTGAGGGTGAGGCGAGAGGTGTTGGGACAGGATAAGCAGGTCCGGAGGGGAATCCAAGGGAGCGTAAAGTGAGAATCCAGGACAGAGTTGCAGGACTGACAAGAAGTCGGACTGGAGACAGGGACCAGAGTCAGAGCAGGCAGAAAGAATGAATGAATGAAAAACAACGTCAGGCAAGGGTAACCAGGAACAAACAGCTAGAAACATGGACTGACTGAGCAGAGATTACAATCTGACAGTGTGGAGGTGGCAGGACTGAGTATTTGTAGTCTTGATTATGGAACAGGTTGCAGCTGGTGGGGATCTGCTCTGATTCGAGCACATCTGTCTCTGCCCACACAATCACACACACACACACAGAGGGAGAGGGAGAAAGCACTGGGGGAGTGGCGGCAGGTCAAGGAGACACAGGATGGGCACTAGAGGGCGTGGCAGGACTAGATGTGACATTTTCGTATTTAAGGTTGCTGCCTCTATCATCGGCAAGCCTATCTCTGACCTTTTTAACGTGTCTCTCCTCTCTGGGGAGGTTCCAATTGCTTTGAAGGCAGCCACGGTTCATTCTTTATTTAAAGGGGGAGATCAAGCTGATCCTAACTGTTATAGGCCTATTTCTATTTTGCAATATTTGTCAAAGTGTTGGAAAAACTTGTCAATAATCAACTGACTGGCTTTTTTGATGTCTATAGTATTCTCTCTGGTATGCAATCTAGTTTCAGCTCAGGTTATGGATGTGTCACTGCAACCTTAAAGGTCCTCAATGATGTCCCCATTGCCCTTGATTCTAAGCAATGTTGTGCTGCTATTTTTTTGACTTGGCCAAAGCTTTTGATATGGTAGAACATTCCATTCTTGTGGGCCGTCTCTGAGGGGTCTTTGGCCTGGTTTGCTAATTACTTCTCTCAAAGAGTGCATTGTATAAAGTCAGAAAATCTGCTGTCTCAGCCACTGCCTGTCATCAAGGGTGTACCCCACGCTTTTCTCAATTTACATCAACAACATAGCTCAGGCAGTAGGAAGCTCTCTCATCCATTTATATGCAGATGATACAGTCTTATACTCAGCTGGCCCCTCCCGGGTTTTTATGTTAAACTCTCTACAACAAAGCTTTCTTTCTTAGTGTCCAACAAGCTTTCTCTGCCCTCAACCTTATTCTGAACACCTCCAGAACAAAGGACATGTGGTTTGGAAAGAAGAATGCCTCTCTCCACACAGGAGTGATTACTATCTCTGAGGGTTTAGAGCTTGAGGTAGTCACCTCATACAAGTACTTGGGAGTATGGCCAGACGGTACACTGTCCTCACTTCTCTATCTGAGATATCTACTGCAGCCGTCATCCTTCACATACAACACCCGTTCGGCCAGTCACATTCTGTTAAAGGTCCCCAAAGCGCACAAGCGCACACATCCTTGGGTCGCTCGTCTTTTCAGTTTACTGCAGCAAACACTCAAACTGGACAGTTTTATCTCAATCTCTTCATTCAAAGACTCAATCATGGACACTCTTACTGACAGTTGTGGCTGCTTTGCGTGATGTATTGTTGTTTCTATCTTCTTGCCCTTTGTGCTGTTGTCTGTGCCCAATAACGTTTGTATCCTGTTTTGTGCTGCTACCATGTTGTGTTGCTGCCATGTTGTGTTGCTACCATGTTGTTGTCATGTTGTGTTGCTACCATGCTGGGTTGTCATGTGTTGCTGCTATGCTATGTTGTTGTCTTAGGTCTCTCTTTATGTAGTGTTGTGTTGTCTCTCTTGTCGTGATGTGTGTTTTGTCCTATGTTTTTATTTAATTTATAAATATAATTTTTTTTATCCTCCCGCAATAGGCCGTCATTGTAAATAAGAATTTGTTCTTAACTGACTTGCCTAGTTAAATAAAGGTTAAATAAAATAAAACAAATAAAATGTAGGCCAAGTACAAGTGTCATTGTGATTGTGATTATAATTATAATATGTATTCATTTCAAGTTATTCTGTTGCTTGTTTTAATATTTACTGTCAGTTGCAGCCTGACCACATTCAGTTATAAAAGCACTGTTCAATATGGGTGCTTTCATCAAAATGGGTAGACTTAAATAGCTGATATTATTGATAAAATGTTAGACTGTACCAACTAAACTTGAATTTGTGGTTGTTGTAGAACTACTGTCTGGGCTGCTGATAATAGAGGTCAAATGACTCAAGCCTAGATCTAGGACAGGGAGCAACAGACACCCAACCCTCAAGCCCCCTTCCTCCCGTGGTCCATCCGTTGCTAGGTGATGAGTAACGGAGTTGCTTGGTTACAGGCCTAGTATCCACATAAACCGTCTTTATCTGTTAGTCACGTGACCAAGCTTGAATAGCAGCAGCAGTAAAAAGGAGTAGGACATAGCTGCCCCAGTGGGGGATGTGACTGAGGCTTCCCTCCAAGTTCCTTGTTTTTCTTTTCTCTTACACTGAGTTATAGATGAAACGGTTAAAACCTCCTTTCTCTATCTTTGGTAGGATGAGCTGGAGAAGAACAAAATGTGGTGGAAAGAATTGTGATAAGGATGGGTTGAACCTTAACTTTGACAAACAAATGCCAAACAATGCATGTGGTATGGCAGTTTAAACTAACTTTTTGAGGCATTGGTATGGCTTCATGATTTGTTTGGATAAGGGAAATAAAATGTCCATATAAAACAATTGTATGTCATTCAACATGCAGCAGCGAAGTGGAAAGGCTCAGCGGCAACCCTGGTTGCTAACCACATGGGACTCAATGGCAACTATACACACTATCCCCATAGGGTTATACATGATACCCCCATTATCTGCTCCAGAAGCCACTGAGAGAAGAACACCAGAAAAACACAAAGTTGTTTATCATGAAAACATCTATTTTTATCACCTCTATAAAAAGCTATTTAAGATTTATGCCCTACAGTGGAATATGTTTTTTAAGCATGAAAGGTAAAAAGAAGTAAGCCACAGATACTGTAGACATGGCTGTTGATTTCAAAATGCACTTTGAAAGCTTTTATCATAATCATAAAGTCCTTAAAGCTTTAATATGTTCACGGAGATAACCAGTATGGGCCAACAACTGCTTTTTGACTGCATTGGAAAACCATGAGTGCGATCCATAGATTCCATAGAGGACCACTCCCATCCAGCTGCTGTTTGACTTCAGGGCTCCTCTTCCCTCATCTGTTGCGGTGTGGGGACCTCCCCCTGGAATTGTATAGGCATGAGACCACACGTCTTGTTCCGCTCCTTCTACAGTGGACCTAAATCACACTCACACTTACTGTATTAACCCACAATTGACAATCTTTGTTTCTTGGTAGCTTACCCAATGAGCAAAACTGGTCGAAAATATGTAATTTCAACCAGTTTTGCTCACAGGGTATATTTAGAATATTCCAAAATAAAGCTCTAAAGACAAACAAATTGCTTGTGTCACAGATATTTTTGAGGGGATTTTACAGAGGGTCTGTATCAAAGCAATTATTCACTTTACAGTATTTTTTGTTGTTGTTGTGTGATTTAACCTTTATTTAACTAGGCAAGTCAGTTAAGAACTTACAATGACTTTGTAGAACAACCTGATGTAAGCTTCTATTTATATATCTGCCAGACAAAATCCAGTACTCAGGATAGTCTGACAATGCAGGCTTTTCAAACTTCGGTTGTTGTGTAATCCTTCAGGACAGTCTGTGTGGGGATGTAGACTTATCAGGAAACTCAGACCTGAGCCCTTAAAGTCAATATATGTTTGGTCATTATGGCTATATTCAATTGGATAGATAGTAGAAAGAAAAACTGCTTCCTTAAACAGAATACACTCAGGCCAGCCCAGTGCAATCAGGAGCAAGACACTGTGATCACGTGATCAGCCCAGGGGGATGACATCATCATTGCAGAGAATATAGGACAAAGAGGGAGGAGAGATAGGAGGAGAAAAATAGGCTTTAAAAGCATCATTGGATCACTGGCTCAGCTTCAGTGAGATAGAGTCCTTCCCTGATTCTGTCATTTTAAATTATTTATCTGGTACTGTTCCCTAAAAGGACATTGGACATAAATCTATATATAACCATCATTTAAGATGTGGGTATGTGTTTTAGGTTGTCCTATGGTGATAGATTGGAAGGTTTCTTTGAGCATTCTGACCTTCAGTAGCTTCCAACACTCCCATTGATTTGCAGTCAATAATCCTAATGCTAAAGCTGTCCCTACACATAAATATTGGATTGCTCACTCTCAAGGGTATTCATGATAAGGTGCATTTTTAATTGGGGTGAACTATATATTCAAACAGCGTGACACAGGACATAGGGTCAATTCACTACCTTCCATTCCCTGAATCACATAACATTTAATAATTCTCATAATTCACAATTAGAAAAATACAAAATTAGCATAAAAGCTTCGTTTTAAAAATTTACTTTTCACACTCAAATAGGCGAGTTACACGACGCACACTGCCTGTGCATAAATCTGGAAGCGCCGCCCCTCTCAATCAGCAGTTGTTGCGTCGATCCTGACGCGCAGAGAATACAGTCATTCATTCAGACACAAATAGGGATCTCTCTGCGTATTGCTTTGTGTTTTCCCTTATTGTTCGATCCTTCTTAGAAAACATGGTAAGTCATGTTGTTTTTTCAGCAATAATAAGCCTGAAATAATTACGTTTTTGATGTTTTCTAATGAGAATTTATATAATTATGAGACAATATTACACCCTAATTGTGGCTATATGGGTCGATTCTTATTGTCTCGGTCAATGAATTCTGGATTGGGGGGATTTAGAGCATTTTCGTGTTGTTCACCCATTTCCAAATGCAGAAGATTTGCTTAGACTGCATTAGCGTTTGGAAATGGTATTGCATGCTATTTCGGTTTAATACAAGGGTATTACATAAATTGGTATGGCAGTGGAATGAAAGAACTAGGGCACTATATTTTGCATGCAGAATTTGTGCTAGCTATTGAAAACATGAATTGTACAATATTCATCAAAGGCAGCAACGTTTATTTATCCAGGAAATTGATTTAAAACGGTAATAAAATGGGATTATATTCTCACTGTCATTCATTGTGTTGCTAGGTGTGGGAGGGCAGACTGGGTGGGGACAGAAGGGGAATATATGTCTCACTTCTGTAACATATGTCTAACACTATGTCTAGTTAAACCATGAAAATAAACCTCTTCCTCTCCGGCTGCCAGCTGCATTTTAATTCCTTAGTGATGTAACGTGACCTTCTTGTCAGTTTAGTAATGGTCATATGTTTATAGATGTCAAGATTCCTCTGCTATTGGTCTCCATTCATGCGGTTCTTCAGTTTACATGTAGCCTACCCAGTGTTCCACTAGGTGGTGTTTTTGGCAAGTGTACATTTCTGTCAAATGTATTGTAATTCTGCTACATTAAAAACCTCTTAAGGATCGGCCCCTTTCTTTTTCGCCTAAATTTACATACCCAAATCTAACTGCCTGTAGGTCAGGACCTGAAGCGAAGATGTGCATATAATGTTGGAGAATTTAACACATTAGATCTGGTAAAAGATTTTAAAAAAAGAAAAAAATGGCATTTTTTTGTACCATCATCTTTGAAATGCAAGAGAAAGGCCATAATGAATTATTCCAACCCAGGCACAATTTAGACTTTGGCCACTAGATGGTTTTAGTCTGATCCAATGTACTATTGCATATCTGTTCAAAATGTTGTATCAAGACTGCCCAAATGTGCCTAATTGGTTTATTCATACATTTTCAAGTTCATATTTGTGCACTCTCCTCAAACAATAGCATGGTATTCTTTCATTGGAATAGCTACTGTAAATTGGACAGTGCAGTTAGAGTAACAAGAATTTAAGCTTTCTGCCCATATCAGATATGTCTATGTCCTGGGAATTGTTTTTGTTTCTTACAACCTCATACCAATCACATTAGCCTACATTAGCTCAACCATCCCGAGGATGGGACACCGATCCTGAAGAGGTTTAAATATTTTCTCATTTATTTTCCAGCGTGAGTGTATCTCTGTCCATGTGGGTCAGGCTGGAGTCCAGATTGGCAATGCCTGCTGGGAGCTCTACTGTCTGGAACATGGTATCCAGCCAGACGGACAGATGCCCAGTGACAAGACCATCGGGGGAGGAGACGACTCCTTCAACACCTTCTTCAGTGAGACTGGGGCTGGAAAGCATGTCCCCAGGGCTGTGTTTGTAGATCTGGAGCCCACAGTCATAGGTAAGCTTCCTGGTTCTCATTCAATTGAAATAAAGGTATGTCAAAAAGGATTTCCTCTGCTTTCTTGAGCTCCTTAATGAGCTGTTCATTTTCTCTCCTCAGATGAGGTGCGCACTGGGACCTACCGCCAGTTATTCCATCCTGAACAGCTCATCACTGGCAAAGAGGATGCTGCCAATAACTATGCCCGTGGACACTACACTATTGGCAAAGAGATCATTGACCTGGTGCTGGACAGGATCCGCAAACTGGTGGCTATCTCAGAATGAATGAATTACAGATTTTATCAACTATCTGATCAGAATGTGGACATCTGTTGTCCTCCTTTTATTGACATATTTCTCTATCTCTTCAGGCTGACCAGTGCACAGGCCTTCAGGGCTTCCTGGTTTTCCACAGCTTTGGAGGTGGCACCGGCTCTGGTTTCACCTCTCTGCTGATGGAGCGCCTGTCTGTTGACTACGGCAAGAAGTCCAAGCTGGAGTTCTCCATCTATCCAGCTCCCCAGGTGTCCACAGCTGTGGTGGAACCTTACAACTCCATCCTGACCACCCACACCACCCTAGAGCACTCTGACTGTGCTTTCATGGTGGATAATGAGGCAATATATGACATCTGTCGTAGGAACCTCGACATTGAGCGTCCCACCTACACCAACCTCAACAGGCTCATTAGCCAGATTGTTTCCTCCATTACTGCTTCCCTTCGATTCGATGGTGCCCTTAATGTTGATCTGACAGAGTTCCAGACCAACTTGGTGCCCTATCCACGTATTCATTTTCCTCTGGCCACCTATGCCCCAGTCATCTCTGCAGAGAAGGCTTACCATGAGCAGCTCTCTGTCTCTGAGATCACCAATGCCTGCTTTGAACCAGCCAACCAGATGGTGAAATGTGACCCTCGCCACGGCAAGTATATGGCTTGTTGCCTTCTGTTCCGTGGTGATGTGGTGCCCAAAGATGTCAATGCTGCTATTGCCACCATCAAGACCAAACGTTCTATTCAGTTTGTTGACTGGTGCCCAACTGGTTTTAAGGTTGGCATCAACTATCAGCCTCCCACTGTAGTCCCTGGTGGAGACCTGGCCAAAGTCCAGAGGGCTGTGTGCATGCTGAGCAACACCACTGCTGTGGCAGAGGCCTGGGCTCGTCTTGACCACAAGTTTGATTTGATGTATGCTAAACGTGCCTTTGTGCACTGGTATGTGGGTGAGGGCATGGAGGAGGGAGAGTTCTCTGAAGCCAGAGAGGACATGGCAGCCCTGGAGAAGGATTACGAGGAGGTAGGGGTTGACTCCATTGAGGGGGAGGGAGAGGAGGAGGGAGAGGAGTATTGAAATGTCCCTGCAGGCAAGACATTGTCAAACATTGTTACTGTTGCATGATCTGATTATGATACCTAATAAAATATTTAATTAAATTAGCCATTTGTGCTCTTGGTCTTTATTCACAACATTATTTTGACAAATAGAAAGACAATAGTGCAGTTTTGGGGGGATTTTAATGGGGGAAAGATATTAAAATGTATAACTTCACAGTAGTTTTCACTAATATTCACTGGTCAAACCTCCAGTATAAAAATGTTAAATCAATGTTGGTCTTACCATACATATGCTCTTTGAAAATGTTTAGTTTGAGGGAAATAAGCCAAATTACACACAGTTAAAAAATAAATGTATAAAAAGTATAAAACAAAAAACAAAACATGTCAGATGACTATATGTGCAAATAAAATGTTTCTTGGCTGTTATTTTGTGTGTATTTGACAGTTGAATGGGTTGTTGTTGTCCATTCACACAAGCCTGTCATCGAGCAGTGGGCTGTTCTCTACAGGAGCCTGTCGACTCAGAAGGTTCCAAAACAGCAGAGGTCCAGAGCTCCAACCAGGACTGCTCTCAGCGCTCTGGGAGGAGGAGCCAACCACAGACTCCTCCTTCAGAGGACGGTAGGCTTTGAACCGTCTGTGGAACAAAAAAAGAACATTAAATTACATGATTTTTTTTACTAGGCTCACTTGACAAAAATTTGTGAATCTTAACGTGTCTCCCCTGGTGAAATAAAGGATAAAAAAGGTCATTAGAAAGGTATTATCAATGGTACAATATGACGCATACAGTTGCCCTGAGACATGGCTGTACAGTGTAAACAGACACCATAAGGGTCATGTCTCAAAGCAAGCGGTACAGGTTATAGTTTGTGGTGATATGGAACCCTTCAGAAAGGTGTGACAAGTGTAGACCAATATTGATGTGACTCACTTGTAAGTGTAGGCCACGGATCCAGCGACCAGAGCAACGATCAGGACCCCCATCACCATGGCTACAGTGCCCACTGAGGACAGACCGGAACCTGCCAGAACACAGACAATAATGTATGTAAAACAACTTCATATAACAACATATTCATTATTTTCTAAACAGTAACAATAAGTGTTGGACTGGAAGGTGTTGGACTCATTGTCTCTGGGACCCAGGTATGAGACATGGGTGAGGCTACCACCCAACATAGCCACCATACAGAGATATGAAGAGCAGACATGTTACAGTACATACCCATGGTCACGCTAACTTTGGCGCTGGTGACTGCCAGACTGACATCATTGGTCATGGACACATTGATGCAGAAGATGCCAGAGTCATTGAAAAAGTGACGCAGTACCAGCTGGCACTCAGAAGAGGGCGACACTGTGTTACACATGGTGTGGACTGGCATCACACAGTCTGCATCCGACACCACCATACACACCTCTGTGGGAAGGCTTGGTGGAAAACAGATACAGGGTCAGAAACGCTCAGTGCAACAATAGAAGCCGGTTTCCCTGACCCAGACTAATCTTGGACTAAAATACAATACTTTTTAAAAAATCCAGGACTAGGATTAATCTGGGGAAATGAAACTAGCCCTAGTGCTTAACTGGTGGGATATAGGCCTGTATTCCTTATTGATTTGTCTGCGGACCATGATTCTGCTTAGCGAAATAATGACTGGTTTGATTCTTTGAGACAGTCTCCCTTTAATTGCTTTGGTGCAGGAATACTCACCTCCCATGGCAGGTGACAGTTAGATCCACTACATTTCGTTCAACCTCAAATTCATCAGTCTTGATCAGAGCATTGTCCACTTGCACTATCTTCAAATTCTCAATGCCCTCTGAAAACAAAGACATAAAGACGGGATGTAATAATCCTCAATGTTAATCAAATCCAATATTAGGAAACCACAAGGCGGAGATTTAGATGTCCTTTAGACAGTTGACTCACCAACAATGTCAATGCCAGCGCAGAAGGACCCATAGCGATAGATCACACAGTCATCATCCTTGGGTTTTTCACCTGCTTCACGCTTAACAACTATCACCACGGGAGCTTGAGCTGTAGCCGTCTCCCCTGTATCAGGAGAAAAGTGACAATCCAACTATTTAAAACACCTTAGACATACAATTCATTCCCTTAATTCATCAATTGATATGCTACGTAGGTGTTTTGAACATACCTGCTGGCTCTACGTCAGAAGCAGCTGTTGTTAAACCAGCGGAGACAGTTGAGGTGTCAGGGTTGACTGGAGAAGGTGTCTTTGTGTGCTGAGCGGTGGAGGATCCCACCTCAGGCGTGTCCTCCTGTGTGTCAGTCTCAGCGGGGACTGAGGGGCCTACATTTACTGTAGCTCCCTGTGTGGCCGCCGTTACTGGAGCAGCCGACGCATCCGCAGCAGGAGCTCTCACTGGAGAGAGAAACATGACCATTCAATTTCCTATTTTCTTGGTCAATTCTGGCTTAGCCTACTACGTATTGGGTGAATGTCAAAAGTATTTTCCCACGAGTCATCACTTCCTCTCTCCTTGACGAGACTAAGGATGCAAGGAACCCAAGTAAAGCCTTTTGACATTCACTTCTGGACTACAGTGTTTCAAGATGAGAATTACCTGTCGTGCCTGCCAGGTTTGCAGGCCCAATAGTGACAGTGTTACCAGTGGGGATAACACCAGCTGGTGTGGCACATGCTTTATCAGGGATAACAGCCTGTACAACCACCTGGGGTTTGAAGCCGCCAGCCACTATGTAGGTATGGGTGACAGTCAGCTCTCTGGAGATGAGAGCTCCACTGCTGTCACCAAAGTCCCAGTTGTATGTGATGTCAGCGTCACTCAGGTACTCGCTGGGATCGTGGAGACTGATGGTGAAGGCTATCGCTCTGTTCTGGACGAAGCTCAGGTCTGCCTCGTTGACGTCGTTCACTTGGCTCATTGAGACGGCAAAGGGGATTTGATCTAGAGACACGGAAATAAATACCTTCAAGTAACTTCCAGTAGAAAGTATTGTTGTTTTCTACATAGATTGAATAAACATATGCATTTTAAAATAGTATTAAAATCTGTTCATTCATTCACTCATTAAGTCATTCAATTTGTTCACTCATTCATTCTACTAACCAGTGATGGAGAACTGTGTGGAGGCGTATCCCAGAGGGATGAACTTCTCGTGGCTGCGGTAGTGGTAGATGACAATGTCCACTATGTAGGAACCCAGAGGGACATTGTCTGTCCCGATGGTGAGGGAGGACGAGGGGCCATCAGACACCTGCCAGTACTGACCTGTGAGGCAAAGCAAAGGAAATAGCTTTGCATGCTTATAACAGTGTTATTACATGGTTATTAAAGGTTTATAACATTCCTACAAGACAAAGTAAAACACGTTAACATGTATACTGTAGGCCTAATAGATGAGAGTGCTTGCAGCTGTACTTACCCCATGTCTTCCATACAAACACATATGGAGGGGGTTTGTCACCACCCTTCCTGAAAGGTGTGCCGTCGGGAAAGACTCCGTTACACTCCGTGTTCTGGGCAGGATACACTGGCTCAGACTGATGGTAATGTGTTCCTAGAGGAAAACAGAGCACGTGTTGGTTTCCGCCTTGTCTTTAGACAGAGGAGTATGTACTATGAATATGTAGTATCTAACCTCAAAACTAAATTTTTTGCAGACAGTAACTTGGCACTGCAGTTTCCAAAGGGAAAGAACAATACAGATATTGTAGACTGTCATGCATTATTAATGAACAATAGCTGTCTAGAAGCCAGCACTCATGCGAGATTTGGCTCTGGGCACCAAGATTACTGTATAAGTGACAAAAGCCCCTCATATAGCCAAAACTCTAATCTTGTTCACAAGACTCTTCCTCCCAATAAGCCTAGGGATGAGGTCATCAAAACCCAGTCAGTCCTCGAGGACTTACCATTGACGGTGAAGTTCTCGGCCCACACCACCTCTCCGTCGGGCATGACCTTCTGGTTGTGTGGGAACTGCAGCTCGATGGTAAAGGTCACCTTGGCTGCAGTCAGGGTCGGTGCGTCATTACCCACAATGAACTTCACCTTGCCACCTGTTGAGAAGAATGTACACTTTGAATTGAATATCATAAGTATACTATTTCACAGAGATAATTGTCTTACTTTACTTAAACCCTTTTGTCCACAGAGATATTCCTGATAAATAAAATGAAAAATGTTATTTAACCATCAGAGTATTTAAATTGTGTTGAGACAGAGGAAAATTGTGCATACCTTTCCAAGAGTCTTTGTAGCGAGGGTCTTCATCTTTCCACAACGGATACATTTTCGTATTCCATGATGGATATCGTGTGAAGCGACTTTTGGGCTCTGGAATATAAATCATAGATATTACATAAGTAAGCATGCACAGTCAGCATTTATTCATTAGAGTTGAAAAGGCAGGAGATGGTCACACTTTCGGTTGCAACCAAAGGAGGGGGTTCAGCTCTGACCTAGGTGACTGCTTATCCCAAAAGCTCTACAATCCCCCTCAATCCTATTCATGTGACTGTCAGCTGAGTGTGTACCATAACTTTACTACAGATTAGAGCTAAGGGAGAGGATTGTCTTTGACATAAGGACCAAAGAGGTCAAACAATTTATATTTAATTGCACTGATAAGCACAGACTATTTTCATAAATGCATAATGTTTTTATTTGAATCAATAATCCCCCCCAAAAAAGACAAATCAAAATGCTAAACCTGAGTTAGATTGAACTCCGGTCATCCATACACGGCACCCTATAGCCAAAATCACAAAATACAGATATCCCAATTGGGGGAGACTGTAAAGTGATTATCAAGGGTATGATTGTTAGAATAGGCTACTGTAATGTGCACCATCGGTACATCTTACTGTAAAATCAAGAATTTACAGCCGCTGACTGATACTCTCTATATTGTTCGGAATTAATGCAAACTACCGATTGGTGACGAAAGAGACCCTTCTCTCTTGTGCTTTTTAACTATTTATTTAAAATCTCATGCGACTTGCACAATGTTGAAGGTTAGTGCATTGAATCTTCCTAGAGGCCCTATTACTGCAATGATGCTTCCCCATAAAAATCAAGAATGACAACAGAACTAATTCATATTTGTGCAATGTTTGCAAAGCATTTGGAGAATAAAATGGATAATCTTCATTGAAAGGGTTTTAGTCCAGGACTAGGCTTAATCTGTGTCTGGGAAACTGACCCTTTGTCATGCACATAGTGCTGCACTGAGGAGTGCTGCAATGAGGAGCCACTGTCATAAGAGTGGCTAAAACAATACCAAATGCAGTGTTTCACAATACACAGCATTACTGAAAGGTTTGAATGAAACAAGTGTTACTACATTATTATCATATTGTGAAATACTGACACGCCACAGCCTGAGGTAAGAAATAATGCCCATTTGTAATTTAAAAATATACTTTCTTATAAACATATAATCTAAGTATACCAGATTATCGGGTATACATAATAATATTCAGAGTGGCTGTACAGATGTAGGATCTTAATTTGATCACCCTGTTGCAGGAGAACCTTCCTGCAATGCAGGAAATGTAAAACTTGTAGTGTATTTTAGGTTTAAAAAGGCGTTTGAAGTTCCTAATTTCCACTTTGAAATACTAGACTTGATTTTCCCTTAAGAAAAATGTATCAACCCCTACAAACATGTCCATTAATTATAATACACACAATAATTCACATTTCCTGTTGCTGCAGGATAATTTTCCTGCTGTAGTAAACTGGCTTAAATTAAGATCCTACACCTGTACTTACTTGCTGCAGCAGATGAAAACAGTGCCAGCAACAACACTGCAAGGACTGTCCCCATCTTCATTCTAAGTGTGCACGCTTCCTTTCCACATTAAATATGGAATATCCCTTTTCTTCTCCTCCAATGCAGGTCGGAACAAACTCACCAGACCATTGTGATTCCTGGCTTTATAAATTCTTTAATCTCTGGCCTCACAGCAGTTGTACTAAACCCCTCCTACCCTTCTGAAACTGTGGTCCCACCTCCCCAAAGGCAGTGGTGTAAAGTATTAATAAGTGGTACTTTCAAGTATTTTTACTTGAGTCATTTTTTGGGGTATCTGTACTTTACTATTTATATTTGTCAACTTTTACTTCACTATATTTGTAAAGAAAATAATGTACTTTTTACTCAATTTATTTTCCCTGACACCCAAAAGTAGTCGTTACATTTTGAATGCTTAGAAGGACAGGAACATTGTCTAATTCACACACTTATCAAGAGAAAATCCATGGTCATCCATACTGCCTCTGATCTGGTGGACTAAACACATGCTTCGTTTGTAAATGGGTGTGAGTGTTGGAGCTTGCCCTTAACTATCCGGAAAAATAGTGCCGTCTGGTTTGCTTAATAAAGGAATTTGAAATGATTTATACTTTTACTTTTGATAAAGTATATTTTAGCAATTACATTTACTTTTGATCCTTAAGTATATTTCAAACCAAATACTTTTACTCAAGTAGTATTTTACTGGATGACTTTCACTTAAAAATCATTCTCTATTAACGTATCTTTACTTTTACTCAAGTATGACAATTGGGTACTTTTTCCACCACTGCCCAAAGGCACTTGTGACATGTGGGGCTTTTCTAGAACAATATAGCAGGGCTCATTTACATAAGGCACACAATGAAAAAAAATATTTTACATACACATTTTGGTTGACCTGTTTAGAACATGTCTACAAGGTTTCAGAAGATACCTTAATATATATGAGATGTTTAACTTGTCTGCTAACACATGATAACATCTGGGGAGTGATATGCATCAATCCAGTTAAAAAAGAAGACATGACTAAAACATAATACACCTGTTGTAATTATTTCCCATGAGGCTGTGCAGTCTTGGGACCCATGAAATTGTCTTTCTTCATCTTTGTCTCCATACTGTAGCCACATACACTCCCCATTACCTACACATACTTACATACAGTATAAGTCAACTTCGATTCATATAGTATTTGTTACTGTGACAGATTATGGATGGGTGCAACAACTTGTGAACTCATCAGTCTACATTCCCAAGGCTGTGGGGCTCTGTTAGTCTTTGGTACCCTAACCTAAGGTTCATGCTGCCTTGTGAATGAATTGTGATAGTAAATATGGGGCAATACTATGGTAGGTACAGTAGATATGCACTTCTTATAGTCTATTGTATAATGAAAAGTGCTTTACAAATGTAATAAATTATTATTATTGCTGGAGTAGCGAGAATGCTTCAAACTTTCATTAAAATTGTGTGAAAACTTATGTGCTCCCTTAAAATACCACCGGACCCATTACATTGAGGCCAATCTGGACTCTGTCCCAAAGACTACTTCCCCCAATGACTTAAGAGATTTACCCTCAAATTCTTTCAGCTCTAATGAGGATATTCAGTATTAAAATAGTCTAATAATCCGAGCAATAATGATCAAATCTTATCACACATGACAGTAGTAAGAAATCAAATCTTGCAACACTCTTCAAGAGATATACAGTACCAGTCAAAAGTTTGGACACACCTACCCATTCAAGGGTTTTTCTTCACTTTGACTATTTTCTACATTGTAGAATAATAGTGAAGACATCAAAACTATGAAATAACATATATGGAATAATGTAGTAAGCAAAATAAACTTTAACAAATCAAAATATACACTGCTCAAAAAAATAAAGGGAACACTTAAACAACACAATGTAACTCCAAGTCAATCACACTTCTGTGAAATCAAACTGTCCACTTAGGAAGCAACACTGATTGACAATAAATTTCACATGCTGTTGTGCAAATGGAATAGACAACAGGTGGAAATTATAGGCAATTAGCAAGACACCCCCAATAAAGGAGTGGTTCTGCAGGTGGGGACCACAGACCACTTCTCAGTTCCTATGCTTCCTGGCTGGTGTTTTGGTCACTTTTGAATGCTGGCGGTGCTTTCACTCTAGTGGTAGCATGAGACGGAGTCTACAACCCACACAAGTGGCTCAGGTAGTGCAGCTCATCCAGGATGGCACATCAATGCGAGCTGTGGCAAGAAGGTTTGCTGTGTCTGTCAGCGTAGTGTCCAGAGCATGGAGGCGTTACCAGGAGACAGGCCAGTACATCAGGAGACGTGGAGGAGGCCGTAGGAGGGCAACAACCCAGCAGCAGGACCGCTACCTCCGCCTTTGTGCAAGGAGGAGCAGGAGAAGCACTGCCAGAGCCCTGCAAAATGACCTCCAGCAGGCCACAAATGTGCATGTGTCTGCTCAAACGGTCAGAAACAGACTCCATGAGGGTGGTATGAGGGCCCGACGTCCACAGGTGGGGGTTGTGCTTACAATCCAACACCGTGCAGGACGTTTGGCATTTGCCAGAGAACACCAAGATTGGCAAATTCGCCACTGGCGCCCTGTGCTCTTCACAGATGAAAGCAGGTTCACACTGAGCACGTGACAGACGTGACAGAGTCTGGAGACGCCGTGGAGAACGTTCTGCTGCCTGCAACATCCTCCAGCATGACTGGTTTGGCGGTGGGTCAGTCATGGTGTGGGGTGGCATTTCTTTGGGGGGCCGCAAAGCCCTCCCTGTGCTCGCCAGAGGTAGCCTGACTGCCATTAGGTACCGAGATGAGATCCTCAGACCTCTTGTGAGACCATATGCTGGTGCGGTTGGCCCTGGGTTCCTCCTGATGCAAGACAATGCTAGACCTCATGTGGCTGGAGTGTGTCAGCAGTTCCTGCAAGAGGAAGGCATTGATGCTATGGACTGGCCCGCCCGTTCCCCAGACCTGAATCCAATTGAGCACATCTGGGACATCATGTCTCGCTCCATCCACCAATGCCACGTTGCACCACAGACTGTCTAGGAGTTGGCGGATGCTTTACTCCAGGTCTGGGAGGAGATCCCTCAGGAGACCATCCGCCACCTCATCAGGAGCATGCCCAGGCATTGTAGGGAGGTCATACAGGCACGTGGAGGCCACACACACTACTGAGCCTCATTTTGACTTGTTTTAAGGACATTACATCAAAGTTGGATCAGCCTGTAGTGTGATTTTCCACTTTAATTTTGAGTGTGACTCCAAATCCAGACCTCCATGGGTTGATAAATTGGATTTCCATTGATTCTTTTTGTGTGATTTTGTTGTCAGCACATTCAACTATGTAAAGAAAAAAGTATTTAATAAGATTTTTTCTTTCATTCAGATCTAGGATGTGTTGTTTAAGTGTTCCCTTTATTTTTTGGAGCAGTATATTTTATATTTGAGATTCTTCAAAGTAGCCACCCTTTGCCTTGATGACAGCTTTGCCCACTATTGGAATTCTCTCAACCAGCTTCACGAGGAATGTTTTTCCAACGGTCTTGAAGGAGATCCCACATATGCTGAACACTTGTTGGCTGCTTTTCCTTCCCTCTGCTGTGCAACTCATCCAAAACCATCTCAATTGGGTTGAGGACAGGTGATTGTAGAGGACAGGTCATCTTATACAGCACTCCACCACTCTCCTTGGTCAAATAGCCCTTACACAGCCTGGAGCTGTGTTTTGGCTCATTGTCCTGTTTAAAACCAAATTATAATCCCACTAAGAGTAAACAAGATGGGATGGTATATCGCTGCTCTGGTAGCTATGCTGGTTAAAAGTGCCTTGAATTCTAAATAAATCACACAGTGTCACCAGCAAAGCACCCCCACACCTCCTCCATGCTTCACAGTGGGAACCACACATGCAGAGATCATCTGTTCACCTACTCTGCGTCTCACAAAGACAGAGCGGTTAGAAACCAAATATCTCAAATTTGGACTGCAGACAAAAGGAAAGATTTCCACCGGTCTAATGTCCATTGCTTGTGTTTCTTGGCCCAAGCAAGTCTCTTCTTATTGGTGTCCTTTAGTACTGGTTTCTTTGCAGCAATTCAACCATGAAGGCCTGATTCACGCAGTCTCCTCTGAACAGTTGATGTTGAAATGTGTCTGTTACTTGAACTCTGTGAAGCATTTATTTGGGCTGCAATCTGAAGCTGGTAACTCTAATGAACTTTTCCTGTGCAGCAGAGGTAACTCTGAGTCTTCCTTTCCTGTGGCGGTCCTCATGAGTGCCAGTTTCATCACAGCGCTTGATGTTTTTTGCGACTGCAGTTGAAGAAACTTAAAGTTCTTGACATTTTCCGGATTGACTGACCTTAATGTCTTAAAGTAATAATGGACTGCCATTTTACCAAATAGGGCTAACTTCTGTATACCACCCCTACCATGTCACAAACTGATTGGCTCAAACGCATTAATTAAAACCTCATTGGGATCGGTGTCCCCCCCCCACGGGACGGTTGAGCTAACGTAGGCTAATGTGATGAGCATTATATTATGCACAATTATCAACTCGAAAATGTATTAATAAACCAATTAGGCACATTTGGGCAGTCTTGGAACAACATTTTGAACAGACATGCAATGGTTCACTGGATCAGTCTAAAACTTTGCATATACACTGCTGCCATCTTGTGGCCAAAATCCTGAGCTGGAATAATACATTATGGCCTAACTCTTGCATTTCAAAGATGATGGTACAAAAAATACTTTAAAAAAAACGCATGTTTTTTTCTTTGTATTATCTTTTACCAGATCTAATGTGTTATATTCTCCTACATTAACTTCCCATTTCCACAAACTTCAAAGTGTTTCCTTTCAAATGGTATCAAGAATATGCATGTCCTTGTTTCAGGTCCTGAGCTACAGGCAGTTAGATTTGGGTATGTCATTTTAGGCTAAAATTTAAAAAAAAGGGTCAGGTTCTTAAGAGGTTTGAAGAAAGAAATTCCATAAATTGACTTTTAACAGGGCACACCTGTTAATTGAAATGCATTCCATGTGACTATCTAATGAAGCTGGTTAAGAGAATGCTAAGAGTGTGCAAAGCTGTCATCAAGGCAAAGGGTGGCTACTTTGAAAAATCTGAAATATAAAATATATTTTAATTTGATTAACACTTAGTTACTGCATGATTCCAAATGTATTATTTCATAGTTTTGACATCTTCACTATTATTCTACAATGTAGAAAATAGTAAAAATAAAGAAAAACCCTTGAATGGGTAGGTGTGTCCAAACTTTTGACTGGTATTGTAGTTGAAATTAGGTATAACACAGGAATATAGATGAAGTTGTACTAATTAATGAATCGTTTCTGGGTCAACAGAACAATAAGTCATTCAATGCAGCTAAGAGAGACTGTGCTTACAGGCAGGAAATATGGCAGGAATTTAAAGTTAATAAGGATTACTGGGGCGCTTGTGATTTAACTTAATCCGGCTTTGTCCTCCCCTCTATTTGAAACTATAACTAACAGTGTTAAAAGTTTTTTGTTAAATATTTTATGGTCAAATTGTGAGACTGTTCAAACTCCTTTTTGAACAATGTCACCATTCAGAGCAAAGCTATTTAAATAGATCTCTCTTAACTTTCGATTTATCATTCCTAATTTAAACCTCATATCTAAGAAAAACAAGACTGTAAATGCTTAGGTTTTTATTGTATTTCAAAGATCTTTAAAAAAATATATGTATTCTTTAATATGTCAAGCAATTTAAAAATAATGTAAGCAAACGCTTCTATCATGCCCAAGTAAACATGTGAGTCCCTATTCAGTTATCACTCTCGCTGTCAGGAGACGTCCAGGAGGCAGTTGAGTCCGTTGGTGAATTGGCATGGGGTGTCATCCCACTCTGAGCCAAAGTGCTGGCCATCTCATCGTCAGACGACAGCCAGGTGTGCAGCTAATTCGCACTGCATTACCTCAACTTCCTCACGAACAGACAGCATTATCTCTGCTGCGAGCAGGTTCACATCTGCACAGATGAGTCTTTCTGTTCTCACTTGTGTTTTAAAGATAGACTCCTCGCCTGAGCTGTCAATCGCTCTTGATAAAAATAAAATAAACATTTAATTTGCATAGCGCTTTCAATATCAGAGATCTTAAAACTCTACTTAAGAAAATAAAAAAAGAATACACTTACAATCAAGGCAGGTAAAATAGCAATAGTGGGCTAGGTGCTAAACAGCTTTTCAGATTAGGACTATGGGAAAGGCAGTCTTACCTTGGCCTCTGGGCCTCTTCTGGAGCTGGGGTCACCCTCGGATGATGAGTGACTGGCTGATTGCATAGTCTCAGTGGGGAAATAAAGAGGACTCCTGTAAACTGTGTAAATGTGCACCTTAATCATCCATTTGAAGATTAAACAATCAAAATTCAGGCATAGAAAGGGAGTGTCCAACTTCACTCTTCACATATTGGGCCAGTCTGTCTTTGAAGGGTTCTGTACTGAAGTGGTCCATAACTCCATCCACAACGAGTCCATACAGGTTAGGAAGAGAAGCCTTGTGAATGAGAATTGGCCTTGAAACAACTTCTTCAGTATTAACTGAGGGGACAGAACGGGCGTTGTCTGTGTCAGTGGTGTTAGCATTCTCTACTGTTTCTTCTTTGCATTCCAGTGGTTGTGGTATCAGTCTCCTGTGTGGAGGATGATGCAACTGCAGAGGCCTCGGAGTTGCTTGTCTTCAAGTTGTTTTCTGCAACCTCTGAAATCTCAGATGGAAACACCATTCCATAACTTGGAGAGCTGGAGAAAGATGAGATCAGTGGCTCCGGGGGAAGCATTTCTAGAGTCAGGGAAGGTGCTTTTTCTTCAAAATAAATGTTTATGTCACTTCTGATAGCCCTCGAGGTGATTGGTTGTTTATCTCTTTCAATCTGAAGCTCAGGAAAAGCCATCTTGAATAGGAGGTTGTCATATGCACTGTTTATAAAGGTCACAGGCGATACCTTTTTGTTTTGAACAAGAATCTGGACGGTTCTCTGGGTCTGCCATCTCTGATGCAGTCATTGCAGGTGGCTGACTGTCTGGTAGCTCTGAGGTGCCTTCATCATCACCGTCTAGTGCAAGCTCTTCAATGTTTCCCTCTTTTAATACGTCTCTAATGTCTTCCAAAACGTTGCTTACCACATCAATGGCTGTTTGGCTGGCCTTTCAGAGACAACTTTGAATTAGGTAGGGGAGTCTTCTCAGATCATTACGATAACTTGCTCCTTGAGTTCCTCCAGAACGTCAGTGATCAACGTTTTGAAGTAGAGGTTCAAGTCTTCTCCGTTGGCCATCCGCTCCTCTGGTTCTAGATTATTTGCTTTAGCGTTGGGTTTGATTGGAGACTGCAGGCAGGTTCGTTGCAAGGATTGCCCCCTCGAGAGAGACACACTTCAACACGTCATAAGCGATTCTGGCACTCCGAGCCCTTTGTGCCGCTGGCTTAGACCCTGGAATCATCACTTTGACCTCATCACTGATCCGACTCCGCCAGCTGCTTCATGACAGGCTTGGAGCCCAAGTGGTCAAGGGTGACAGATTTTAGCTGAGCTCTGTCTGTGATGCCTCATCTCTCGATTGATTTGGAGATCCTCAAAACAGATGCTTGCAGACCCTTCCTCTCCGTTCTTCTGTTTTTCCTGGCCTTTTTTCTTGTTGAGGGAACTCCTTGCTCGCTCTGGGAGGCCTTGGGAACCACGGGAGCCTTGGATCTAGGTTTCAGGGAACCGTCAGATGCAGCAGATACTCGTTCTCTCTTTGTAACTGTGTGAGAGTCGGGTGCCCTATCCTGCTCTGTCTTGATGTCCTTCTCAACACTTGGTTTGGACCTGCAGGGCAGTGGTGCCAGAAGACCCTGGCATGGTCTCCTCTGTATCATGGGTGGCTCTTCCTTAGATGAGTTCCCTATTACAAACACACACAATACTAAATTGGATGTAATTTAGCATTCACTTTGCTATGAACATGCCAATATGCAGGCACCAAACAATACTCAGAAATATCCTTCATAATTAAATGATGATTATTTAGTGGTGAAACTGACTTGCCTGACAGAGAAACAGTTTTCTTCATTGTTTTGGTGTGAGCAGTTAGGTGAGCGAGCTGGACAGGAGCTATAATAAAAATGTAAAAATGAAAAGTTGATATACAGCAAAAGACATTGAACTTTATGTTGCATTTCACATAGTGATTTAAACATTGGTAACTGTAGCTAGGTTTCCATCAAAATGGCAACAGATTTTCATATTAACAATATGAGCATTTTCCCACCAGACATGTTTTCCATCAAATTGACTTGTTCCAGATATCTGTGCGAGATGACGTAAAAATACCTTTTGCGGTGAAATTCCCATGTACCGAATAAAAAATAAGTTATTTTCATAGCATTTTCAGCTCTACTGATGATTTTCTCAGAAAATAATGTTTAGTTATTTAGCGAGTGTGCCCAGTATTGGCACCTGCGCTCTAGTCGACAGCGTTATCTGCTTGAGCGCATGTTGGCTAGAGCGCATGTATAGCCAACATGAGATGATTTTTATGGACAAAAAAAATATTTTTATTTGACAAATGGCAGCCAAGCATCAATTATTTATAGGAGCATCAAATAGTGGTGCAGTGGTCTAAGGCACTGCATCACAGTGTTGCAGCGTCACAACAACCTATGATTCGATCCCCATCAAATGTGCCAACTTGTCACAACTGGCCGTGACTGGGAGTCCCATAGGACTGCGCACAATTGGCCCAGCGTCGTCCGGATTGGCGGAGGGTTTGGCCGGGGGGGCTTTACTTGGCTCATCGTGCTCTAGCGACTCCTTGTGGCGGGCCAGGCACCTGCAGGCTGATTTCAGTCGTCAGTTGAACGGTGTTTCCTCCAAAACATTTGTGCAGCTGGTTAAGCTTGGTTGGAAGGAAACCTGGTAAGTGTGATGAATTCAAATAAAATCTTACCTGGTTTTCCAGATATTTCTTCCAATAGATAATTTGGTTTATTAGCAGTCTCTCTCAACCTCTCAAACTCCTGGAGGTTTTTCAATTCCTCTTCCATTTTCCTCATCTGAATGGCCTGCTTTTGTTCCATGATGCACATTTTCTGTGAAGAGCATAATACAACAATATACAGAGTAAAACAATTGCAGTGAAATATACCTTCAAATGTGTCAACTTAGCACCTACAAAAATGTAGGTAAAACCATTTCTTAATTTACTGACCTATTCAAACATCAATCATTTTTTTGGTTTAGTTTGTGAAGTATGAAGAGTGTGTGATATCATTACCTTTCTGTTGAGCTTTTCTTTGGCCTCATTCAGGTACCTGGCCTTGTTCACATCATGCTTTACATCATTTTGAATGAGTTTCAGCCTAGATCGCTCCTTAGAAACCCAATACTCCTCAAACTCTCTCTCTGGGTCATACAATGCAGTTTGCAGGCCATCTTTGTGTCCCCTGACCCTATTAATACATTCAACAGATCAGTCATGTACTTGACATTTCTAACACAGCGTAGGCATAACTCTACTATAAAGCTATAGAATTGTTGTCTCTAGCGTAATGATATGCTGTAACATGCAGTTCATCATTATTACCACTAGGCATCAGCACTCACATTTGTATAAATTGCATTTACATGCACTTCTTGCCTACCTGGAACCAATGGTTGACTGCAGATGCTTCATGTTCTGAGCTCCTTATTCCAGTAAGTACTCTCTCATATCTTCCAGCATAACATCCTTAGGGATATGGCCATCTTCTTGTAACTGAACCGTTCTCAGCATCTGTTCCTTCTGAAATAGGATAAAGGACATTTTCGTACAGTTTAGATACTTATCAACCTAAGATATGCAGTACATGTTACAGTAACATTGTTATAAGAGTGATGAGTGAGCGTTTCACATGTAAACAACTTCATGTGTGCTCTTTACAAATTTCAGAAAACATTCAAACTGCCCACATACCATCTTCTTGCTGTAGGTTTTGTCATGGTTTGTCTTGACCATATCCAGGTACTGTTTGTATGTGTTATACTCCTTCAATGAGCATACAACCTTGAGAAGAGAGAGAAACAAGCTAAAGGTATCCTCCTATAATACTATTTCCTGGAGTTAACGATCAGTTAAGTTTACGGTCTCCTCCTACACTGGTCAGAAACAACAAGATTAACTTTTTTTAAACTTACGTTGTCACTTCAACTTGCCATGAATTTCCTTCTGATGGTAGTATTCATTGAGGTTTGAGTCATGCAGACTATTGTACGTGGGCCTCATAACGTGACAGTTGGGTCATTTAGGTTGAAATCAGACATAGGCTGATACAACTGCGGGAATCAGGATAACAATGGTAAAAAAATAATAATAATCTACATTCTACTATATACTTCTACCATGCTACTGCCACATTCTACTTGATCCTGTTTAAAATGTACGTTCGGCTTACCTTTTTACCCAGGTTGGCTCTTGACATTGTAAAGGCAACCCCAGGTATTACTGGAAGCTTTGTCATTGCAGACAATCTTCTGTTCACTGACGGCTTTGTCTTTCTCATGATCTGAGGAGGCTTCCCTTTCGGTAGACGAGGTTGCTCCTCTGGTTGGGAGGTATCTGACTCCTAGGCTCTGAGGCCTTTTCCTGAAAACAGCAACACAGCAGGGATGTATTTCATACAAACTCACATGTGATAGTCCACCCAGCATGTCATCATAGGCCGAAGCACAATGAACTACCGTGGCAATAGTCTGAGTACAAGTCTGTTTGTGCTTTTGGTCGTGTTCCCCTGCACAGATGTTAATAAAGCATTCCCGATCTTATAATGCCTGGATAGGTATTTTACATATCAGCTAACCACATCATATGTTACTAGTGTTACTACTAATTTGATTCAATACAATTCAATCTTTGAAATGCATATTTATTTATTTACAGACCTTTGTCAACATTGTAACCTGTTGGGGCTACAGGTTAGCAATGAACCCCGAGTCGGGATTGCTAACAAGGCTGGAAATTCAAAACATCAAAAATCTAATAATTTCAATTTCTCAAACAATCAACTATTTTACACAATTTAAAAGATAAACATCTCCTTAATCTAACCACATTGTTCGATTTTCAAAGAGGCTTTACGGCAAAAGCATAAAGTTAGATTATGTTAGGACAGTACATAGCCACAAAAGTACAAACATCCATTTTCAATTCAAGGTCAGGCGTCACCAAAAGCAGAAACCAGCTAGAATTATGCACTAACCTTTGTCAATCTCCATCAGATGACACTCCTAGGACATTATGTTATACAATACATGCATTTTTTGTTCCATCAAGTTCATATTTATATCCAAAAACAGCATTTTACAGTAGCGTGAAATTCAGATTTTTTTCTTCTCTGAAATGCTTCCGGTGAACATAACAAAATTACTATTCGAAAACATTGGTAAATTATAATATTGTCATTCAAAGAATAATATATTATCATCTCGTAATTGCTACCGAATGGCCAGATCTCAAAATAACTTTACTGGGAAATCACATTTTGCAATAAACGGGGTGCTATGCTAAGAACAATAAGCTATGCTATACAGTTAGCATCATCTAATATCGATAATAACATTGTAAATATCCCCTTACCTTTGATTATCTCCATCAGAAGGCACTGCCAGGAATCCCAGGTCTGCTCAAAGTTCATAATTTATGTCCAAATAACACCAAGTAGTTAGCGTTCATTATGCTCCCACAAAACGTGGTGGGGGGGGGTGTAAAATCACGCCGAAAAGCTAAAAAAAACCTAGTAAATAATCTATTTACGTTCGTTCAAACATGTCAAACGTTGTTTAGCATTAATCTTTTGGTCCATTTTTAACGTTAAACATCAGTAATATTTTCACACAACCTATCCTATGTCTAGATAAACAATTATGACAAACTCACGCTTCTCAGATTTATGCGCAGGCGCAAAAAAATGAAGTGACGACATGTCAACTTCCTTGCATTCTAATTTGCTCTCTGTTTATCATAGACGCTTCAAACAACTTTATAAAGCTCGTTGACATCTAGTGGAAGCCGTAGGTGTTGCGAAATGAATCCTTTCTCACTATGGTATCTATAAAACAATGACACTAAATAGTACAGTCACAAAATTCAATTTTTTTTGATCTATTTTTCTCAGGTTTTTGCCTGCAATATGAGTTTTGTTATACTTACAGACACCATTCAAACTGTTTTAGAAAATTCAGAGTGTTTTCTATCCGAATGTGTTAATAATATGCATATCCTAGCTTCTGAGTTGGTGTAGGAGGCAGTTAAAAAAGGGCACATATTTTTTTCAAAATTTCTCAATACTGCCCCCTAGCCCCAACAGGTTTTAAGAACCTGCCTGCGTAAAAAGGTAAGGAGAGGGAGTGCACAAAACATTAGGAACACCTGCTCTTTCCATGACATAGACTGACTAGGTGAATCCAGGTGAAAGCTATGATCCCTTATTGAGGTCACTCTGTCAAATCCACTTCAATCAGTGTAGATGAAGGGGAGAAGACAGGTTAAAGAAGGATTTTTAAGCCTTGAGACAGATTGTGTATTTGTGCCATTCAGAAGGTGAATGGGCAAGACAAAGATTTAAGTGCCTTTGAATGGGGTATGCTAGTAGATGCCAGGTGCAACGCTGCTGGGTTTTTCACGCTCAACAGTTTCCCGTGTGTATCAAGAATGGTCCACCACGCAAAGGACATCCAGCCAAATTGACACAATTGTGGGAAGCATTGCAGTCAACATTGGCCAGCATCCATGTGCGACACCTTGTAGAGTTCATATATTAGGAAGATGTCCCTAATGTTTTGTACACTCCGTGTACATTTAAACAGGATAAAGTAGAATGTTGCAGTCTGTAATCCCCATATGTCCAAAAGCTGACCACCGTCATTCTCGTTCCCAAGAACTCTAAGGCTACCTACCACAATGATCAGTAGCACTCACATCTATAATCATGAAGTGCTTTGAAAGGCTGGTTATGGCACACATTAACTCCATCATCCTGACCCACTCCAATTTGCTTTATTGTTCCCCACGATGAAATCTGTGGATCCGTCTCCGTCCGTTAGTACGTTTGTTCGTACATTACACTGATTGGCCAGATAGTGGCACTATAAGAAGAGATTGAAAATACACACTTTGAAAGGTCACGGCCCTCACCTCGTTTGACTTAAAGTCATGAAATTCAGTACATTGGATCCTTGTGAGGAGAGGAACCTATTTGCTTCAGTTGACCCATATAGAAATAGATAGAGGAGTCAGGTTTATATTTGTGATATTATAGCGTCTGTGTCAGCCTGGGCAGCGCCATTGAGGCTAAAACTGAGGAATTCCCACCCAGTTGACTACTTTAAAAATGGAGGAAGCCTGGTGGAAGCCCTGAATTGCGCTGCCCCTGCTAAAATACCCTTTTGTCCAATAGAGGCATCTATAATTCTCTATGGGAAACCCTACGGTCCGCCATGATGGATTTTCTGCCATTTATAATTTTGTAAAAACACTTAAAAGCGCTACTCTTCTTGCACCGAATGAACTATCCGCACGGAACTTGATATGTGGCATCAATGGACAAAGGTCTCTCAATGCAATATTTTCCAAACTAGTACCTAAAACAAAATGGCTGCTATTGGCCAATAAACATTCACATGGGCGTGGTCTGGCACATAAATGCATATGAAATCAGTTAATGACATTCATATTGTCACAACATTTGGTACACATGTTGTAAACACGGTCAAAACTCAACATATGCAAGAGCATTCAAATCGACCTTAGGGCAGCGCTATAACGGGCACGTTTATATCTCTTGATCTGTTTGACTCAGAGTGATGCCATTTGGAACCCATGCTCATGGATATGAGTCTAGCTCACAGATACTACTAGCCCGATTTTGACGAAACTTTGGAGAATGATGCGACTTGCCATAGAAATCCGGCATTTACAAAATTACACTGACTGGCCCAAGCGGGGCGCTGCATCATTTGTGGGGACGACATGTTTACTGTTGCCTTGTTTAATGGTAATTTGGAATGTCAAGTCAATTAGGTATTATGGATCAAAATAAAACAAAAAAACACAGCAGAATATAAAGTGGCAAGCCGGATGGATGTAAGAGGATGACGCGCTTCTTTTGAGCCTAAAATGAAGAAAATTGGCGCAAAATTGTAAGAGGAAATCCTGCAGCATACTTAGAATGCTTAGCGTGTTTATTATAATATACACTGCTCCAAAAAATAAAGGGAACACTTAAACAACACAATGTAACTCCGAGTCAATCACACTTCTGTGAAATCAAACTGTCCACTTAGGATGCAACACTGATTGACAATAAATTTCACATGCTGTTGTGCAAATGGAATAGACAACAGGTGGAAATTATAGGCAATTAGCAAGACACCCCTTATAAAGGAGTGGTTCTGCAGGTGGGGACCACAGACCACTTCTCAGTTCCTATGCTTCCTGGCTGATGTTTTGGTCACTTTTGAATGCTGGCAGTGCTTTCACTCTAGTGGTAGCATGAGACGGAGTCTACAACCCACACAAGTGGCTCAGGTAGTGCAGCTCATCCAGGATGGCACATCAATGCGAGCTGTGGCAAGAAGGTTTGCTGTGTCTGTCAGTGTAGTGTCCAGAGCATGGAGGCGCTACCAGGAGACAGGCCAGTACATCAGGAGACGTGGAGGAGGCCGTAGGAGGGCAACAACCCAGTAGCAGGACCGCTACCTCCGCCTTTGTGCAAGGAGGAGAAGGAGAAGCTCTGCCAGAGCCCTGCAAAATGACCTCCAGCAGGCCACAAATGTGCATGTGTCTGCTCAAACGGTTAGAAACAGACTCCATGAGGGTGGTATGAGGGCCCGATGTCCACAGGTGGGGGTTGTGCTTACAGCCCAACACCGTGCAGGACGTTTGGCATTTGCCAGAGAACACCAAGATTGGCAACATTGGCGCCCTGTGCTCTTCACAGATGAAAGCAGATTCACACTGAGCACGTGACAGATGTGACAGAGTCTGGAGGCGCTGTGGAGAACATTCTGCTGCCTGCAACATCCTCCAGCATGACCGGTTTGGAGGTGGGTCAGTCATGGTGTGGGGTGGCATTTCTTTGGGGGGCCGCACAGCCCTCCATGTAGGTAGCCTGACTGCCATTAGGTACCGAGATGAGATCCTCAGACCCCTTGTGAGACCATATGCTGGTGCGGTTGGCCCTGGGTTCCTCCTAATGCAAGACAATGCTAGACCTCATGTGGCTGGAGTGTGTCAGCAGTTCCTGCAAGAGGAAGGCATTGATGCTATGGACTGGCCCGCCCGTTCCCCAGACCTGAATCCAATTGAGCACATCTAGGACATCATGTCTCGCTCCATCCACCAACGCCACGTTGCACCACTGACTGTCCAGGAGTTGGCGGATGCTTTAGTCCAGGTCTGGGAGGAGATCTCTCAGGAGACCATCCGCCACCTCATCAGGAGCATGCCCAGGCATTGTAGGGAGGTCATACAGGCACGTGGAGGCCACACACACTACTGAGCCTCATTTTGACTTGTTTTAAGGACATTACATCAAAGTTGGATCAGCCTGTAGTGTGGTTTTCCACTTTAATTTTGAGTGTGACTCCAAATCCAGACCTCCATGGGTTGATAAATTGGATTTCCATTGATTCTTTTGGTGTGATTTTGTTGTCAGCAGATTCAACTATGTAAAGAAAAAAGTATTTAATAACATTATTTATTTCATTCAGATCTAGGATGTGTTGTTTAAGTGTTCCCTTTATTTTTTTAGCAGGATACATAGCAATCTACAGTCAATGATGTGGCACACAACCATTGGTTGATGCATGCAATGTCTGAGCAGGGGAATACAACCTTTATGTCAGCTCCCTGTCACTCATTGTCCGGCAAACGTGATGTTTGGCTTAACAATGAGAGCAATGGAGTTGACAACAGCACAAAAAGATCTGGGACCAGGCTACTGTCTAATTCAGTGAACTAATTGACCTGTGGCTAACTGTCATCAGCATGTCACAAGACTGTGTTAGCGCACTGAATGCCTAGGCTCTAGCTCTGGGAGCAATTATAAAATGTCAGCCAAGGCTATTCTGTTCACGGAACCACCGCAAGACTTCACCTCTCCCTTGACCAGTGGTGGAAAAAGTACATAATTGTCATACTTGAGTAAAAGTTTTTAAAAAATGCTTTACCTTTATTTAACTGGGCAAGTCAGTTAAGAACAAATTTTTATTTACAATGACGGCCAAACCCAGACAATGCTGGGCCAATTTTGCGCTGCCCTATGGGACTTCCAATCACGGCTGTTCGAACCAGGGTGTCTGTAGTGATGCCTCTAGCACTGAGATGCAGTGCCTTAGAGACTGCTGCGCCACTCGGGAGCCCCTAGTGATACCTAACTAGAAAATGACTCAAGTAAAAGTCACCCAGTAAAATACTACTTGAGTCAAAGTCTAAAAGTATTTGGTTTTAAATATACTTAAGTATCAAAAGTAAATGTAATTGCTAAAATATACTTAAGTATCATTTCACATTCCTTGTATTAAGATAACCAGACGGCACTATATTCTTGTTTTATTTATTTACAGATAGCCAGTGGCACACTCAGACATAATTAGCAAATTAAGCATTTGTGTTTAGTGAGTCTGACAGATAAGAGGCAGTAGGGATGAACATGGATGTTCTCTTGATGTGTGTGAATTGGACCATTTTCCTGTCCTGCTAAGCTTACGAAATGTAACGAGAAAATGTATGGAATAAAAAGTACATTATTTTCTTTAGGAATGTAGTGGAGTAAAAGTAAACGTAAAAAATAAATAGTAAAGTACAGATACTCTAAAGTACTACTTACATACCCCAAAAAACTACTTAAGTACTTTACACCACTGCCCTTGACCTCTTCTAAGAAGACCCCAGCGGCTGATAGACAACTGTGTGATCAAGGTCATGGCACCAATGAGACTGACTGCGTTTGAACCCAGGTCATTTGCATGCTACAAGACTGTGTTGGCCAGTGGGTGGATGCTAGGCAGTATCCTTGGAGCCTTAGGTGGCCCAAGGATACCGCCTAGCTCTAGCATCAACACCAATGGGACTGACTGGGTTTTTGAACCCAGGTCTAATGCATGTCACAAGACTGTGTTAGCCCACTATGCTCAAGCCTAGCCATTAACCCTCCCGTTGTCCTCCCATTCTGCCTACTCCCCGTGTCCCCGGCGGGTCACCCTGTCCCGTCTCGGCTAAAGGCCCAGTGGGCACAAGTGTGACAGTATGCATGTGAACAGCCTTTGCAGATGTATTTCTTACACCTGCAGCACGCCGTGTGTCTTGGCATCCTTCTTGGGTTGGCAGAGCTGACACCTCTTCCTCTTACTCGCCACTAGCGGGGCGGCGGCCGGGCCAGCGGTGTCCGGGCCAACGGCGGCCGGGCCAACGGCGGCCGGGCCAGCGGCGTGCTCCCGGGCTCGCGGAGGAGCCGCGTCGTCGTCCGCACTCTGTAGGACTTTGACAAGCACGGACGCGGCTTCGGTGCGGGGGAGACGCTGCCTTCTTTGTGTCAAGGGCTTGACAAGTGCCTTTCCCAACTGCTCCAGGAACACCCTCCTCTTCTTCCGCTTCCGAGGCATCCAGTCGGGCTTGATCTCTCGACATATGACAAAGGCGTTGTAGGAGGACACGTCGAGGATGTTGTGGAAGATGACCAGGGGCCAGCGGACAGTCATCCGTCTGCAGCTGTAGGTGCCGACCACCTTGTCTAGGTTGTCCACGCCACCCTTGTTGCAGTTGTAGTCTAGGATGAGGGCCGGCTTCCGGTCGCGGCGATCGCTAACGTCGGCCTCCGTGTGCAGCATGCTCAGGAGTAGCACGTTCTTATTTCTCTTTGCCAGGTAGGACACTAGAGTGGCGGTGGGCGTGAAGGCGAACCTGGAGGACGAGACCTGTCTGGAGCAGCGCGGGAGGGAGCTCGGGCTTGTTCTTTCGCACCGTGCCGACCATGGTGAGGTTCCTCTCGAGGAGCCACTGCCCGAGTTCGTAGGAGGTGAAGAAATTGTCACAGGTGGCGTTGTGACGACCCGGCAGCCCCTGCGTGAGATCGAGGACGACGCGCGCGCCCTGGTTCTTCTCAGGGGCTCCGCCAGCCGCCTTACCAGTATAGACTTGCATCTTCCAAGCGTAGCTGGACTTGGCGTCGCAGGCCACCCACGACTTGATGCCGTATTTGGCCGGCTTGCTGGGAATGTACTGTCGGAAAGGACAGCGTCCTTTTGGGAGAGGGAGAGGGAGAGGGAGGAGACGTCGTCGACGCCACTACTGATGCTGCTGACGCTACCTCTCTATACTACCGCTGGCTCATCATTGGGGCGCACAGCGTTTATGTTACACGCTGATGCTACCTCTCTATACTACACATACATACAGTACGTACATACACACAGATACACACATACACAGACAGTACCTCTGAACGGGACCAGTTGTTCGTCCACCATCAAGTCGGATCCCGGGTTGTAGAGGGCCGGCAGCCACTCCTCCCACATGTCCCAGACCTCTCTTATGGCTGCCAGTCTGTCGGTGGCGAGTCTTGCGGGTCTCAACCGGTGGTCGTCAAATCGCAGCAGCCTCGAGTACTTGTGAAAGACCTTGAGCGGCATGGTGGCTCGGAACACGGTGCTGCCGCTCTCCGTGTCCCACAGGCTGGCCGCGGCCTCGCCTCGGGACCTGTAGACGCCCGCTAGGATTAGCAGCCTTAGGTAGGCACACAGGTCGGTGGAGTCCATGGCTTGCCAGCCGTAGCCGTATTTTCTCACCCCCTGTAGATTTGTCATGTCCACAATGATCCTTTCTATCGCCGGCGTGATAAACAGCCGGAAGGTGGACTCGTTGTCGAGCGCGCACGACGTGGCGTAGGCCGTGGGGCCAGGTGTCACCGCGGGGCCGGGGTGGAGGACGGCGCGGGGCAGGTCCGGGCTGCGATAGGCCACGGAGGACCATTTGATTTTGCTGTTTTTTGACAGCAACGTCTCCCTTTGGGCTTGGCCAGCCGCCGCCGTGTCCTCTCGCTCTGGCTCTCTGTCTCGCTCTCGGGCAGCGGCCGTGTCTCCCTCTCGCTCTTCCTCCTCCGAAGAGGAGCACGACCGCGAGGCCGAGTCGTCCGCGTCACATTCTGGGTCGTATTCCTCGCCTTCTTCGTTTTCTCGGTCGACACTGGAGGCTATCTGTTCCAGGACCTGAGCCGCGCTGAAACCAGGACTGCGAGGCGGTGGCGGCCTCACGCTCGACGGGGTCGTATTCCTCACCGTCCTCATCGTCGTCCTCATCGTCCTCATCTTCTTCTTCTTGACAATATTAGTAGCCTCTCTACGGCCGGCCGACAGTGGCCACGTGAACGGTTGCTGCTCTCTTGCACACTGACGCACCGCAGCTCCCAGGGGGTCACTCTGACCCGGCCGAGACAACGGCAGGGGGGTTATAACATACACATTGCTAACGCTGCGGCTGGGCCCGGGTCGCTCTAACCCGGCCTAGACAACGGCAGGGGGGTTATAACATACACATTGCTAACGCTGCCCTGGGGTCGCTATGACCCGGCCTCGACGCGGTGGAACAACTCCTAACACATGGCCGGCCCGGGGGGGTCGCTCTGACCCGGCCGAGACACGGGGGAACAGCTCCTAACACATGGCCGGCCCGGGGTCGCTCTGACCCGGCCTAGACACGGGGGAACAGCTCCTAACACATGGCCGGCCCAGGGGGTCGCTCTGACCCGGCCGAGACAACGGGAGGGCTAACACATGTCCGAGCCAGGGTCGCTCTGACCCAGCCGAGACAACGGGAGGGCTATGGGAACTAACACAAGTCTCAGGCAACTCATCACACAAAAATAGTTCACTGAACTACCTCAGCTGCACTTTTTTGGTTAGCTACCCCCACACAACATTTTGCTCTGCCCAAAGTAGACCTCATGCGCAAATTATTTTTGGTGGCCTGATTCACATACTGTTTTGGTTTAGACTTCATAGTATTGGTGTAAGAAATAGCCGTTTTAACTTAAATTACAAAATACGTTCACAGTTGTTAACAAGTTTAATTAGACTGTCAGAAAATAGTTAAATGCAAAGGTGAAAGCAAAATGGTTTAGCTGTCTGCTTTTGCAAACGTCACTCTCCATCGTACAGCATGGCAGGAATGAGAAATATGCCTACGAACATGACTACTTATCAAAAATACATGAACTCAGCATTGGCGAAAATCTGATATCAACTTTGGAGGGGACAATTACATGACATTTTCTCAAGAGCAATTCCTGAGGGGGACACCAAAAGTAGTGCTGTAACACATAGCCTACATTGTAATATGGTAAATGTATATTGAGGAACCAAAGAAATAAGGTGTTTGCCGTACTCCTAACTACCGGTACCCAAAACTACACAACAGCAATACCATTGCCTTTAACAAATCTTAGTTCAGTCACCAGTTTAAGTTGAGAGTGGGGGTATCCATGGCATTTTCCAATTATGTTCCTATTTTACAAGTTAAAAAAAATGAGAACCTTTCATAATGTTGCCAAACAAAGACTCAACAAACTTACCTGAGACTCCCTGTCTCTGCCAGTCTGTCCCTGCATATCTGTCCCCAACTCTGCTGTCTGTGTGCCATCTGTTGCCTGCTCTGCCTAATGACATCATTGTGAAACATTTCCATTAGAATTTCATTTCTTTCTTATGATCATTTTATCAACTAGTCTTTGAGATATTAGGCTACTAGGGTTCTTACTATGCGTTTTGGTGTATTGAAAAATACTCTGATGTCCGTCTTTTATTTTTCTGCCATTTTTCTACCTGGCTGGCTGGCTGGCTACACACACAGTGTGTAGGTTATTTGCAGTAGGAGATGGGCTTCTATCATCTTCAATCATTCTATTTGGGCTTCGATCTAAAAGGTAGCTAGCAAATGTGAAACGGATTAAAATGACAAGACTTGACAGCTGTATGAGTTCACCATTTACACAACATATGCTGCAACCTTTTGTAATTGTAATAGTTTGTTTCATATTGGCTGGCTTCCAACAATAGCTGAATTTGCAAAGCTAGCGAGCACCAATTCAGTTTCAGTGGTGATTTTAAAGCTTCGACTTTCCGACCTGAAAATCACCGACGTCATGATTTGTATTTTTCCCGAGGTCCAAGTTATTTTGAACGCGGCAACAGTACCGTATGTGACACAATGTATTGCCATATTCGAAATTCTATTGATTATATCACATGCCCAACTGTATTGAATTTCCCTTCTAAATCTGATCATTGATGGATGGCTGCCTATCAATAAAGATTTTCTACATAAAATATTTTTCTGGGCTATACTTTTCATTGATGTGTCAACACAAGTCACAAAGTTTTTTACACAAAAAAATCTAGACAATAAAACGCATGCAACCCTTCCATTAGCACAGCAGATGGCAATGCACCAATTATAACGAAGAGATAAAGGGTGTCGATTTCCGATTGGAGAAACAGATTTAGCAATGCAAGATGGCTGAAATTGGAGAGCTCCAGAAACTAAAGGTTGCTAACACGTTTTTATCTAAGTTTAAAACGTCTTATACCGGTGTTATATTTTTGGAAGATTAATTATCGTATGTTGTCAGTTATCTTTACTTTGTAAATAAGGATCTTGCACGCTGCAGATCTCTGGACACCTACAGACGCGGTTAGCTAATTGATGCTAACGGACAGGAAGTGAAATAATCCATGCTTGCTGCACGGTTTAGTTAGCTAGGCATGTTGAGGTTGGAGATAGCGAAACTGACTGGTACCCAGGCTATGCGGATAACATTCCACTCCGTGTGATATGACAGGAGAGTAATGATAGCTAAACAGAATGGTTCCCAGACTAGTATCCACACTTGTTGAATTTATTTAGTCTGGCTTTATCTCAGTGAGGGCCAAAGTGATCCACTACTGCTGTGAAGTTAGCAACGAACGGACAGCAGAGGCGCATGCGCGACTACGAATGAATGAAATTGTACAGTATGTTCTTGAGTGTTATTGTTAGGTCTAAATTGGCTTTGTTGCAATGATATTGGCTTTGCCGGGCGCAGTATTTCCGTTACACTGTTTCACGGCAAACAGTAGCTAACTGCGGCTGTAAAATGTTTCACAGCAAACAGTGCAACGGAAACACTGCGCCCGACAAAGCCAATATCATTGCCGCCACGCAAAACAAATATGCAACATGAAAAAATATTTCTGCTAGGGCGCCCTTTGACGCTTCTAGAACAGGCCACAAACAGAAATTAATCCCCAAAATCCTACAACCCCATAGTAGCTCAGCGAGAGAACTTGAATGCGCCACGAAGAATATTTATGAGTGTCATAGGGAAGGAAACATGCATTCTGAGTTACCCTAACAGGTTGGCCTACATTATATCCACTTTTTATGCAAGTTTTTTGCGACCTGAAGTTAATCAATAGGATAATAACTAGTTAAAAGATAACATTTGGGATCTGGCTAATGATTAGCCCAGTAGTCTAAATGCAGATAGGCAACCCCATGCTTCAGTTTATTTATTTGCTTCATCAGTTGGGCTACAGGTGATAGTGTTTATTGCTACTAGCATACTGATAATATGGACCATATTAGCATGGGCTATTTACGTCATTTTTTAAAACTAGGCAAGTCAGTTAAGAACAAATTCCTACACTGGCCAAACCGACGACACTGGGCCAATTGTGTGCTGCCCTATGGGACTCCCAATCACGTCTGGTTGTGATACAGCCTGGATTCGAACTTTGGCTCATTTCTGGAGGTGGATATTATATTTTAGATGGTGTCAGCATAGTTTTACTTTCATTTGGGAGTGGAATGTCCTTTAAAAAAAGTCAGCAGAACTGAGCTTTCCAGTCCTGATGCAATCAAAGTCTAGGAGGGACCCCCCCCCCCCCCCCCCCAATGATATTTTCCCTGCTACACATTTTTTCCAAGGGAAACACTGTTGGGTAGTACCACTTGTATTGCAAGAACTGCAATTTAGTAGGAATGTGTAATCTAATCAGCAATCCACACTTCTGTCCTACAGCTTGCAGAGCTGAAGCATGAGTGTGAAGCCAGGGGTCTGGATGTGAAGGGCAACAAAGTGGAACTGATCACACGACTACAGGCTCATCTAGAGGAGCATGGTGAGCATGCAGTAATGGATGGACTAAATATGCATTGGGTCAGGTTCCCAGACACGGATAAAACCTAGTGCTAGCCTAAAAGTATTCTCCATTTAGCATACTTTTAGGTTCTGGAGTAAGGACTAGGCTTTACCTGTCAGTTAAACTGGCCCATGGAGTGGAAAGTGTGATAACTTGCTGACTTCTAGCCCCTACCCCTTGACACTCCTTTATATCTAAAAGGTGTGAGCAATATGGCAAGAATTCCACCCAGCCTATGAATGGGCAAAGTGATGCATATGCTTAATTTATGATTCTTTTTTTAAATGTATTTTTTACAGAGGATGACATAGGCCTAAATGAAGATGATGTTCTGGGAGACGAGCCAAAGGTAAGCCTGGTTTTAAAACGGTATGGCAGCCATGGCACTTCATGTATGGATTAGCTGAATACCACCATGTCCAGTATAGTCATTTTGTACATGCTGCAGTTGCTTAGGTGAAATGACATGAAAATAAATGTATAATTGTAGGAGCATTTCTTGATGATGCTTTGTGCTTTTGAAAATGTACTGTAGTACCTCTCGAAAGATGTGGATGCCATCACTGGGGATAACGACGAGAAACCACTAGCGGTGTCTGAGTACGTTTTTCATTTTGTTAAAACACGTTGAAGACGGACATTTTCTTTCCATGATTTTTCTGACGATCTGATGCCCCTAACTGTTGAAATATGTTCCGTGTGATTTTGAATGTTTTTCAGGACGGCTGAAAAGAAAGTGGTAAAAATCACACCTCCAGTGTCTGTGGATGAGGTAATAGGATGCTTGTTGCAGTCTTTCACCAGTCATGACGGGTCTTCGATGCAATGATGGTTTGCTAACCTTATCATAAACATATTTTTAATCCTGTATTCAGAGGTTACAGAAAAGAGCAGACCGCTTCAATGTCCCTGCCTCGGCTGACAGCAAGAAGGCCATACGTGCTGCCCGGTCAGTACCCAACCATTCTTACAAATTATAGAATAACTCTCCCATGCACTATTGATTGAGCGTGTCTATGAAACTATATATTAAAGTTGATTAAATATGTCTTGTGTTCAGGTTTGGTTTGTCCGCTGCTGCACCTCCAACTTCCACCACAGGTCGGTCTCAATCTTCCAGTCATTTACTGTTCTCATGTTGAGGTTTTAATGTTATTTTTCCAAGAACCATAACCTGAAGTCAGTTTACTAAACAAGGTTGAAGAGCATCATTTATCACAAGTAATGGTAGGAAAACTGTTTTCCTGCATTGGCTCTCTGGTTTTAATCTGTTTTGTTTTCTCTTTTCTTTCTATCATAGGTGTTACTGTGAATAAATCCACTGCAAGTAATCCACATATGTTGAGCAGTCACCTCTCCTCATTTCATTAATGTGACCATTACTGTGACTCAGAACATTTCATTAAGTATTTCTCTCACTCTGTGTTCTGAGTAGCCAGTCAGCGTTGAACAGCTAAAAAAGCGAGCTGAACGATTTGGCGGGAACGTTTCTTCAGTCTCCAAGAAGGTGACCTCATAGGGATGGGCCAGTTTCTAGATTAGACTAAGGCATCCTGAAAGTTGAAAGAAATGCTGAATTGAAACCTAGTGATTATACTTAAGCATTTTTGATTAGGGTAAGCCACCTCCATGTTACAGATTTAAGACCATATTTGTGTGTTCCAGGTTGAGGAAGATGAGAAGCTGAAGAAGCGGAAAGAAAGATTTGGGATACTCACTGGTGCTGTCGCAACTGACGTTGAGGTTTTCAGATTATATTTATTATCGTTACCGGTACAGTTAATTCAATGTATTCAGACCCCTTGACCTTTTCCATATTTTGTTACATTACAGCCTTATTCTAAAATGGATTAAATAAAACATTTTCCTCATCAATCTACACACAATACCCCATAATGACAAAGCAAAAACGGGTTTATAGAAATTAATGTGTTTAAAATGAAAAAACACCTTATTTACATAAGTATTCAGACCCTTTGCTATGAGACTTGAAATTGACCTCAGGTGCATCCTTTTCCATTGATCATCCCTGTGATGTTTCTACAACTTTATTGGAGTCCACCTGTGGTAAATTTTAAATTGATTGGACATGATTTTGAAAGGAACACCTGTTGTCAGAGCAAAAACCAAGTCATGAGGTCGAAGGAATTGTCTGTAGAGCTCCGAGACAGGATTATGCCGAGGCACAGATCTGGGGAAGGGTACTAAAAATAGCTGTGCAGCGACGTTCCCCCATCCAGCTTGAGAGGCTCTGCAAAGAAGAATGGGAGAAACTCCCCAAATACAGCTGTGCCAAACTTGTAGTGTCATACCCAAGAAGACCTGAGGCTGTAATCGCTGCCAAAGGTGCATCAACCAAGTACTGAGTAAAGGCTCTGAAATACTTGTGTAAATTTGATATTTCAGTAGTTTTTTTTTTTAATTTTGCAAACACTTCTAAAAACCTGTTTTGGGGATATTGTGTGGGGGGGGAATAACAATTTAATCCATTTTAGAATAAGCCTGTAACTATGTGGAAAGGGGTCAAGGGGTCTGAATACTTAATGAATGCACTTTATATATTACAGATTTCTTTCCTATTTTGTAATATTTTATTCCATAGATTAAATCAAATGTTTTTACTCTTTTTCCTCAGGCAAAGAAACAGAAGCGTTCTGAACGATTTGGAAATGTGACAGTGTAAATTGGTATTTTTAAGTGACGTTTTATGCTTTTATTTTGTTGCAAACATAACTGAAATGTACTGTATATAGCTTGTCAACAGTTGTATTACATTTGGTCATTAAAGTAGTTTTCAATTATTTTCTAGAGTTGCTGTTATTCTTTCCATGGGTTTGCTATTTGATTATTGTCCAGTTGTACCAAGTGGAGTACGTGGCCTGGTAGCAGGGAACCCTCACTGGGTCCCCCAGATAGTGGCCTGACAAGTGCACAACATGCTGGACTATGTTCTTACACTGCCAGACCTGTGAGCTGACAAGTCAGGACATTGTTTCACTACTTAGTATAAATATAGGAAGTGAGAGAAAAGAGGACGTTTGAACATTGGGTCAATGCCACAATTTTGTAGCATTATAGATGCACTCACCTGGTCTGAGTGCATAGCACATACAGAATGTCCAACCCACTATACCCACCCATGGCTACACTCCTGCCTAGTCATGTGGAATCCAGAGAATGGGGCCTAATTTATTTAAATTGACTGATTTATATGAATGGTAACTCAGGAACATCTTTGAAATTGTTGCATGTGTTATTTTTGTTCAGTATACTTACTCCGCCCATAACTTTTGGACTTTCACATCTTCTGGGAGTGCTATAATCATTGAGTCACTTAGTTTTACACTTAAAATGTATACATTTGGTCAGTCCAAATTTGCTTTTTAATTCTGTCATGGAAACAATTGTATTTCCTATTACCAACTCATTTACGGTTTGCCTCTAGATTTCCATGTGGACCAATTTATTGGTGAACACACTGCCCTATTCCATCTGGACCAGAGGAATACCTACAGTTGAAGTCGGAGGTTTACATACACCTTAGCCAAATACATTAACTCAGTTTTTCACAATTCCTGACATTTAATCCTAGTAACAATTCCCTGTGTTAGGATCACCACTAAAGAATGTCATGTCAGAATAGAGAATTATTTCAGCCTTTATTTCCTTCATCACATTCCCAGTGGGTCAGAAGTTTACATACTCAGTAGCGTTGCCTTTATATTTAACATAGGTCAAATGTTTTGGCTAGCCTTCCACAAGCTTCCCACAATAAGATGGGGAAATTTTAGCCCATTCCTCCTGACAGAACTGGTGTAACTGAGTCAGGTTTGTAGGCCTCCTTGCTCACACACGTTTTTTCAGTTCTGCGCACACATTTTCTATAGGATTGAGGTTAGGGCTTTGTGATGGCCACTCCAATACCTTGACTTTGCTGTCCTTAAGCCATTTTTCCACAACTTCGGAAGTATGCTTGTTGTCATTGTACATTTGGAAGACCCATTTGCGACCAAGATTTAACTTCCTGACTGTCTTGAGATGTTGCTTCAATATATCCACATAATTTTCCACATGATGCTGCCACCCCTGTGCTTCACGTTTGGGATGGTGTTCTTCGGCTTGCAAGTATCCCCCTTTTTCTTCCAAACATAACGATGGTCATTATGGCCAAACAGTTCTATTTTTGTTTCATCAGACCAGAGGACATTTCTCCAAAACACATGATCTTTGTCCCCATGTGCAGTTGCAAACCGTAGTCTGGCTTTTTTATGGCGGTTTTGGAGCAGTGGCTTCTTCCTTGCTGAGCGGCCTTTCAGGTTATGTCGATATAGGTCTCGTTTTACTGTGGATATAAATACTTTTGTACCCGTTTCCTCCAGCATCTTCACAAGGTCCTTTACTGTTGTTCTGGTATTGATTTGCACTTTTCGCACCTAAGTACGTTCATCTCTAGGAGACAGAACGCGTCTCCTTCCTGAGCGATATTACAGCTGCGTGGTCGCATGGTGTTTATACTTGCATACTATTGTTTGTACAGATGAACATGGATCCTTCAGGCGTTTGGAAATTGCTCCCAAGGAGGAACCAGACTTATGGAGGTCTACAATTTTTTTTCTGAGGAATTGGCTGATTTCTTTTGATTTTCCCATGATGTCACGCAAAGAGGCACTGATATTGAAGGTAGGCCTTGAAATACATCCACAGGTGCACCTCCAATTGACTTAAATTATGTTAATTAGCCTATCAGAAGCTTCTAAATTCATGACATCATTTTATGGAATTTTCCAAGCTGTTTAAAGGCACAGTCAACTTAGTGTATGTAAACTTCTGACCCACTGGAATTGTGATACAATGAATTATAAGTGAAATAATCTGTAAACATTTGTTGTAAAAATGACTTGTGTCATGCACAAAGTAGATGTCATAACCGACTTGCCAAAACTATGTTTGTTAACAAGAAATTTGTGGAGTGGTTTAAAAACGAGTTTTAATGACTCCAACCTAAGTGTATGTAAACTTCCGACTTCAACTGTATGTAAGAATGCTGTTCATTGACTACAGCTCAGCATTTAACACCATGGTACCCTCCAAACTTGTCATTAAGCTCGTGACCCTGGGTCTCGACCCCGCCCTGTGCAACTGGGTCCTGGACTTTCTGATGAGCCGCCCCCAGGCGGTGAGTGTATGAAGCAACATCTCCACCCCGCTGATTTTCAACACTGGGGCCCCACAAGGGTGTGTTCTCAGCCCTCTCCTGTACTCCCTGTTCACCCATGACTGCGTGGCCAACTCAATCATTAAGTTTGCAGATGACACTACAATGGTAGTCTTGATTACCAACAACGACGAGACGGCCTACAGTTAGGAGATAAGGGCCCTCGGAGTGGGGTGTCAGGAAAATAACCTCACTCAACGTCAACAAAACAAAGGAGATGATCGTGGACTTCAGGAAACAGCACAGGGAGCACCCCCCCCCCATCCACATCGACGGGACAGTGGTGGAGAAGGTGGAAAGTTTTAAGTTCCTTGGCGTACACATCACGGACCAACTGAAATGGTCCACCCACACAGACAGCGTGGTGAAGGCGCAGCAGTGCCTCTTCAACCTCAGGAGGCTGAAGAAATGTGGCTTGTCACCTAAAACACTCACAAACTTTTACAGATGCACAATCGAGAGCATCCTGTCGGGCTGTATCACCGCCTGGTACGGCAACTGCTCCGCCCACAACCGTAAGGCTCTCCAGAGGGTAGTGCGGTCTGCATAACGCATCACCGGGGGCAAACTACCTGCCCTCCAGGACACCTACAGCGCCCGATGTCACAGGAAGGCCAAAAAGATCATCAAGGACAACAACCACCCGAGCCACTGCCTGTTCACCCCGCTATCATCCAGAAGGTGAGGTCAGTACAGGTGCATCAAAGCTGGGACCGAGAGACTGAAAAACAGCTTCTATCTCAAGGCCATCAGAATGTTAAACAGCCATCACTAACATAGAGAGGCTGCTGTCAACACAGACTCAAATCTCTTGCCACTTTAATACATTTAATAAATGGTTTTAATAAAGGTATCACTAGTCACTTTAAATAACGCCACTTTAATGATGTCTACATATCCTACATAACTCATCGCCTATGTATTTACTGTATTCTATACCATCTACTGCATCTTGCCTATGCCGCACGGCCATGGCTCATCCATATATTTATATGTACATGTTCTTATTCATCCCTTTACATTTGTGTGTATAAGGTAGTCGTGAATGTTAGATATTACTGCACTGTCGGAACTAGAAGCACAAGCATTTCGCTACACTCGCATTAACATCTGCTAACCATGTGTATGTGACCAATAAGATTTGATTTGAATTCTGAAAAGCTATCCAAGCATTGTTCCATAGGAGTGTTTTTTTAGGGAGTGATATGTGTTGTAGAATCTGTTTTCATTTTCATCCATATTGTTAGTGTTCTTAACTTGTACTTTTTTATGTTCTTAGCTCCATCCTTTGAAAACAGACACGTGAAAAGATTATTGGGTTGAGCATGCGCATCTTCAATATGTACCCATTGTTCCTCTTTAGTGCATTTAACAATATGTCGCAAGTAAAAGCCTTGGGTGGCAAGTTGATACAATTCCAAGTCTGGAAGGTTAAAACCACCCTCAGACTTAGAGACATGTAAAACTTTATTTAGTCTTGAGTTTTATTTGCCCATAGAAAGTCTTATGGCCAAGTATACTTTTTTAAAGAATGTCTTTGGTGGGGTAATTGGTATTACCGAAAATAAAAACTTTTGGACCCATGTCTTTCTAAAGTGGTTTATTGTACCTGTAAGATTTATGGGAAGATTGTTCCATTTAATTAGATCTGCTTTCATGTTGAGTAATGGGATAAAGTTATCTTCAACATAGACTTTGGGTAATCTAAAAGTTAAAGGAATCGGATTACTTGGTGTGTCATCATGGTGGTGTCTGACTTGTGGTCAGGTTCGATGGAAGGAGATGGACCAAACTAATTTACATGCATACTTTGGGGTTCTAATCCTTGCTGGTGTTTTCAGATCCAATAGGGAATCTACAGAATCCCTGTGGGATGCAGATAACTTTTCCGTGCAACAATGTCTCTGGGAAAACTTCCACATTATTTCCAGGATTATCCGCTTTGATAACTGGGACACCAGACCAGCTCGGCAGCAGAGACACAAGCTAGCTGCAATCAGGTCAGTGGGTGGACTGCCTTCCCCTGTTTAACAACCCTGGGCCCAACGTTACTGTTGTTGAGCATCTTATGCCATTTAGGGGCCGCTGTCCCTTCAGGCAGTACATACCGTCTAAACCCGCATAATATGGAACCAAGATCTGGGCTGCCTGTGATGCTGCTTCATCATATGCATGGAAATTGCAAGTGTATATGTGGAAGCCAGATGGAGGAGCCCCTGAGAAGAACCAAGGGATGAGGGTTGTCCTGGATGTGGCACTGGGACTCCGTGGCCACAACCTCATATGCAATAACTTTTTTTTACTTCGCACAAGTTGGGACAGGAGCTCCTCAAGAGGAAGCTGACGATGGTAGGAAAGGTACGAAAAAACAAGCCAGAGCTCCCACCTCAGGCCTGTTCCGTGTATTCAACAGATATCAATTCCTCTAAGTTTGTGTTCACGGCCGACACGTCCCTAGTGTCCTACGTTCCAAAGAAAGGCAAAAATGTAGTACTCATGAGTACGCTGCATAGGGATGGGAGAATCTGTGGCCAGGAACATCAAAAACCAGAAATCATAATGGATTACAATGCCACAAAAGGAGGGGCGGACAATTTAGACAAGCTGGTGACTGGCTACATCTACCAAAGAAGAACCCTACACTGGCCACTTGTGATATTCTTCAACATCTTGGACATCGATGCACAACGCGTCGGCTTTTTCTCGAGAAGCTGGGCAAGGCATTGGTAAGACCACAAATCCAGAGGAGGCAACATATCCCAAGGACCCCAGCTTCTGCAGCCATCGGAGGAGGATGCTGGTGCCCCATCCGCCCGACCCACAGAACTAACAACTCCAATACCGGAAGTAAGTGTGAGTGATGTTGTTGCATGTGTGTGTGTGTCTCATACCTTGGCCTGCTGTAACTATACATGTGAGTGAGATGTTAGTAAAATTCCTGAACTAAGTGTTTTCATCATTCTAGATTGCAACCGGTAGCAACAAGAAGCGCTGTGATGTGTGGGGACCCAAGAAGGACAGGAAGACACAGTACACATGCATCAAGTGCAAGAAATACATTCGCAACACACACAGTGAAACTCTGTCCCTCATGTGGTGTGTAGACCGGCCTTAATTTGTGTTCAATGGGGCTCATTTATCTTTTCCATCAAATACTGTATGTAAAATTTGTCCTTCCAATTTGTTCAGTTCAAAGCAATAAACATCAATAGTGATGAAAACCTTGTTTCATTTATATTTGTTCAAGATAAACATTTATTCCACCCATGTCTTGATTATAACGAATAGAGCTTTTATTGATAAATGAAATCTAGCAGAGGTAAATGGCAATTATTAACCATGTATGCTGTCTATATTACTTGTAATTGATATAAGTCAACATCTAAGTATTAAGTATTTGAACATAAATTGCTATGGCTGTATTGTTTTAAAAACCCAATAATGTTGTGGGTCAATGTTACAATGTTTACAATGTTTGGTTGGTAACCTCACAGATCAGCTCACAGATCATTGCACCTGTACATAGCTCATCTGTAAATAGCCCATCCAACTAACTCATCCCCATACTGTATTTATTTATTTTGCTCTTTTGCACCCCAGTATCTCTACTTGCACATTCATCTTCTGCACATCTATCACTCCAGTGTTTAATTGCTATGTCGTAATTACCTTGCTACTATGGCCTATTTTATTGCTTTACCTCCCTTATCTTACCTCATTTGCACACACTGTATATATACTTTTTTTTCTACTGTATTATTGACTGTATGTTTGTTTATTCCATGTGTAACTCTGTGTTGTTGTATGTGTCAAACTGCTTTGCTTTATCTTGGCCAGGTCGCAGTTGTAAATGACAACTTGTTCTCAACTAGCTTACCAGGTTAAATAATGGTGAAATAAAATAAAACCTAACTGATTACAGTTTTATTTTATCAGATTACATGTAACTGATTATGTGTAATCATTAATTCCTCACCCCTCGACAACAGATGGTTTCCATCTGAGATGTTGAAGGGTGTAATTGATATCTTCATTGATAACTACATCTATTGATGCTTGCCATTGGTCCGTGGCCGTTTCTTTAGCGTTGGGGACAACAATTGTTGACAACTGTAGCGTTCTAGCTAAGCCTAACTCTTTTCCTAACCTTAACCTCAGTCTCCTAACCAGCCACGCTAATTCACTTGACTTACTTTTTTTTACCTGATATGTAAACAAATCATCTGTGTTAGAAACCATCAGTCTCATACCACAGTCACCATAACACCTCATAACATTTGCTGATAGGGAACAACCACATCAAGAAACGCCCCGAACTGCGGTCTGCATTTACACCATATTCGAGATGTTTAGAAATGTTGCTTTGGACAGAGAGGAACCAAAATATTTGCTTTGGGGACACTTGCCGTTCACATAATTGACGTCACTTCCTGTGATCCACAATTTTAAAAATATTGTCCTTCTCAGTAATGGCGGCTTCCTTCCCTTCTCCTTCTGCAATAAACAACAACAAATGGTACTTCACCCGAGAACAGATCGAGAATAGCCCGTCTCGCCGTGCGGGGCTTGATCCAGACAAAGAATTGTCCTACAGACAACAAGCTGCGAACCTTCTACAGGACATGGGACAACGACTCAATGTGTATCTTTTGTCGGGACGATTTGCGCCTGCTAGCGGTTAGCTACCTTTAAGAGGTTGAAGCCGGTTTGGCGGCATGGGTAGTTGCTAGCTAATATCGGCTATTGTGTTTATAGTTGGTGTTATTGTTGATACCACAATTTATTAATTTGCTTGGTATGGACTGACTAGCGGCCCAGACGTTCGACTCGCTAACAAGGGCCCGGCCATCATTGCGTGTGATTAGCATGGCTAGCTAACGTAGTGTAGGCCTTTGCAGCCGAGGCCTACGCTTCTTTTAACGTTAGAGAACAAAAGCCGAGCAGAGGGACGTTAGAGTTGTTTAGCTATTATACGTGGGGTTTTGGTGTATCAAACACTTTAAGAGGATAACGTTATTGGACAAAAATTGTTAATGCGCTGTTTTGGGAGCCTACGCGAGTAACGTTAAAACTAGCAATCTATTTATCTGCTCTATATAACGATGAGTTAGTTAACTATAGGCTAACAACACAATAGTTTAAAAACAATGCGTGCGTTACATAGCTAACTATTAGACATTGTATTGGTGGGGTGTCCAATGCTGTTCGATAAAATGTCCATGTGAACTGAGATTAAGAAAGTTTAGTACCTATTTTATTTGAGACGGTTGGCTTCTTTGTGGCCATTATTTGCTACCTTGTTAGCTACAGCAAACTATCTAACCCACAATGCAGTTCTAGCCAGCGAGATACGTTATACTACTATGTACCACCACACACATTGCCAACATTTGGAGTAGTTACAGCAATACTAGATCACTCGGCTACATCTAAAACTAGTTTTGAAAATAGGTTCGTAGCTACTGTTACATAAAATACGCTGTCATCAACCAAACATACTATTTGTCATTTAACCCTTAAAGTAGTGAGTTCAATCTCACGGAGACATCAGGTCATATTGTTATGCTATAACCCTTAACCCGTAGCTATGCATCAGGTCCCAGCTAACAATTAATACTGCCATTGTGTATATGCACCGATTCTACATGATCCAGTCGTTCACCAGGTTCCACAGAAATGTAAGTACTTTGCACGCACTGACATCCTCTTTTGCAAAATGTTGTATCTTATATAGTTTGAAATGAAACGTGTAAAATGCATAGCACTATCAAAATGTCCTATTTTCCCCCCTAGGTCATAGCTCCAGCAACACTATTCCTGGCTGCAAAGGTTGAGGAGCAGCCCCGCAAGTTGGAGCATGTTATCAAGGTGACCCATGCATGCCTCAACCCTCAGGACCCTTCACCAGACGTCCGCAGTGATGTAAGTCTCCATGGTCTGGCCATTCCACTTTGAACTCTCTCTGGCACTTACATGGTGCTCCACAAACTAATTTGGGTATGTTTGTTAGGGCCGGGACGATACCAGTATCAATATATTTGTTTGTATCGTGGCAAGGAAACAAAACACTAAGCGGATTTCACTTCTTTACGAAAACAGCCCTAATGTTGGAAACAAATATGTTGTCATCTGGAGTCTAATTTATTTATTTGACAAGCTATAGCACACAATTTTACGTAGCAGGTTTTTAAAGGGTCTGCTTCATGTTTTCATTTTTCTCATGAAAAAAATATTGCACTACTGGTATTATCACAGACAGTGGGTGTTTTGAGGCGGTTGTACCTAGGCTTGGGCGGTATACCGTATACCAGGGTATTTGGAAGTAGCCACGGGATGGTTTTTCAATACTATTTATTTGAAGTTTTATATTTGTAGCTACTTTTGAAGTAAGTACTGTACCTGCAGTCAACTTGTGCATTACTTTAGGAAATAAAGAAGATTGTGTTCTTCATTTCACCTGTCAAATCATTTTTCAATATGAAGCTTACCTGTAGTCTCCAGTTACGTGGTGTTTGTTTACAAGCACACAAGAGACTAGAGCCCTATGTTAGGTTAACTATCTAAAATATGCTAAATGCTCTGCAGTTGCATTTGGTTTGCTAATTTAGTCACTAGTTAGCTATCTAGCTAAGTGGTTAGCTTCGTCCAAAATCATGCTTTGCTTGGTAACAGCAGAGAATCCGCTCATGGATCAAGATCCTTGCTGTCTTATATTTGTTCTATGCGTGCAGCAAACTGAGTAGCCTTTCTGAGTTACTTGTATAACTTCACCAGCTGGGACGTCTGTCCTGAAAATAGTTTAGGTCAGAGACTGTATAAAATGTTCACAAAGTGCTCGTTAGCATTTAGTTCTCTCTGGGATTTTACCAGGGTTTCTGGTAGGAAAATATGGCGCCAGACAACATGTCTGGCAAAGACATTTGATATATTGACCCTATGTCCATATGCATTTGGTGCGTAACGCATTAAGGTGTCCAGCCACGGTGTTCAAAATCACATTTAGATTAGATTATTATAATTCATCTTAACAGAATAGAGATTATCCTGTAATGTTGTAATAAAGTAGAATGATGTCCATTGCCCGTTGTCTTCATCCCTGCTATAAATCGTAACTCAATATAATAAATAAAAAAATAAAAACATTTAACCTAGAAGAACAACTCACTTACACAGTAATACAATACCACTTCAAAATATAATATAATTTGGAAACGACCTGTCCAATAGGCTGTTTGTATGAATATTTGAATTAATAAATAACAAAACACAGGTCTTTTCAATTACAATCTGGGCCTCTAATTTAATTTAGCCTAGCCATGAACATTTTAATTAGGTCTAATGAATAACAAAACATGGGTGTCTACGAACACCAGGGCTGCCCCACTCCCCATTCTCGCTGCAATTCAGCACCACAGCAGTAGAAATAGACCCCTCTTGGTGGCCACAAAATGAAGAAATTATAAAACTGATGTTGGACAATCAAATACACAAATTTCATTAAGGCTGGTTCAAGCTTATTTTACAATACTCCTGTGACACGAGCCCGCGCCATGGGTTTATGAAAGCACTTGTTTCCAAATCTCAAATGATATCTCACTCTTTTTACAGTTCTATTGGATGATGTTGAGAAATGTTGTGTTTATTGTCATTTGAACTATTGTGGGGTTGTGACTCGTGTCATGTGTGACATACGTGGCTTATTGATAACAACTCTGTCTCTTACTTTGGGTTGCAATTCCTGTAACTTTACCCAAATTCCCTGGTTTTCCAAAAATCATGGTTAGAAGATTCCTGGTATTACGAGGGAATAAGCAGGAAATTCATAAATTTACAACCAGGAATTTGGGGAAACCAGGGAATTTTGATAAAGTTAGCAGAATTTTACATCCCTACTCTTACTATAGGCAGTTGGCTGTCTAGTGATTGCAACATTGTAACTCTCTGATGTGAATAGTTGGCAACGATATTTCGTTTCCAAGTGCTACTGAATAAACTCAACTGGAATGCACCAATTGTGCATGATAGACATCATTACGTTAGTCTATCAATCCATTCCAAATCATGACATGGGCGGCATATGTTGATCTTGCTTAGGGCGGCAGCAGAACTGCAAAGACCGGGCCTGACGAACACAATTTGCCTCCAATTTACATGCGTTTGCGGCGGACCTTGGCCTGCTCAAAGTGAGCCGCTGCTGTTGGGAAGTCAAAGCTGTCCAACTCTTTGGAGCAGTTTGCGATGCGCATCAGCCTCGTTACTTTGTCCTCACAAAGTTGCGATCTTGAGTCCCTCTGAACTCTGTTTTGGAGAAAGAATCACCTCTTGGCGGGCATGCTGGAAAGGGGGATAATCTACACAATCTTTTCCAATTTTGCCCAGTCAGGGAATACTTAGCTGAAGTCCCTTATGAGGACCTTGCGTCTTTTTGGCCGGCAACAATTTTAGTTATCGGCTTTTCATATTTTTTTTTATTGGCTAAAAGCTGGCATTTACCTTGATAACATCCTCGTAACCTTTGGTTTAGAGGCTCAGTGGGGGTTTGTGTTCATTGCTGGTATTAAAGAATATCCCGGTATGGCACAAGGTCGGTCTGAAGGTATGACAATCTGGATGCCGCCCAAGCTTAGTTGTACCTCCTTGAAGGTAAGACTGCGTAAAGGGAAAGCAAGAGGGTGAGTGAGACGTAAGGGGTGAGAGAGAATGCCTCCTAGTGAGTAATGCCTGTCTCCTGCCTGTCCTCTCAACCTCAGGCTTACCTGCAACAAGCCCAAGACCTGGTCATTCTTGAGAGCATTATACTCCAGACCCTGGGTAAGTTGGGATGGAAAAATGAATGGGGTCTGTGATTTCACTCCAAACTAGAGATGTGCTGCTTGCCGACACTATTAACCATATTTGTTCTTGCCCACAGCAGAGTTTTGAGTAGCAGTTCATTCTATTGGACGTCCACACCTCACCTAGTTCTATATGCTCACTATTTATCACTACTGTCTTGCATTTTTGGTTCCCCACTTTTACAGAACCTTTTCACATTTTCCTTGTGGTTTTAAGCCATTCATTTGAGTCAAGTAATTCTGGTGCGGGTTGTGGTGATGGAGGATGTTTTTGTTGTAATCACATTAGAGAGCAAGTGAATTTAGTACAGTATTGCTAGAATTTGGATTGCTTGCCTATGACCTTTTGTCTCAATGAATGGCTCAAATGTAAATGCCAAACTTTTTTTATTCTCTACTCACTCATTCACATTTGTCATATACAGGGCCTGTCGTCTGAAGATCTAAAGCAGTGCATTCATTCAGTATTTACTGTAGTTTCATAAAACAAGTACATTGGTTTTCTGGGGCAATTATTTATTTTAATGCTCAGTGAGAGTTCTGAAATATCCAATAAATTCAGTACCTATTGAGTGAAAATGTGTATTTTGCATTAGCAGCCTCAAATTCTCATTGAAAGAGGATTTATAGATTGTTCTTTTGAAATTGTCTCTCATGGAACCTTTTTTTCTGTCTCCCCTCTGCCCTATTCATTACAGCCTTTGAAATCACCATTGACCACCCACATACTCATGTTGTCAAGTGCACCCAGCTAGTCAGAGGTAAGCATCAACAATGTCCCTGTGTAGGCTACTGGTGAAGTTTCCAACCCCTAGTAGTGCTTTTACAAATTACATAAATGCTTCTTGCCTAGTTAAAGGTATTATTTATGCATATTTTAACCACATGTTTTTTATGTCCTTATTTTGAACATAGCAGGTTTTAATTGTATTTTCTTGTTTCTCGTGTTGTTGTTCCAGCGAGTAAGGATTTGGCCCAGACGTCATACTTCATGGCTACCAACAGGTATGCTGTTCAACTTCACGCTTTTAATTTCAGTTCGATATAACATTATTCAATAAAAATGCAATGCAACATTGTCTGATCTAAAACAGGAGAGGATCTTATGACCTGTATTTGAATGAAATTACCACTCATCTAAGAGGTGCACAGTTGTCCTTTTCATTATGTTCTGAAACTGAATCTGTTTCTTCTCTTCCCCCTCTTGTATTTTCCCTGTTTCCATGGATTTTCCTTCTGCTGGTTTATCTGGAACCCAACCTGCTGTGTAGTCTACACCTGACCACATTCTGCCTGCAGCACAGCCCGCCCATCGTGGCCTGCGTTTGCATCCACCTGGCCTGCAAGTGGTCCAACTGGGAGATCCCAGTCTCCACAGACAGCAAGCACTGGTGGGAGTATGTGGACAATACTGTCACCCTCGAGCTGCTGGATGGTAAGTTTGATTGAATTTCATTATGCATGTTTGTGCAGTTGTTGGTTAGATTGTATTCTTGGGAACTGAATTGCATCGCCCTTTGTAATACTTTGTGTCCCATAGAGCTCACCCACGAGTTCCTGCAGATCTTGGAGAAGACACCAAGCCGATTAAAACGCATTCGCAACTGGAAAGTAAGTCATAGTTTAACATATATTTTCATAGCTCCATTTCTTTCAGGTCACCCTCGCAAAAGGGTCTTTCCTGATTTAAATAAATGTAGCTCCCTCATTGCCTAACTCTGTGACTTCTTGTCCCAGGCGGCAGGTCAGACAGTGAAGGGAGGGAGGTCCAAGGTGCCAGAGGACGGCGATCAGACAGATGGTATGATGAGCATGGTCTCCATGTCGTCGTCTGAGACCACGCTGGGTGGCCTGATGAGCCTCTCCAACCCTCTCTCTTCATCTTCCTCCTCCATGGCTCCCATACTACTGGAGCTCAAGTCGACCCTGGGCAGTGGTTCTGACCAGCCCAGCCACGCCGAGCTGCACGCCCCGGCCAAAGTATCACTGAGCGAGTACCGGGCCAAGCACGCTGACGTCCTGGCTGCTCAGAAGAGGAAGCTGGAGAACATGGAGGCGAGCGTGAAGAGGGAGTATGCCACAGCAGCCCAGGCTCTGATAGGCCAGCAGCAGAGGAAGGAGAAGCACCACCGTGACCAGCAACAATCCAGCTCCCACCATTCCAGCTCGGCCTCCTCTGACCTCAGCAGCCCCTCGCCTATCATCCTCAAGATCCCCCTGGAAAAGGAGAGGGGCGAGCGCAGCTCCCTGAAGATGCGTCTCCCTCTGGGGTCTGGGGGAGGCGGGAGGCACAGTGGAGGAGGGAACAGAGGAGCAGGAGGAGAAAAGGACATCAAAGTGAGAATTCGGGTGCCTGAGAAAGTACGCAGTGGAGGCTCGGGAGAGGAGGGGGGCAAGACTAGGGAGGGAAAGCACCGAGAACGTTCCAACCACCATCATCATCATCACCACCACCACCATCATTCATCGTCATCTTTTAGCGGTGCTTCTGTCTCTTCGTCCTCGTCACATAAACACTCAGCCAGTGCTGCTGGAGCTGTAGGAGGAAGCAGCAGCAAAAAAGCCCCCAGTGACTCGTCTAGAATGAGCTCCTCTTCCTCTGTGTCTCGAAAGAGGACACATTCCACGGAGTCCCAGGGCTCCCACTCGTCCAAAGTCTCTAAGTCCTCCAGGAACTCAGCTCACCAGCTGCCTGCTCTTTTAGCTGCCTCTGGAGCACACTCCCTGGGGGCACACCCCACTGACATCCTCCCCTCCCTGGGTCACCCCTCCCTCCACCAGGGAAACTACTCTCACTCCAAGGGGGACAAGCCGGACACTAACGGACACAATGCAGGTGTTGGTAGCCAGTCGAATGAGTACCAGGACACGTTTGAGATGCTGAACTCTTTACTGAGTGCTCAGGGGGTGCAGCCTGCCCAGCCTCCCATGTTTGATTGCCGGTCTCAATACGTGGAGTACAGATACAGCGGCGGGTCTAGAGGGGGATCTCGACCACCACCTCTGCCTGCTGAACCTCCACCTCCGCTACCCCCTCTACCCAAATGATCCCTAATGAAGGGGTGAATTACTGACAGTGTACCTGTAGATGCATCCAACCATGTTACATAAGATATTTGCTCTGTGAATTTTGTCCCTTTTATGTGTTTGTATGGATCATGTTGTGGTTTTCAACTTGACAGCAAAGAAATGTACTAATACATACTTTTCAGTGATGTATGTGCTGAAGTGTCTCCCTCGTCACATCATATTCCATACATCTGTGGGGCAATAACAGGAGGTGTGAAAGAAAAGCTTGCAAAAAATGAAACGAACAAAATTAATTATTTATTCACAATGTAAATACTTTATCATGATATGAACTCAAATCAAATTTTATGGAATGGCGGGCATAATATTTGAGCCATAGCTGTTTTAAAAAAAAAGTCAAACATTACATGTTTGAATGCCTATTAGAGGAAACAAACTTGTTTGCTTCACTTATTACATTTTAAAGTCTTGCTAACAATTAGTCTTTTTCAGAATGTTTTTGAAATATACTATTTATTATTAGTATTGAATGCTTTTGAGTAAGGTATTTTTTTTATTTTTATAAATACTAACTGCCCCTTTCTGCTGTGTTGAACTGAAGGATAGTTGAGTGCTCCTTACACAGGCCTATTTCAGAATGCATGTCTTCAAAGCCATCGTTTTCAACATTTTGTTTTTCAAAATACTGTAGTCACTGAGGTTTTTTTGTCCTTGTTTTGTCAATACTTTTGTTTTGTAATCTCTGCATTATTTTGTGAACAATTGTTTAATATTAATAATGTAAATTGGTGAAAGTGGACAAATATTTTGTTAAGAAAAAAAGTTGCTAAAAATCCTGTAAATTGATACGGCTTATATTTTAGTTCCTAGATTTGTGTGTTACAGTCATTGTTTTAAATGGTTGTAAAATGTTAACAGTCAAATGCTTACACTAACATTCAGAGTTTATACTACAGTACATGCACTGCATGGCCAAAAGTATGTGGACACTCATTCAAATTAGTGGATTTTGCTGTTTCAGACATACCCGTTGCTGACGGGTGTATAAAATCGAGCACACAGCCATGCAATCTCCATATACAAACATAAGCAGTAGACTGGGCCGTACAGTGACTTTCAACGTGGAGCTGTAATAGGCTGCCACCTTTCCAAAATGTCAGTTTGTAAAATTTCTGCCCTGCTAGAGCTGCCCCAGTCAACCGTAAGTGATGTTATTGTGAAATAGAAACATCTAGGAGCAAGAACTGCTCAGCTGTGAAGTGGTATGACACACAAACTAACAAAACTGGACCGTCGAGTGCTGTAGCGTGTAAAATTGTCTGTCCTCGGTTGCGACTCTTACTACCGCGTTCCAAACTGCCTCTGGAAGCAACGTTTACACAAGTGTTCGTTGGGAGCTTCATGAAATGGGTTTCCATGGCCAATCAGCCGCACATAAGCCTAAGATCACCATGCGCAATGCCAAGCGTCGGCTGGAGTGGTGTGAAGCTCGCCATCATTGGACTCTGGAGCAGTGGAAACGCATTCTCTGGAGTGATGAATCACGCTTCACCATCTGGCAGACCAACAGACAAATCTGGGTTTGGCAGATACCAGAAGAACGCTACCTGCCTGGATGCATAGTGTCAACTGTAAATGTTGTTGGAGGAGCAATAATGGTCTGGGAAATTTTAACGCTACAGCATACAATGGCATTCTAGACTGTTCTGTGCATCAAACTTTGTGGCAACAGATTTGGGAAGGTCCTTACCTGTTTCAGCATGACAATGCCACCGTGTACAAAGCGAGGTCCATACAGAAATGGTTTTCGAGATCGGTGTGGAAGAACTTGACTGGCCTGCACAGAGCCCTGACTTCAACTCCCATCGAACACCTTTGGGATGAATTGGAAGGCCGAGCGGGAGCCAGGCCTAATCGCCCAACAGTGCTCGACCTCACTAATGCTCTTGTGGCTGAATGGAAGCATGTCCCCGCAACAATGTTCTAGCATCTAGTGGAAAGCCTTCCCAGAAGAGTGGAGGCTGTCATAACAGGAAAGGGTGGACCAACTCCATATTAATGCCCATGATTTTGGAATGAGGTGTTCGACTAGCGGGTGTCCACATACTTTTGGCCATGTAGTGTATCTGCATATTCATATACAAACCACAGCAGTGTCAATCATTTTGATAATGGACTGATTGTATTTTTTAGTGTTTTGAACAGAATTAAGTGTTACTTTTACTGTTTTAACAGTAACTGAAGTCTTCACTTATTTGAATGAAATTGAAATTCCCGTTTTGGGCAATTTTAGTAAGGGGTGTATTCTTTTGTCTATATTTAGATAATACAGCAGTTTTTTTCTGGTTTGTTCGTGGTGATTACACATGCTTAACTGAGAGACTAGAGGGTTTAACATTTTAAAAAAATCTCTCGTACCACTGTCAACCATCCTTGTCAGGATTTCATTTCTGTGTAAAGGACTTGTTCAATTAAGATAATAATAATCGTTCCCTTTATGTCCAGTTATGCTGTTTGTCATGTTTATTGGTCATAAACTGGTATTCTCTCTCATTTAATCATGTGTTGGGAATCATCTTTAAGATTGTGATAGTGGAAATGAAGTGGGCTATAACTTAGCTCTGACATGTTTCAGACATTTTTATCAGAACTCTCTTGGTCCAATAAGCTGCCAATGGACAGATTCATTTGTTGGAGATCATGTAACACAGCTGTAGCATACTGATTTGATCATGCGGTGTTCCTGCTGTTTGTTTTTGTATATAAAGGAAAGAGTTGTCATTATTCTGGGGGCTGTTTTCTATTACTTTAACTGACCCATGATGGAAATACATTTCTGCTGTTTCCAAGGCTACATAAAATGGCCTAAGTCTGCCAAGTTTCTACAGTACTTGAGTCCAACCATTGATTTTTGTCACTCAGGTAAGCCTTTATGATGATATATGAAGAGAAACATGGATATGCTTCAAAATGCACTGAAACGTTATCCCATCAGGATTGTCTAACAAACATAGCTTATTTCTTAAAAACTGAGGAAATTATCACTTGTATTACTAGGAACAGTATGCTTCTATTCTGTTTTATATTATATAATAAGACATTCATTAGTACTAAATTAAGCTAAGAATGATTGGACTTGAACTGATACATGGATGACTGTATGCAATATATCTTGTGCGAGTGCTTGTTTAAACAAGAACGACCACAAAATTAAGCTGAAATTATGAAAATAGATGGAAGACACTCATGCAACCAAATGCAAAATCACATAGCTACTCCTTTGTACTTCATTAACTGCTCAAAAGTTGTATCTGTCTGTACACATTGTCACGTCTTAATGTTTTAGTTGTACCACAACTCAGGTTTGTAATTGACATTTTTGGGATATATATTGTTTAAAATAACTAAAGGTATGCGTTATTTTGTTGTCAACAAAGTTCATTTTTTAAATGTGGTTGATATAATCCCATGTCAATAAATGTTTAAGAAAAAATATCCCTTTCATTTTTATTTTGTATTTTATGATCATGCAACAATCTTTGTTTACAGAAATAATAATATACTGAAGTCGCAAGCTACATTGAATATCTACTTGCTCAGATGTGGGTTTTGTAATTTGAGAGTCAGGTCTTTCAACCTATCGTGTATTTCCCACCCACTAGTCTGGACCAATCAAAGCTCAAATGGGGTGGGTCCATCTTCTCAAGACATTGATAGGAGAGTGCGGGAAAAACGACGCAGTGCCATTGTGCTTCGAGAACTGCCTAGGTAAGGACACGGTAAGCTCCTCGCCGTTATATTAACCATGATGTTATATGAAAGTCCTTTTTGGATTAGTAACATATTTTGATTACATCAGAGTGCATCTGTACATCAACGACAGTGAATAAACCAGTATATGTTGCTACAGAGACTAAGGAACGCTGAACAAACATGGCTGCTAAAGCTAACTGGCTAACAAGCTAACACAAAAGCTACAATTTGCTGTCGTTGAGCTAAAAGGAGGCGGACCTGTTCCATGTGGCGCGTGATTGGGTTTTATGCAGGATCGTCACAGCACAAGTGTTTGGCACAGATGGTGGAGTACAGTTTGTTTTATCCTGAACATATTTGTTTGGCAGCTAGCTACAACAAATGGCTTGGTAGATAACGTAGCAATTAACTAACATTTGTTATAAACATTTTTGCAATTAAAAGGTCCGTGTCTACTGTTATGCGTAATTTATTGTATTAAACTTTTTTTTGTAACTAGGCATTTTTATCAATCGGCAGTATGTGCAAATTTCAGCTCTGAAACCATGTGGCATATTGGCTGGACAGATGTCATGAGTAGTGCCCTGTACTCGACTTTTTCATATTTTTATTTCTGGTTATTTTGTTTGTCACTGGTATGCTGATGCACATGTTTTAGTATAACGATTGATTGCTGAGGTTGTGGCAATGCTTGACGAAAGAGAATTGAGTAAGGCTTGAATTACAGATTAACTTTATGTGACATGGGTCCGGTCCGTCAACGGACACAATGAACGTTTTCATTTGATTTGATCCTGTCCCATGTTTGTTGTATTGTAGTATCACAATTCTATTGTAACTGCCCCTGTGTTCTTGCTACTACATATTCTGGTATCCCGTTGGGCTCAGTTGGTAGAGCATGGTGCTTGCAACGCCAGGGTTGTGGGTTCGATTCTCACGGGAGACGGCATAAAAAAAGTCGCTCTGGATAAGTCTGCTTAAATGACTAATGTCAATGTTCGCCTGGTCTCACCTAAGTAGCTATGTCAATTTGTAACTGTAGGGTTGCTAATTCAGCCCCTGGTACTCACCGGAACATGTATTTCCCTTCCAGGACCAGTGATGAACAGGATAAGGATCCACGTGTTGCCATCGAGCAGAGGCCGTGTGGCCCAGACCGCCCGTACCCAGGAGCCCCAGGCCTGCTCCTTCACCCAGCGACCCTGCTCCCAGCCGCGCCTGGAGGGCCTGGAGTTCTGCATCAAACACGTCCTGGAGGACAAGAACGCCCCTTACAGACAGTGTAGCTACGTCTCCAACAAGAATGGCAAGCGCTGCCTGAACGCAGCCCCGAAGGTGGAAAAGAAAGAAGGGTGAATGAAGCAACTTGGATATAAATGCATTTGATCGAACTCTCAAAACCCGCGTTTTGATATATGTGGGCTTGAATCTGGGAAATCCCTTAGTGTATCAATGAATACTGAGTCTTTTACTTTCAGTAAGTCAGTTCTTCAGAAATATCTGCACAATCTTGAATTCTCTGACTTTAGTTCTTATCTTGCGTGTGATTCTTGTGTCTACATTCAGGGTGACCTTCTGTGCGGAACACGCTAGAAGGAATGCCATGGCTCTCCAGGCCCAGCTAAGAAAGGCCTCATCCGGACCCTCCCCTGAAGCCCTCCTATCTCAGCTCAGTGGCTACAACCGCCCTGAGACGCATGGCCTGGACAGTGGCCGCAGTGAAGCCACCCGCATCCTAGGTGAGTAATATTTCTGAATCTTCTTTTTCCTCTAAAGCCATATGCAATGGCAACATGTTTTAGAATAACCATATTTTTCCTAGAGTGAACTTGAGTTCTTAACCATTCTGCACAATAATTATTTCCCATTTGAATCCTAATTTCTTACATGTGTGTGACTTTGAATATTCATGGTCTAATTTCACTCTCCCTTTACTACACACTATTGCTAAAAGGGCCCAAATCAAGTCTGACCGCTTGTGGTAGCGGCTCAGATCCTAACAGGGCCAACATTAACATCTTCCCATGGTCTGTTGGTTTTCTCTATATTAACAAAGGGAATAGTCAATTCAGTTGGAAGGAACAAACGCCTCCTTTACAAATCCATTATTTCAGCATGTTTTTCAAGCCAAAACATCCAGTGCATTTTGGAAAATATTCAGACCCCCTTGACCTTTTCCATGTTTTTACATTAGGCCAGACAATTGATTCGCTGTTTAACGGATTTTCCCTCACAGAAAAGTGAGGTGAGCAAGTGCAACTTTTTTACATTAAGTGAATAAGGAATAACAGTACTTGGAAGGAACCACATTGTCCTAGGCTATATGGACATAAACAATAGGAGAAATATTCCATTTCAGACCGATTTTCAGATTATTATTATTAATACACAAATTAACATTAAACATTATTCACATAAATTGCATTCTATTATACAGCCTATCATATTAAAAAATTATTTTCGAAAACGGGTATGAATGTATTATCAGTTCATTAATGTACTTAATTGTAAAGCCTAACACATTTGAGAATGATTGACAATAAATATATGTAATCAAATTTAAAATGTTGATGCATAATGACTTCATTACCTGAATGCGTCTATAGCCTAGGCATTAACAAAATATTCATACAAATGATTAGGCCTCTCATAGACCAGGCCTTGTAGCAAGAGGGTCAATCAAGTTAGGTCTGCCAAAATTAAGGTAGCATTGGGGGACAAAATGCATAAATCCAGCCATGGAGTATAATTTTTTTGTTGTTGATGACAATAGGTTATAACATGCCCAACTAGAAGCATCAATCTATATAGAGCAAGCGTGACTAATTTTGAGCCCAGTAACTTTGCTCACCACCTTCAATTGTCTCGTCTGGCTACCACAAAGCCCCCACCTGCTGTTCTGCACGAAGTGTGCGTGCACTGGCGATGTACTTAGCTTGACATGTTAGCTGTTCTCGGCGGCGCATCATCACTTAAACGCATTTTGTCGTTGCGTTATTGGTTGGCCTACAACTACTGGTAGTACCGGTGAAATGTAAGTTATGAATCACAAATCACCATACAGCTGACACACTTTGATTTCATCAATAAGTTTGACTTAAATTTGGTTGTCCAAAATACTATCAGCTTGCACAATGTCTTTGCTGATGAATTCCCTGATTGCTGGCCAGTCAGTTGGTTAAATTACATTGTTTAGTCTCATAGATCTGAAATGATGCAATAACCATACATTTAACTGACTGTTTATAATGAGGGACTCCCACGTTTAACCTGGATGCAAAAATAGTAGGATTTTGTGCTGGCTTCAGCAATGACCGCATGAGAGAGAACATCTGCACATCGCCTGCAGGTGCAAGTGTGTGCGTTTCACTGTCCAATCCGAGGCTTGACCATGATCTAAGGCTGTTTGATCTCTTGGGCATCAACTTGGGAGAGTGGACAGCGCATAATAAACAAAGAGCTGCATATATTGGCAAAATAACTGCAGTTTTTTTTCGTGTTATGGAGGAAAGTGAGGCGGCATTTGTTAAACAGTAATTCAACTTTGTCCAGCCTTGCTGCCTTATTCTAAAATTGAGGGGGGGGGGACAATTTAATCCATCTACAAACAATACCCCATAATGACACAGCTAAAACAGGTTTCTAGAAATGATTGCAAATTTGTTAAAGGAAAGATCCCATGTGCATAACTATTCAGACCTTTTATTCAGTACTTTGTTGAAGCACCTTTGGCAGCGACTGTAGCCTCGTCTTCTTAGGTATGATGCTGCAAGCTTGGCACACCTGTATTTGGGAAGTCTCACATTCTTCTCTGCAAATCCTCTCAAGCTCTGTCAGGTTCGATGGGGAGTGTTGCTGCATAGATATTTTAAGGTCTCCCCAGAGATGTTCGATGGCGTTCAAGTCCAGGCTCTGGCTGGGCCACTCAAAGACATTGAGACTTGTCCCGAAGCCACTCCTGTGTTGTCTTGGCTGTGTGCTTAGGGTCGTTGTCCTGTTGGAAGGTGAACCTTTGGCCAGTCTGAGAACCTGCTCGAGCGCTCAGGACTTCAAGGATCTCTCTGTACTTTGCTCTGTTCATCTTTCCCTCAATCCTGACTAGTCTCCCAGTCCCTGCTGCTGCAAAAAATCCCAAAAGCATTATGCTGCCACCACCACGCTTAACTTTTAGGGATGGTGCCATGTTTCCTCCAGACCTGACACTAGGCATTCAAGCCAAAGAGTTCTATCTTGGTTTCATCAGACCAGAGAACTGTGGGACCTTATATAAACAGGTGTGCCTTTCCAGATCATGTCCGATCTATTGAATTTACCACAGGTGAACTCCAAGTTGTAGAAACATCTCAAGAATGATCAATGGAAACAGGATGCACCTGAGCTCATAGCGAAGGTTCTGAATGCTTATGTAAATATGGTATTTTTGTTTTCAATAGATTTACAAAACCTTTAATCGCTTTGTCATTATGGGGTGGTTGTAGATTACTTAAAAAAAAGAAATGAATCCACTTTAGGATATGGCTGTAATGTAACCCCCCCCCCCTGCTGCTTTCCAGCAATGTTCCAACATCTAGTGCAGGGACTTGCTTCCATTCAGCCACAAGCATTAGTGAGGACAGGCGCTGATATTGGGGAATTAGGCCTGGTTTGCAGTTGGCGTTCCAGTTCATCCCGAAGGTGTTGGATGTAGGGCTGGGCGACTATATGGAATTAATTTGGTTTTGGGTAATATTACATGCCTGGAAGAATTGAGGTTGTTTGAGTGTTTATGTCCGCATGTTCTAATGTGTTATTTTTGGTCTTCGCTCCTGTGTACCTCCCCATTTACACCAGAGATCTGTACATGATGACGAGATGTACGTCTCAAATCAAATTTTATTTGTCACGTGCGCCGAATACAACAGGTGTAGACCTTACAGTGAAATGCTTACTGACAGGCCCTAACCAACAGTGCAATTTAAGTAAAAAAATAGGTATTAGGTGAACAATTGTTTAGTAAGGAAATAAAAAGACAGTGAATAATAACAGTAGCGAGGCTATAGACAGTAGCGAGGCTGGGTGTCGTCCTGAAGGTGGGCAACAAGCTTGGGTCCAAAATAAGCCCATAGAAACACATTGGCCTTATTTTGGCCAGAGTTTACTCTTCCTCTATGGTTTACACACACCAAGCCCCTGCCTCTCGCGCCAATGAAGTTGATAGATCACGTTTCCTCTGGCAAACGGTTTCAACTCGATATTTGAGGTTTGGTTCAAAATAATTGGTAATATGGACACACATTGAGACATTATTTTACTCTAATAGAGTAGTTAACTTTTCAACTGATACAATTTGTCTCAACACCTCATTGTGTGCAGAGAAGACTCCCTTTTTATTTTATTTAACTAAGCAAGTCAGTTAACCTCTCTGGGATATGTGGGACGCTAGCGTCCCACCTCGACAACAGCCAGTGAAATTGCAGGACGCCAAATTCAAAACAACAAATCTCATAATTCAAATTCCTCAAACATACAAGTATTATACACCATTTTAAAGAAACTTCTTGTTAATCCAGCCAGTGTCTGATTTCAAAAAGGCGTTACGGCAACAGCATACCATATTTTTGTTAGGTCAGCGCCTAGTCACAAAACATACAGCCATTTTCCAGCAAAAGAGGAGTCACAAAAAGCAGAAATAGAGAATGAATCACTAACCTTTGATCTTCATCAGATGGCACTCATAGGACTTCATGTTAGACAATACATGTATGTTTTGTTCGATAAAGTTCATATTTATATCCAAACATCTGTTTACATTGGTGCGCTATGTTCAGTAATGTTTTGCCTACAAAACATCCAGTGATTTTTGCAGAGAGCCACGTCAATTTACAGAAATACTCAAACGTTGAAAGATACAAGTGTTATCTATAATCCTATGCATAAACTTCTCCTTAATGCAATCGCTGTCAGATTTTTTTAAAAGAAAAGAAAGAAAAAAAAGTGAAAGCACACTATGCAATAATCTGAGTACAGCGCTCAGCCACCAAAACAAGTCATACAGATACCCACCATGTTGTGGAGTCAACAAAAGTCAGAAATAGTGTTATAAATATTCACTTACCTTTGATCTTCATCAGAATGCACTCCCAAGAATCCCAGTTCCACAATAAATGTTTTGTTCGATAAAGTTAATCTTTATGTCCAAATACCTCCTTTTTGTTCGCGGTTAGTTCACTATTCCAAATGCACAAGGCGTGTGCACTAAGTCCAGACAAAGTCAAAGTTCCATTAGTTTGTAGAAACATGTCAAATGATGTATAGAATTAATCTTTAGGATGTTTTTATCATAAATCTTCAATAATATTCCAACCGGACAATTCCTTTGACTTTAGAAATGAAAGGGAACTGAGCTCATGCTCACGGCCGCGTGCGTGACTAAACTAAAGGCTTTCAGCTGAGGCTCGTACTGTGACTGGTCTTACTCGCTCCCCTTTCACAATAGAAGCCTGAAACAACGTTCTAAAGGCTGTTGACATCTAGTGGAAGCCGTGGGAAGTGCAATCTGACCAAATTTAGACTGTATATTGGATAGGCAATCACTTGGAAAACCTCAGATTTCCCACTTCCTGGCTGGATTTTTCTCAGGTTTTTGCCTGCCTTGAGTTCTGTTGTACTCAGACATCATGCAAATAGTTTTAGAAACTTCAGTGTTTTCTATCCAAATGCATATTATTAGTAGATATCTTAGCTTCTGGGCCTGAGTAGCAGGCAGTTTACTCTGGGCACGCTTTTCATCCAAATGTGAAAATACTCCCCCCCCAGCCCAAAGAGGTTAAGAATTCATATTTTCAATGACGGCCTAGGAACAGTGGGTTAACTGCCTTGTTCAGGGGCAGAACGACAGATTTTTACCATGTCAGCTCGGAGGTTTGATCTTCCAACGATTTTACTTAAACGACAGTATCAATGAACATTGATTCTGGAAAATGAGTACTGTTTGTCGTGCGTGGAATTGTTAGGTTAGCAGCATTTTAGCCAAAGACTACTATTAGCTGTCTGTTTTGTAAATGTGCAATAAGCATTAAACCCAACTTTTATTTTATATAAGGAATTGGCAACTTGTCCACTTTGTTCAGAATGACATGGTAACATGCTTTTCAAACAGTTGGCGGCAGAAGGTTGTGTTCATAACAGTTCAACCTTGTTAACTAGCAAATGGATCCAAGTTGCCTAAACTTGAAATGTAAAGATGAACTGGCTTATCAACATTCCCACATGTTGGTGACATGACCTATGTTAATTTGAGTCATTATTAGTGAATGTGCATTCATGGTTCTAGTTAAATTTCTAACAAGGGCATTTTCATAGACTTGAAAGACAGATTGGTGATTATTACAAAAAAGCAAGTTAATTTAATCAAATTGTTTATTAGTGGGTCTTATGACTGTGGAAGGCTTATATTTCACCTCGGTATAACTGCAATAATTCAGGGCTTTTAGTCTGTTTGAAATGCAGTGTATTTGACTTTTTTTAAATTGTACAATGCTTATTTAGCTGTATATTGTGAATCACCCATTATTTTGAGGGAGGATTTAAAAAAATTTTTTAGGCCATATCGCCCAGCCCTAGTTCAATGGGGTTGAGGTCAGGTCTCTTTGCAGGTCATTCAAGTTCTTCCACACTGATCTTGACAAACCATTTCTGTATGGATATTGCTTTGTACATGGGGGCATTGTCATGCTGAAACAGGAAAGGGCCTTCCCCAAACTGTTGCAACAGTCTGAAGCACAACTGTCTAGACGGTCTTTGTATGCTGTAGTGTTCATGATTTCCCTTCACTGGGACTCGAGGGGCTAGCTCGAACCATGAAAAACAGCCCAGCCCATTATTCCTCTTCCACCAAATTTTACAGTGGGCACTATGCATTTGGGTAGGTTGCGTTCCCCTGGCATCCGCCAAACCCAGATTAGTTTGTCGGACTGCCAGATGGTGACATCCAGAGAACATGTTTCCATTGCTCCAGAGTCCACTGGCAGTGAGCTTTACAGCACTCCAGCTGACGCTTGTCTGCGCATGGCGATCTTAGGCCTGTGTGCAGCTGCTCGGCCATTTCATGAAGCTCACAACGAACAGTTCTTGTGCTAGCTTTGCTTCCGGAGGCAGTTTGGAACTCTGTAGTGAGTGTTGCAACCGAGCACAGTTCAGCATTTGGCGGCTCCGTTCTGTGAGCTTGTGGCCTACCACTTTGCGACTGAGCCGTTGTTACTCCTAGATGTTTCCACTTCACAATAACAGCACTTACATTTGACCGGGGCAGCTCAAGCAGTGTTGAAATTTGATGAAATGACTTGTTGAGAAGGTGCCATCTTATGATGGTTCTACGTAAAAAGTCACTGTGCTCTTCAGTAAGGCCATTCTATTGTCACTGTCTGTCTATAGAGATTGCATGGCTGTGTGAGTTAAAAAAATATATAGATATATAATTTTTTTTAAACACACCTGTCAGCGACTAGTGTGGCTGAAATAGCCCAATCCACTAATTTGAAGCGATGTCCAAATACTTTTGTGTATACAGAAACTTGTGTAGGAGGCATTAAAAGTCGTTTTTCAACCACTCTACAAATTTCTTGTTAACCTCTATGGGCCAGGTGGGACGCTAGCGTGCCACCCGTGGTGCACTCCATCAACAGCAGGTGCATTTCAAGAGCGGCAAATTTGAATCCAAATAAATGTCAAAATTCAAATTTTTCAAACATACAACTATTTTACACCCTTTGAAAGATAAACATCTCCTTAATCTAACCACGTTTTACGATTTCAAAAAGGTTTTACGGCGAAAGCATAAATTTAGAGTATGTTAGGACAGTACATTTACAAGAGTTGTGTGTAATGTTTTGTCAATTCAAAGACAGGCGTCACCAAAACCATAAAACAAGCTAAAATGATGCACTAACCTTTTACAATCTCCATCAGATGACACTCCTAGGACATTATGTTAGACAATGCATGCATTTTTAGTTCTATCAAGTTCATATTTATATCCAAAAACAGCGTTTTACTATGGCATTGATGTTGAGGAAATCGTTTCCCTCCAATAACCGGCAGTCAAGTCAGCACCACAAATTAAATAATTAAAATTAGAAAACATTGGTAAAATATTATATTGTCATTTAAAGAATTATAGATTTACATCTCTTGAACGCAATCAACTTGCCAGATTTAAAAATAACCTTACTGGGAAATCACACTTTGCAATAATCTGAGCACTGCGCCCAGAAAAATACGCGTTGCGATACAGACTAGACGTCATGTTGGGGAGATCTAAAATCGAAAATACTATGTAAATAATCCATTACCTTTGATTCTCTTCATCAGATGTCACTTCCAGGTATCACAGGTCCATAACGAATGTAGTTTTGTTCAAAAAAGCTCATCATTTATGTCCAAAAATCTCCGTCTTGTTAGCACATGATCTAAGCCAGCCGGACTTCTCGTCATGAACGAGGGGAAAAAATATATTTACGTTCGTTCAAACATGTATAGCATAAATCATTAGGGCATTTTTTAACCAGAACATGAATAATATTCAAGGTGGACGAATGCATACTCTTTTATAACGTATTGTAACGAGGGTACCCAACATGAACTCGCGCGCCAGGTGTCTAATGGGCCATCATCGTTCCATGGCTCTTGTTCGGTCAGATCTCCCTCCAGAAGACTCAAAACACTTTGTAAAGGCTGGTGACATCTAGTGGAAGCAATAGGAAGTGCCAAAATATTCCTCAGCCCCTGTGTTTTTCAATGGGATAGGTTTAAAGGTAATACAACACATCAGGTATCCACTTCCTGTCAGAAAATGTCTCAGGGTTTTGCCTGCCAAATGAGTTCTGTTATACTCAGACACCATTCAAACAGTTTTAGAAAATTTAGGGTGTTTTCTATCCATATGTAATAAGTATATGCATATTCTAGTTACTGGGTAGGAGTGGTAACCAGATTAAATCGGGTATGTTTTTTTATCCAGCCGTGTCAATACTGCCCCCTAGCCCTAACAGGTTAATCTAACCACATTGTCTTTACAAAAGGCTTTACAGTGAAAGCAAAATATTAGATTATGTTAGAGTACATAGCCAAAAATAATCACACAGCCATTTTCCAAGCAAGCATATGTCACAAACCCAAAACACAGCTAAATGAAGCACTAACCTTTATCTTCATCAGATGACATTCCTAGGACATTATGTTATACACTACATGCATGTTTTGTTCATATTTATATCCAAAAATGGCTTTTTACATTAGCATGTGATGTTCAGAACATGCATTCCCACCCAAAACTTCCTGTGAATTTACTAAATTACTCATCATAAATGTTGACAAAATACATTATTTTAAGAATTATAGATACAGAACTCCTTTATGCAATCGCTATGTCAGATTTTAAAATGGCTTTTCGGAGAAAGCACATTTTGCAATATTCTGAGTACATAGCTCGGCCATCACGGCTAGCTATTTTGACACCCGCCAAGTTCGGGCTCACTAAACTCAGAATTACTATTAGAAAAAATTGTATTACCTTTGCTGATCTTCGTCAGAATGCACTCCCAGGACTGCTATTTCCACAAGAAATGTTGTTTTTGTTCCAAAGAATCCATAGTTATATTCAAATACCTCAGTTTTGTTCGTGCGTTCAGGTCGTAACGTGTGAGCGCATTTCGAGACAAAAAAATTCAAGATATTCCTTTACTGTTCTTAGAAGCATGTCAAACGCTGTTGAAATTAATTTTTATGGTATTTTTCTCGTAAACTAGCGATAATATTCCAACCAGACAATAGTGTATTCATTCAAAGAGGAAAAGAAAAAACAGCATGGTCGCGGGACCGCGCATATCCAATCTCTTTGTCACCAGGCAGACTACTGACAAACTGAGCTACTGTACTCTGCCCAGAGACAGGAGACGCCTCAATCCACTTTAGAGAGCCAATGGAAGCCTTAGCAAGTGCTACGTAACAGCACAAATGCTGTAGTTTTGATAGAGAACCAAAAGAACTACAAATTCTCAGACAGGCCACTTCCTGCTTGGAATCTTCTCAGGTTTTTGCCTGCCATATGAGTTTTGTTATACTCAGACGCCATTCAAACAGTTTTAGAAAACACTGAAGTTTCTATCTAAATCTACTAATAATATGCATATTCTCGTTTCTGGGCAAGAGTAGTAACCAGTTTAAATCGGGTACCTTTTTTTTTTTTTTTCATCCGGCCGTGAAAATACTGCCCCCTATCCCAAACAGGCTAACAAACTATGGAGTTGGCAAGTCGGTTAGGACATTTACTTTGTGCATGACACAAGTCATTTTTTCAGCAGTTTGTTTAGACAGATTATTTCACTTAATCACAATTCTAGTGGGTCAGAAGTTTACATACACTAAGTTGACTGTGCCTTTAAACAGCTTGGACAATTCCATAAAATGATGTCATGGCTTCAGATAGGCTATTTGAGTCAATTGGAGGTGTGGATGTATTTCAAGGCCTACCTTGAAACTCAGTGCATCTTTGCTTGACATCATGGGAAAATCAAAAGAAATCTGCCAAGACCTCAAATTGTCAACCACAAGTCTGGTTCATCCTTGGGAGAAATTTCCAAATGCCTGAAGGTACTACATTCATCTGTACAAACAATAGTAAGCAAGTATAAACACCATGGGACCACGCAGCCGGCATCCCACTCAGGAAGGAGACACATTCTATCTCCTAGAGATGAACGCAAATCAATCCCAGAACATCAGCAAAGGACCTTGTGACGATGCTGGAGGAAATGGGTACAGAAATATCTATAGCCGCAGTAAAACGAGTCCTATATCAACATAACCTGGAAGGCTGGGTACTCTGCTGACATAATCTAATGTTTTGCTTTCGTTGTAAAGCCTTTTTGAAATCGGACAGTGTGTTTAGATTAACGAGAGTCTTGTCTTTAAAATGCTGTAAAATAGTCATATGTTTGAGAAATTGAAGTAATAGCATTTCTAAGGTATTTGAATAACGCGCCACAGGATTCAACTGGCTGATGAGTAGGTGGGACGAATTCGTCCTGCCTAGCCCAGAGAGCTTAAAAAAAAGCCAGACTATGGTTTACAACTGCACATGGGGACAAATATTGTTCTTTTTGGAGAAATGTCCTCTGGTCTGATGAAACAAAAATAGAACTGTTTGGCCATAATGACCATCGTTATGTTTGGAAGAAAAAGGGGGAGGCTTGCAAGCCGAAGAACACCACCCCAACCGTGAAGCACGGAGGTGGCAGCATCATGTTGTGGGGGTGCTTTGCTGCAGGAGGGACTGGTGCACTTCACGAAATAGACGGCATCATGAGGGAGAAATTGTGGATATAGTGAAGCAACATCTCAAGACATCAGCCAGGAAGTTAAAGCTTGGTTGCAAATGGGTCTTCCAAATGGACAATGACCCCAAGTATACTTCCAAAGTTTTGGCAAAATGTCTTAAGGACAAAGTCAAGGTATTGGAGTGGCCATCAGAGCCCTGACCTCAATCCCATAGAAAATTTGTGGGCAGAAGTGAAAAGGCTTGTGCGAGCAAGGAGTACAACTGCACAAACCTAACTCAGTTACACCAATTCTGTCAGGAGGAACGGGCCGAAATTAACCCAACTTATTGTGGAAGGCTACCAAAAACGTTTGGCTCAAGTTAAACAATTTAAAGGCAATGCTACCAAACACTCAGTTAGTATATGTACACTTCTGACCCACTGGGTATGTGATGAAGGAAACAAAAGCTGAAATAAATCACTCTATCATTCTGACATTTCACATTCTTAAAATGAAGTGATCCTAACTGACCTAAGACAGGGAATTTTTACTAGGCTTAAATGTCAGGAATTGTGACTGAGTTTGAATGTATTTGGCCAAGGTGTATGTTAACTTCCGACTTCAACTAAGTCCAAAAGGCCGTTCTATTAGACGACAGGCACACATTGGTGGAAATAATTCATAGGACTAACTATTCATTCAGGGACAGTTACTATGAATCAGAGCAAAGCAAAGAAAATGGCAGTGCAGCTTCTATTTCAGCATGCTGAAAGGGAGTGCCTATTTGTCACAGCAGTCACACACAGCATCAAATAATGTTAAAGAATAAGCAGCCCATTCACTCAACTAATGAGCCTATAGACCCCAATCATAACAAGAGAAAAAACACCATTTAGTAGTTAAAACACGAAATGAACAAGCCAGCTATTACTTCCCATTGCAAATACTTTTATCACGTTCAGCACACACAACCGGTGATCTGAAGTTGAAACTCATCATTTCACACATCAGCAATTTTAATAGCAACAGCAAGCGAACTGCAATAAAAAAAACTGCCACTCACCAGATCATTTGAAAATCAAGTCCATCCTCCAGACCTCTTATGAAATGGTCAATGGCAGGTTCATATAGTTTGTCGTTAGATTTTCGATCCAAGAAGTAGCCTACGTTCTCGATTTTTGAGATCAAAGGCAAGGCTGACAGTCGGGCCTGTACGGTGGTGGTCCTGGATTAAGTCTTGAATCATTCCAGGGTCAACTGAGGCAGTGGACACAAATGGTCGAGACCAGACAGGTAAGCAGATGCAGCCTCTTCTGCCGGAGAAAGTGGTGGTCGGCCTCTTCAGCCTCTTCTGCCGGAGAAAGTGGTGGTCGGCCGGGTCCTACCCTCAGACATGAGCCACGCAGATCTAAGTTGAGCCCATGGCTTTCCTCGAGTCTTGAGAATGCAGTATTTCAGGGTTGTGAGTCTCTCTGCCCTGCTGCTCGTTAAGCTGAAGGGCTGCTCTTGTGTCCCCAAATGTTTTTGAACTCTTGTCGCTCTTAGGTGTGAAGTTGAGTCTTGGGGGCGCAGAGCTAACGTCGTAAAGGTATATAGGTCTGAAACCAACCAGTACAGGCCAAGGTTGACGTCTTGTCGGTGCTGAAGAGTAGACAATCCCAGCAGTACAGCTTTTTGGTTTGCTCACACCCAGGGCTTCCACAGATGGCGCTCATAATTGTTAGCTTAAATGCCGTTCATAGCTCTTTCCTCATTGCACCAGTGCTGGTGATGCCCCCACCTCTGCACAACCTTTAACTTCTCGTTGAAACCGACGCTTACAAATCAGCAACCCCATCCTCTTACAGCTGCCACCATTCACACATTACAACAAAAGCATGGGAAAACTAGGCTACTTCTCACTTCGCTATCAGTCAGTAGTGATGTGTCCAGGCCTTCCAGAAGTTAGTAATTGGTTCATTCCAAAATTCTGCTCTCATGCAGAGGCCTTCTGTCCAGCTTTTCAAGGCTAGATTTTTCTACCCAGACACCACCAGAGATTCTGATTGGCTATATTTTCTCTTCAGTATTAACCCTTCTCTTTCCAACACAAACTGAATAAATAAAATCAGAAGATCATAAAAGTTAATGAAAATATTAAATAGATGTATTGTAATAATCCTTAGGCCGGGTTCCCCACTGTTTCTAAATATGAACTTATTAACTCAGGCTTTGTCCTGCACAGCATTTTAACCAGACCGTTAGTTTGTTTTGTAAATGTGCAATAAGCATAACTCGATTGTATAAGGAATTGGCAACTCGTTCTCATTCTGATAAGGTAGGCCACTTGATTTCCACATGACAAAGTGAACAGGCTAGCATGCTGTTCAAACAGTTGGCGATGGATAGAAGGGTGTGTTCATAACAATTCAACTGTTCTACCTTGTTAGCTAGCAAATAGATTCATGTTATTTATTTTCGTCCAAACTCGAAATACAAAGATTAGCTTGGTACTCGCTATCACGTGGGCTTGAGATTGTGACCTTTTGTGTAGCAGGCATTATAGAAACCTGAGGTTAGTTGTTGTTAGTGAATATGCATGGTTCTAGTTAAATTGAGCAGCAAGGGAATTTTCATAGTGATTACTGCAAAAAAGCAGGTAACCTATTTTGACTAAATACAATTATTAGTGGGTCTTATGGGAGGCTTATTTTCACAAGCCCTGAGTTCATTTGATTATTGCTGACTATCTGAAATGTAGTGTTAAACTTTTTTTTTTAAATTTATTTTTATTGTACAACAAAGCTTATTTAGAGGAAACAGGGGAAAAAAACAAGATATACTGTGACTTGCCCATAAGTTTGGGGGGAAAAAAACATTTTTTAGGTCATTTCACCCAGCCCTACCTCGCCGAGACGCATCCAAGTAACATAACCAATGCCAAGGCTTTAACTCAGCAGGCTAGAAAATTCTTAACCCAATCAGTCACATGTCACCCTTATAATGAATACCCTTGCCGGTGATATGAAACGTGTCAAACACGCGTGTTCAGGTCTCATCACATAAGCATGCGTCACCGAACCACACTCTTTTGATGAGTTGTAATACAAGACTTGTATTAGTGTAGCAGATGTGATCAGCCTGAACTGAGCAGTTTTAGGCTTTTTTATTTTTTAAATAGTGCAATGAGTTGGTATGCTACAGGAGGGTGGTTACGAGTTTTCTTTATCACCCTCCCTTCTATTGTGCACTGCATGTCCTATGAGCACCATAGAGGGGAACGGAAGACACAACTATGCTACGGAGAGTCTTGGCTTTCAGGAATGGGGCCATAATGGCTTACAGCCCAAACGCTAGAGCCAAATTCATAAGAAGGAAATAAATTCAACATGCCACATTGGCTTCAGAAACCTGTTTAACACAAAGTGTTTGACTATATCTGTTCTCTTCTACTGTTCCTTGCTGGTAGAGTACGAGGATGTTGTCTCCGGTTTTGATTCTGAATTTAGAACTGACTTTGAACGGTTTAAATCTGCATGCATCTGAGAAGTTGAATATGAATCTTTGGTAAGCTTTAAATTATTAAGTTGCTATGCAAACAAATGCAATAATTACCATGTTGAAAGTGGTATGTACACACGCCTCTTTCAATTCTGTTTTGAATCATGAAATACAAGTTCAATTTATGATTTCAACGATTGAATTTGTGCATTATAACAAAATTAATTATATATTAATGTAAATGCCAAAATATTGAATTCAAATCGCACCATATACATACGGCAGTTTTGTTACTGTTGGTCTGCTCGTAATCAACGAGTAAGATTCACATTTTGTTATGTTACTACCTTGTTCTAAAATGTATTAAATAAAAATCCTCAATCTACACACACTACCACTTAATGACAAAGTGAAAACAGGTTTTTAGATTTCTTAATTTACTTAAGTATTCTCAGACTCTTTGCTATGAGACTGGAAATTGATCTCCGGTGCATCCTGGTACTATAGATCATCGTTGAGCTGTTTCTACAACTTGATTGGACTTCACCTGTGGTAAACTCAATTGATTGGACATGATTTGGAAAGGCAAACACCTGTCTATAAGGTCCCACAGTTGACAGTGTATGTCAGAGCAAAAACCAAGCCATGAGGTCGAAGGAATTGTTCGTAGAGCTCTGAGACGTGTTGTGTTGGCACAGATCTGGGGAAGGTTACCAAAAGAATTCTGCACATTGAAGGTCTCTAAGAACAGTGGCCTCATCATTCTTAAATGGAAGAAGACCTCCGACTGGGGTGAAGGTTCACCTTCCAACAGGACAACGACCCTAAGCACAGCCAAGACAACGCAAGAGTGGTGTTGCACATTTTGGGGAATATTCAGAGGTGGAAACTTTCCATGGGAATTAATACTATACTGCTCAAAAAAATAAAGGGAACACTTAAACAACACAATGTAACTCCAAGTCAATCACACTTCTGTGAAGTCAAACTGTCCACTTAGGAAGCAACACTGATTGACAAATTTCACATGCTGTTGTGCAAATGGAATAGACAACAGGTGGAAATTAGGCAATTAGCAAGACACCTCCAATAAAGGAGTGGTTCTGCAGGTGGGGACCACAGACCACTTCTCAGTTCCTATGCTTCCTGGCTGATGTTTTGGTCACTTTTGAATGCTGGCGGTGCTTTCACTCTAGTGGTAGCATGAGACGGAGTCTACAACCCACACGTGGCTCAGGTAGTGCAGCTCATCCAGGATGGCACATCAATGCGAGCTGTGGCAAGAAGGTTTGCTGTGTCAGCGTAGTGTCCAGAGCATGGAGGCGCTATCAGGAGACGTGGAGGAGGCCGTAGGAGGGCAACAACCCAGCAGCAGGACCGCTACCTCTGCCTTTGTGCAAGGAGGACCGCTGCCAGAGCCCTGCAAAATGACCTCCAACAGGCCACAAATGTGCATGTGTCTGCTCAAACGGTCAGAAACAGACTCCATGAGGGTGGTATGAGGGCCCGACGTCCACAGGTGGGGGTTGTGCTTACAGCCCAACACCGTGCAGGACGTTTGGCATTTGCCAGAGAACACCAAGATTGGCAAATTCGCCACTGGCGCCCTGTGCTCTTCACAGATGAAAGCAGGTTCACACTGAGCACGTGACAGTCTGGAGACGCCGTGGAGAACGTTCTGCTGCCTGCAACATCCTCCAACATGACCGGTTTGGCGGTGGGTCAGTCATGGTGTGGGGTAGCATTTCTTTGGGGGGCCGCACAGCCCTCCATGTGCTCGCCAGAGGTAGCCTGACTGCCATTAGGTACCGAGATTAGATCCTCAGACCCCTTGTGAGACCATATGCTGGTGCGGTTGGCCCTGGGTTCCTCCTAATGCAAGACAATGCTAGACCTCATGTGGCTGGAGTGTGTCAGCAGTTCCTGCAAGAGGAAGGCATTGATGCTATGGACTGGCCTGCCCGTTCCCCAGACCTGAATCCAATTGAGCACATCTGGGACATCATGTCTCGCTCCATCCACCAACGCCACGTTGCACAACAGACTGTCCAGGAGTTGGTGGATGCTTTAGTCCAGGTCTGGGAGGAGATCCCTCAGGAGACCATCCGCCACCTCATCAGGAGCATGCCCAGGCGTTGTAGGGAGGTCATACAGGCACGTGGAGGCCACACACACTACTGAGCCTCATTTTGACTTGTTTTAAGGACATTACATCAAAGTTGGATCAGCCTGTAGTGTGGTTTTCCACTTTAATTTTGAGTGTGACTCCAAATCCAGACCTCCATGGGTTGATAAATTGGATTTCCATTGATTATTTTTGTGATTTTGTTGTCAGCACATTCAACTATGTAAAGAAAAAAGTATTTAATGAGATTATTTCTTTCATTCAGATCTAGGATGTGTTGTTTAAGTGTTCCCTTTATTTTTTTGAGCAGTGTATTTAAATGTAGATGTTTTTTGCTTTTGATATATTTATCATATGGAGACAAACCTTTTACCTTAAGTAAGACATATTTGTAAATGATTAAATCCTTACAATAGAAATAAAATATTTAGTTATGAATTGAACTTTAATTAAATTAGTTGACTCTTCACATGGGATGATTTCACTGAATAACAAAAAGGGAATATTGAGTGATCCCCAATGTTTCATCGCATCTAAAAAAAAATAATATGTAAACGCTTTCAACATGCATCTGTGAAATGATAGTCTAAACTAAAGCTTTGGTTGTCTTCCCCTCAGGCTTCCATGTCTTCTCCCTGGACCTCAATGTCCACCTCTTGGACATCACTCTGTGGCCTCGTATTCACTGTCACTTTCCAACCTCAAATTTGCCCAGATGGCCACCAGTTTTTCAACCTTTATATTGGTCAGCCTGTTATACTTTTGTGTGTGTGTGTGTGTGTGTGTGTTCCCAAACAATGACCAGTTGCGCTCTGAGGCGGCTGTTGGTGGGATTTGGAGGGTTCTGGCAACAGGGGAAAGCGCCTCAGATCCACAAAGTCCCCTTTACCAGGCGGCTGATGAGATATGCTGGCACGACTGCCATATTTCATCTCCATCCTAAAGCCCTTGCTTGGAAGTGTATTTCGCCAGACTGCCAAGAACCTTGCCCTCGTCCAGGCCAATGTGGCGAGACAAGGTAGTCATGACACCGTAGGCCTTGTTGATCTCTGCACCAGGCAGGATGCTGTTGCCAGCATACTTTGGATCCAACATGTACGATGCGGAAAGTGTATGGACTTCAGGCAGAAGTCTTCACGCTTTTTGATGCATTTCAAAACTGCAGTTTCTTCTGCTTGGAGCAACAGTGAAGTGGGCAGGGCAGTACGGTTTTCTTCTCTTACATCTGCAAGCAGAGTTGAACATCAGGTGGGATGGCAGTGCAATGGCTACTGTTATAGGTTTCAGGCTGCTTGCCACTCTCTCCCAAAATACATCATCCAGGAGTAACCTCTTGATGGGGCTGTCCATATCGGCAGACTGTTATATGGACATTTCTTGGAGAGATTCCTTCCCCCTCCAGGCGACTGTCAAACATGATAACACCACCCCAACGGGTGTTGCTGGGCAGCTTCAATGTGGTGCTCTTATTCTTCACTTTGCTTGGTGAGGTAGATTGCTGCTATAACTTGATGGCCCTTCACATACCTAACCATTTCCTTGGCTCTCTTGTAGAGTATCCATTGTTTTCAGTGCCATGATGTCCTTGAGGAGCACAGCCAATGGGTGTGATGGGAGGGTAGGACTCCTCCACTTTAGACCAATCAGCCTTCATGTTCACAGCATTTGTCTGTCAGTAGTGCAAATACCTTCTGTAGTCCAAGGTCATTGACTGCCTTCAGCAGTCAGAACCATGAGCTGTTGCTATCGATAAGGTTTCTTTATTTTCACCTCGATTAGAAGTAGACTTGTCAGAGGTTGCTTATTGTGAGCGCTGAGGGAACTTTATGCTCTTGGCCAGATGATTTTGCATCTTTGTTGCATTCTTCACATGATTTGGCACAGTATTTGCAAATGTACACACCGCTTTTCCTTCTACATTAGCTGCAGTGAAATGTCTGAACACATCAGATAGTGCCCGTGGCATTTTCCTGTAAAGATTAGGAAAAAATGAGTAAAAATAAGCAAATGCAATTCCATGTACAGACAAATAGTTAAGCAGTTAGATAAAACATTTATCTTACAAAGGCGTTGTTTAAAATGGAAACAGGTGAATTAACACACACTCAGTTAGCAGGCTCAAGCAAGCTAAAACCCACATGGTAGCAAAAACTAATTAGCAGAAATTAACAAGTTAGAAATGATTTAAACACTGTTTTTGTTGGCTACTATTTACTAGTTAACAAACTCATGTATGTCATAAAATATATTCACCCCACCCAGTATTATAATCAAAACTTACCAGAAATGTAGTCCTTGGGCCAGACAGTGTGGTAGTGTGGGCTCAATAGCATCTTATTAGTGTGCAAGATCTTGAATCAGCTGTACATGTGATGGAAGAATGGACTGTGCATGCAGAGGGTTGCAATTGAATTGGGGATAGTTTAACCAAAATATGCCACAATACCTAGAATTGCCTTATGTATCCCACAAAGTTCACTGTTATAAGCTAAGTTTTCTTGTTGAATTTAAGCAAAATTCCCGGGCTTAATTTACCATGGAACATTTCCGGGAAAGTTTGCAACCCTACACAAGAGTGGCTTCGGGACAAGTCTCAATGTCCTTTAGTGGCCCAGCCAGAGGCCGAACTTGAACCCGGTCGAGCATCTCTGGAGACACCTGAAAATAGCTGTGCAGCGACGCTCCCCATCCAACCTGACTGAGCTTGAGAGGATCTGCAGAGAAGAATGGGAGAAACTCCCCAAATACAGTTGTGTGCCAAGCTTGTCACTTCATACCCAAGAAGACTCGGCTGTAAACGCTGCGAAAGGTACTTCAACAAAGTACTGAGTAAAGGGTCTGAATACTTATGTAAATGTGATATTTCAGTTTAAAAAAAATAATTTTAGAAAATTTCAGAACCATTTTTCTTTGTCATTATGAGGTAATTTGTGTAGATTATTTATTGTGTGTAGAACTATTTCATCCATTTTAGAATAAGGCTGTAACAATGTGGAAAAAGTTGAGGGGTCTTAGTACTTTCCGAATGCATTGTATACTTGCTAGCTAGTGTCATGACTTTCTTGTTTGCATTGAGCCATGCAATAGAGCAGAGGAATTGACGGGTGCTTGTCTATCAGATGTGGACAGCTGGAGTGAGGAGGAGCAGGGACCACTGGTGCTGGACCAGACATGGAGAGGAGATCCAGACAGTGAAGCTGACAGCGTCGACAGTGACCATGAGGATCCTCTCAAGTAAGACACCTTTTGGTGTTGTGTGCTTGCTTGTGCTCATATTACATGGGTCTTGTAATGTCCATGAGATTAAATGTGATATTTTCAGTGTTTATGTACTCTGTAAAAATCATTTAACACCAAGGTATTGATATCACATTTAGCTCAACTTGTAAAAAAAAATTGGACCCCAAGATCATATTGTGGCGGTCATGAAATTGTCAGCCGGTGATTGTCAAGCAAATAACTGCCAGTCTCACTGTAATTAACATAAACCCATTTAGCATCTCCTGGCTTCCACTCATAGCCTACAAGCCACTGACGCAGACCTTTGACCCATTCTCATTTAGAAAGTGTAAATCCGTGTAATCTAGCCTACACATCACAATAAATCAATTTATTTTAGACTGGTCTAAAGAAACATGATATGAAGAGAATGTTATCTATTTCAGAAGAACAGAATGGCATACTGAGTTGTCCTTATGTTAGGGCCTGCTATGGCTGTGTGCCACACTAGTTCATTTAGCAGACACGATTTGCTTAAATTTCCATGGCATTATTTTATAGTATGAAGAATACAATTGACATAGCTGAATAAAAGGATATTTCCTCAATGATTTAAGGGAGTGTGCACATGGGGCTATTCTGTATTGAGCAGTTAACAAAGAAAAAGGGACTCTTATATGCTTAATTTAGAGTTATGTAACTTGTGATGAATATTGGGCTATATGTTTTGATTTTTAATAAATTAAGGATGCATGATGCGACTCTAATGATTTGAAAAAAGTTTCATTAAGCCATGAGCTCTGCTTTTTTTTTTTTTTGGAGCAGGCTGTACACACTTCATCAGTCTCATTCACAATTTGACAAGCACTTGTTAACCTCTATGGGCTAGGTGGGACGCTAGCGTCCCCCCCGTGGTGCACTCCATCAACAGCAGGTGCATTTCAAGAGCGGCAAATTTGAAACCAAATAAATGTCAAAATTCAAATTTTTCAAACATACAACTATTTTACACCATTTGAAAGATAAACATCTCCTTAATCTAACCACGTTGTCCGATTTCAAAAAGGTTTTACGGCGAAAGCATAAAGTTAGATTATGTTAGGAGAGTACATTGACAATAGCTGTGTGTAATGTTTTGTCAATTCAAAGACAGGGTCACCAAAACCATAAAACCAGCTAAAATGATGCACTAACCTTTTACAATCTCCATCAGATGACACTCCTAGGACATTATGTTAGACAATGCATGCATTTTTAGTTCTATCAAGTTCATATTTATATCCAAAAACAGCGTTTTACTATGGCATTGATGTTGAGGAAATCGTTTCCCTCCAATAACCGGCAGTCAAGTCAGCACCACAAATTAAATAATTAAAATTAGAAAACATTGGTAAAATATTATATTGTCATTTAAAGAATTATAGATTTACATCTCTTGAACGCAATCAACTTGCCAGATTTAAAAATAACCTTACTGGGAAATCACACTTTGCAATAATCTGAGCACTGCGCCCAGAAAAATACGCGTTGCGATAGACTAGCCGCCATGTTGGGGAGATCTAAAATCGAAAATACTATGTAAATAATCCATTACCTTTGATTCTCTTCATCAGATGTCACTTCCAGGTATCACAGGTCCATAACGAATGTAGTTTTGTTCAAAAAAGCTCATCATTTATGTCCAAAAATCTCCGTCTTGTTAGCACATGATCTAAGCCCGCCGGACTTCACTTCATGAACGAGGGGAAAAAATATATTTACGTTCGTTCAAACATGTCAAACGTTGTATAGCATAAATCATTAGGGCCTTTTTTAATCAGAACATGAATAATATTCAAGGTGGACGAATGCATTCTCTTTTATAACGTATTGGAACGAGGGTACCCAACATGAACTCGCGCGCCAGAGTCTAATCGGCCATCACCGTTCCATGGCTCTTGTTCGGTCAGATCTCAGAGTAAGACTCAAAACACTTTGTAAAGGCTGGTGACATCTAGTGGAAGCAATAGGAAGTGCCAAAACATTAATCAACCCCTGTGTGTTTCAATGGCATAGGCTTAAAGGTAATTCAACACATCAGGTATCCACTTCCTGTCAGAAAATGTCTCAGGGTTTTGCCTGCCAAATGAGTTCTGTTATACTCACAGACACCATTCAAACAGTTTTAGAAACTTTAGGGTGTTTTCTATCCATATATAATAAGTATATGCATATTCTAGTTACTGGGTAGGATTAGTAACCAGATTAAATCAGGTACGTTTTTTTATCCAGCCGTGAAAATACTGCTCCCTAGCCCCAACAGGTTAATGCCTCTTTATTTTTATTTATTTTTTATTAATTTTTTTCCCCCCGGCTGCGTCTCCTTTTTGTGGCCGTAATGCCGCCTACAAAAAAAAATCTGCATTTTGCGGCCACTGGCCGTTGTGCCCTTGGGCGAAATATAATAATTCCCTTCACCCGGGCTGCGTGCCGAAGCGCCTCTCATTCACATGGCTTTCCGTCATGTGATCGGGGTTTGGTCCCGTGTGGCTCAGTTGGTGTTTGCAACGCCAGGGTTGTGGGTTCGATTCCCATGGGGGACCAGTACAGGAAAAAAATGTATGGAATGCATTCACTACTGTAAGTCGCTCTGGATAAGAGCGTCTGCTAAATGACTAAAATGTAAATGGTTTTCTCACAGGCTACAAGTGAAGACGGATACATCAGGGACACAACTGCGTGCGTCCTTATCCAATTCCGAGGCGCGTATTGTGGAACAACAGTCCACATTTCACTTTTCGTCAGCCAATAAGAGTAGGCCTACCGAACAGCAAAAGCACTGGCCTTTGTCAATCTAATATCCCCCATTGTACAAAAGTTGACCTAATATATTGGTCAACTGGTCCTTCTGTCCGAGGAATATTTCTAACAGTTGTGGGATGCGATAGATCCCAATTAATACAACCGCTAGCATCAAAAAACCTGTTTTAAGCAATGAGCCTGATGCAACAGATGAGAACATTTTAAGCTTAAAATGTTTAACTATTAGACTGTTTCTTCACATAAGCGCAGCAAAGTGTACACAGCAGTAGGTTATAAGTGCTAATGTTCCATTAGCAGGGCAACACCATTCTCAAAAGTGACCAAAAATGTGGTGATTGAAAATGATCTTCCCCCAAGCTTTAAACTCACATGCTGTGTATGTATGCCAGTTAGGCTCTACACCCGTTGTAAAGTGGATGAATGTGCTTTATTTTAATAAGATATTATATTAAAACATAATGGCTTGGCTACATGAAGCATGCAACTATGACTTGAAAAAGTTGCAAAAGAAATGCGCCGTTTGCCTTAAACTGGGCGTCATTCACAAGTTATATATTCACAAGTGATAAGCTAGTTGTCACCATCACACTTCTTGATTTAATCTTGTCTTTACATATACATAAATAGCGACTGGAGGATGCTTTCTACGTGGCTCTTTTTCATGCCAGCCAGGTAGGCTATACTCCTGTTGTAAAGAAAAGCATTGTGCTTAATATTAGGAAAGTTGAGGTAAATATAGTAGGCCTAGCCTATAGAAATCTGATGGATCCTCTTTAAGAGGCACTCACCTTGTTTTCTTACGCAATTGCATAGCCTGTAGAAATGTTGCGCAACATGGGCTCTGTGTTTGATTAGTTTTTTTGAATACATCTACATTGATGTCAGTGATCAACTTGGAAAAGCCTAAGTACCGTGACTTAACTCCTATAGGCTACGTGGGACGCTACCGTCCCACCTGCGGGACACACTATTCAACAGCCAGTGAAAAATCAGAGCGCCAAATTCGAAAACAACAAAATGTCATAATTCAAATTTCTCAAACATACGACTATTTTACACCATTTGAAAGATAAACATCTCCTTAATCCAACCACGTTGTCCGATTTCAAAAAGGCTTTACGGCGGAAGCATAAAGTTTAGATTATGTTAGGACAGTACATAGACAAAAAATGACACAGCCATTTTCAGTGCAAGGACAAGCATCACCAAAAGCAGAAAACCAACTAAAATGATGCACTAACCTTTGCCAATCTTCATCAGATGACACTCCTAGGACATTACGTTAGACAATACATGCATTTTTTGTTCTATCAAGTTCATATTTGTATCCAAAAAACCCATTTTACATTGGCGCGTGACGTTAAGGAAATGTATTTCACCCAAAACTGCTGGTGAATCAGCACAACAATTTACAAAAATACTCATTATAAACGTTGATAAAATATTAAACTGTTATTCGAAGAATTATACATTAACATCTCCTGAATGCAACCGTGTTGACAGATTTCAAAATAACTTTACTGGGAAAGCACACTTTGCAATAATCTGAGTACTGCGCTCAGAAAAAAACATCAGGCAATTACAGATACCTGCCATTTTGGAGTCATCTAAATGCATAAATGGCATTAGAAATATGCACTTACCTTTCATAATCTTAATCCGAAGGCACTTCCAGGAATCCCAGGTCCACAAATGTTTTGTTCGATAAAGTTCATCATTTATGTCCCAATAACTCCACGTTTGCGCATTCAGTAAGCTACTCAATGTAGGACGCGCGAGGAAAATGTCACGACAAAGTCCCCCTTGTCACGTGAACGCGCGCAGTGAACGCGTGCAATGAACGCATGTGATTTTTCTGAGTCACCTACTTCCGAGCCTTCTCGTTCGGTCTGTGTTTACCGCAAAAGCCTCTAACAACTTTCTAAAGACTGACATCTAGTGGAAGCCTTAGGAAGTGCAAAATGAACCCTAACTCACTGTGTGTTAGAAAGGCAAGGACTTGAGAAGTACAGGCACCAGATTTTCATTTCCTGGTTGTATTTTTCTCAGGTTTTTGCCAGCCATAGGAGTTCTGTTATACAGACATCATTCAAACAGTTTTGGAAACTTTAGTGTTTTCTATCCAAATCTACTAATAACTTGCAAATATTTGACTCTGGGCCCGAGTATTAGGCCGTTTACTCTGGGCATGCTTTTCATCCAAAAGTGAAAATACTGCCCCCTAGCCCAAACAGGTTAACAGTCTCGTGGAATTTGAATTGTGGTGTTTTATACTGTCAGTGTAACAGCCCTAGATACGACACATTTTCTGTAGACTGTTGTAACTATTTGCATGGATTGTTTGACCTACAGACATGCAGGGGTGTACACGGCAGAGGAGGTTGCTCTGATCACACGGGAGAAGCTCATCAGACTCCAGTCTCTCTACATCGACCAGTTCAAACGCCTGCAGCACCTCCTCAAGGAGAAGAAGCGCCGATACCTGCACAGCCGCAAGGTGGAGCATGAGACACTAGGTAAAGCCATGGTGCTGCACTAACCCAGCCTGTTCTGTCCTGTAGTTAGTCAAGTTTGCGACCAATAGGTTTCACTGTAGTGCAACATTTTGCAACGGAAAATAAAAATCATTGTTCCAATTGGACAGCTTCATATAGTACTTGTCCAGATGTGATCATGGGTTTTCCGGATAAGATCATTGTGGTTATTCTAGTAGCTGTCTTACCTCCTGCGTAATGGGTGTGTTTCTGACAGAGAACCTGACCCTAGATCAGCACACCTACTTTGACATGCTTTTTGAATAGTCTGACACCTTGTGTTCTCTGTCCAACAGGGAGTAGTTTGCTGACTGGCCCGGAGGGTCTCTCCATGAAGGAGAGGGAGAACCTGAGAAAGCTGAAGGCTCTACGTCGGTACCGCCGCCGGTATGGCGTGGAGGCTCTGCTTCACCGGCAGCTCCGAGAGAGGAGACAGGCTGTCACTGAAGGAGCTCCTCTTCAGGTCTGTGGCTTATCTGTTTGTAGGGATGGACTCTAAATCCTGGGGACTCCAGCAACTGTCTGTGGCCTGGCAGAAGTAAATAGTTATGTTCCAGGTTGTATGAGTCTCAGATTGAATGTGGAAATGCCTAGCAGCCCAGAGGGGCTGGGCGATATGGCCTAAAAATCATATCTAGAGTCACGATATGCAAGAGTATTTGGACTCCCTTTCAAATGAGTGGATTCAGCTATTTCGTCCACACCTGTTGCTGACAGGTGTATAAAATCAAACAATGCAATCTCTATAGCAAACATTGGCAGTAGAATGCATGGCCTTACTTAAGAGCTCAGTAACTTTCAACGTGGCACCGTCATCTTGAGAAAGGTCAATATACTGCATGTAAATGTATACTTAGGCTAAATGTAAGGCTTCCACAACCATAAGACACACTAATAATTGAAATTATTTTAGCAATAGTTTAATATGCATTTTTTGCTATAATCACTGATCTGGCTTTGAAGTCTGTCTGAAAATTAAATTTTGTTACAAATTTAACCAGAACCATGCACATTCTCTAATTACAAACTTCTTGTAGCAGGTGAAAATTAACACTGGTCTCATAAACAATCTCTCAAGCACAAGGCCACATGCTAGTGAGTTGCCATCTAATCTTTATTTCAAGCCAACTTGGCTCTATTTGCTTGCTAACAAGGTTGAACTGTTATGAATACACCCTCCTATCTGTCTCAAATGGTTTAAACAGCCTGATCACTTTAAGATATTGAAATCAAGTGTCCTACCTTAAGAAGATGCTTATTTCTCAGAATGAGAATTTGCCAATTTCCTGATTTTATACATTTGTATTTTTATGCTCATTGCACATTTAGAAAACAGACAGCTAGCACATGAGTCTGTGGATAGAATGCTGCTAGCGGTATGTGATGCCGCGCACGACAAATTTAGCATTTAATTTTCAACAATTGTGTACATTGATACTTTTGTTTTAGTAGGGTCTGTTCTACCTTTTGGGATTTGAGACATAAGGGTATCGTTAGAAATGTCTATTACAGTAAAGTGTCGAAGCGTTTCGGTGCCCATATAATCAATTCTGTTGAACTAAACCTCAAATGCAAATAGCGAGTTTAAACTGCTTTTTGTCAGAGGAAGTTATTTCGTTGTGAGTGACGGGCTTGGTGTCTGTGTGGGAAGGTGCACAGAAGGCGCGACGGAGACCAGACCAAAAAGGCAGCACGCTCAGAAATAAATTGATTCCTGTGATACAGGTATTTGGAACATTGTGCTAAAACACCAATTTGAATTAATTTGATATTGTCTCAGTACAATAGTGCCAGCAGAGGGAAAACGGTGTAATATTTTGTGGGAACGCAGGCAGTATGCCGGATTTGGTGTTTCCGGACTAAGACGTTGCATGAACTGGTCAGCATATGCGTTAACCTCAACCAAAGTTTGGTTGAGGAATTTGAGGATCTTAACCTTATTCCTGTCGTTGTGTGTGTTCTCTCTACAGGCACATACGATGCGGTCTAGCCAGAGGTGTATCTCCTATGTGGAAGGGACCCGCTGTTCTAACCAGTGTCTCCCAATGACACGACATTGCGTCTCTCGTATCCTTCATACTGTTCTTCTGGTGTCCTCTATGATCAGTCATGTGTTTACCTAAAGTTCGATTTCAAATTTGCATTATTCTTTTTCATGGATTTTTCTGAGGGTGTTACCCTACACATACTAATGCTTGTTGTGCCGAAAGCCTTTTTTGGGGGGGGGCTAAAACTGAAGCATTAGCTAGTAAGGCGTTCCAAGCTTGTTAACCAGTCTGCACAATAACTTATTTCCCATTTGAACCCTAATTTCTTACATGTGCCTGACCTGCAGAATATTCATGGACTAATTTCACTCTCCCTTTACTACACACTATTGCTAAAAGGGCCCAAATCAAGTCTGACTGCTTGTGGTAGCGGCTCAGATCCTAACAGGGCCAACATTAACATCTTCCCATGGTCTGTTGGTTTTCTCTATATTAACAAAGGGAATAGTCAATTCAGTTGGAAGGAACAAACGCCTCCTTTACAAATCCATTATTTTAACATTTTGTTTTTATTTCAACGTTTTTCGAGCAGAAACGTGCGTACACCAGTTTCATTACACTGTTGGTCTGCTCGTAATCAAGTGGTTGACGTAGCAAGTCATTCTGCTTAAAATGTTAATCCAAGAATCAATAAAACCTGGTTAATTCAGAGCAAAGCGTTTGTCAACGAGGTGCAACATTTTGTACAAAACCAACCAAGCCTTTAAGCCATTTATTTGTACCTTACAGCGTCTCACACAACAAATACCCAAATACTGTTATTGTAGTGAACCTGTGATGTAAAGCTAAAGAAAACTACCTAACATAAGTAGTTTTAATACTGTTGTTGTAGACTGCTTATTTGTGTGGTAATTGTAATGACGGCGCTAATTGTTTGTCTAACGCGTATGTATCAAACTCTGCCCATGGAGGGCAGAGTGTCTCCGGGTTTTCCCTCTCTCTTGTACTTGATTGCTGCATTAAGGTCGCTAATTAGTAAGGAACTCGCCTCACCTGGTTGTCTAAGTCTTAATTGAAAGGAAATCCAGCAAACCACTAGGCCTTCCATGGAATGAGTTTGACACCCCTGGTCTAACTGGTGGCTTTTGTTTCTGACGTTCTGTTGCATGCCAATGATTCCTATAGATGAGCTGATCTAGCCTTGATTTCCAGGCTTCCTCACACTGGTTCCTATAGCAGAGTAATACACAATACTTGGAAGTATCTTAATGGGAGACTATAACTGATGTAATTGCCATTGTGGATATGAGTTATTATTCTTTAGCATAAGACATCCAGACATCTACCAGGACAGTAACCAGGTACTGTTCAAGATGTGTCCGGGGCTGAAGGATGTTCCCTGTGACCGGCCCGTTCACATGGGCCAGTCAGAGGAGCCTCGCTGCCCCCTGCACCTCTCCCTGCCTCCCCCCATGTACCAGCCTGAACAGGAGACAGCCCTGACCCCAGAGCAGCTGGATGCAGTACTACCCAAAGACATGTACTTGAGTGCTGCAGAGCTACAGCCCACGGAGAGCCTGCCGCTAGAGTTCAGTGATGTACGTGAAGTCTGACCACCAAGTTTCCTGCTTTTATTTTATTTATTTCACCTTTATTTAACCAGGTAGGCTAGTTGAACAGATGTTTTGTGCTAACATGGAATGTTACCACACAACGTGTCTGGATTTCAGGCTATGAGTTTATCATAAGAACAGGTAACTTGCTGGGAGTCAGGTGTATGTCTTTTTTATTTTCACCCACCAAGATTTACTTTCACTCTTTCTGCTTAACATTATTGCTAACAGTGCCCTAATCAAGTCTGACAGCTTGTAGCTGTCCAGATCCAAACCGGGCTAACATTAACATCTTCCCATGGTCTGTTGGTTTTCCCTTCATATTAACAAAGGGGATAGTCAATTCAGTTGGAAGCAACAAACATGTTTATTCTTCCAAAACTGATTTTTCACCCTCCAGAATGTCTAAACATGTTGCATGTATACTGAACAAAAATATAAACAACATTTAAAGTGTTGTCTTTAATTTCAAGAGATTATTATAATTTGAAGGTTATTTATTGATAAATCAATTTACAGATTTTAAAGTTTCATTAGATTTGGTGGGATAGGGTAGGCAGAAATTCTGGTGCACAAAATGGGGTCCCCATTGAAAAGGTTTGGATTCCAGTGGCTTACTGTGTGCTCAACCATAGCATTACTGTTTATCCGTCACATAAATCTGCCTTTTACTTCCCCTGTAACGTAGCTGTATTAATCTACTCTGTTGAGTAATAGAAACACCTTGTAACACTGACCAACTAATGTCCCCCCACGGCCCTCCTGTTCATCTCCTGTAGGACCTGGATGTAGTGGGGTGTCCTCCGTCCCCTCTGATGTTTGACACAGCCCTGGCTCTGGAGGACCAGACTATCAGGGCCATCGCTGAGGGGCCTATGGACATTCTGACCGGGGTCGAGCTGGACGCTTCGGGACACGACGACTCTGCTGACATGGAGCTCTCTGAGAGAGTTCTGCAGTCTATAGAGGACCAAGTGAGTTGTCGTCCTTGATTTCTTAACCTCCGAGTCGATTTGAAGCGCTGGCCTAAGTTACATAAATTGCATAACAAACAATCCCCGTGAGAATCCGTCAGTTTAAGCTAGGGATCTGTTTTTTTTACATTGGGTGCGTCTCAATCCACCGCATCCGCCAGTGTCTCACTTCTGCATCTGCGGTGACCGGTGGCTGAATTAGAGCCGTGTTCGTCAGACCATGAGATCCTGAAAATCGGTCTTCTCACGTAAACATCTGTAGCGTCCGAACGGTTTGGCCTACAAACTATTACCACTCTATGGAAAGGGGAGACTCACATGTTCTCCATTGGTCTAGGACCCCCACAAGTGTCACAGGATTCGTATGAAGGTAATCGGTACCAGTAAAAAAAAATAAACAAATTGAAGTATGACGGTAGTTTTGTGCCTACCCAAAAAAGGGGTTAAATATGTGTAAAAAATATTTATTTTATTTTTCATCTCCTAGATTCAGGACACACTTCAAAACCTTGAAGACATTTTATGAATGTGTGTAAGTCGCTCTGGATAAGAGCGTCTGCTAAATGACTTAAATGTAAATGGTATTCAATGCATTTCTATGGGCATTAGTAGTAAAGGCAAATCTACAGTACCAGACAAAAGTTTGGAGACCTCATTCATTCAAGGGTTTCTTTATTTTTTACTATTTTCTGCATTGTAGAATAATAGAGAAGACATCAAAACTATGGATTCATGTATTAACCAAAAAAGTTCTAAACTCAAAATGTATAGATTCTTCGAAGTGCCTTGACAGCTTTGCGCACACTTGGCATTCTCTCAACCAGCTTCATGAGTTAGTCACCTGGAATGCATTTCAATTAACAGGTGTGCCTTGTTAAAAGTTAATTTGTGGGAGTTCTTTCCTTAATGCATTTGAGCCAATCAGTTGTGTTGTGACAAGGTAGAAATGGTATACTGAAGATGGCCCTTTTTGGTAAAAGACCAAGTCCATATTATGGCAAGAACGGCTCCGATAAGCAAAGAGAAATGACAGTCCATAATATTAAACCTAGAATGAGTAAGTGTCAACTTTGGATTGGTACTGAATTTTTTTTGCTATGCCTAAAGGGGTCCTAAAATTCCAAATCAAATAGCTAAATGATCCATAGTTTTTATTTAACTAGGCAAGTCGGTTAACAAATTCTTATTTACAATGACGGCCTACCAGAAGGCAAAAGGACGCCTGCATGGATGGGGGCTGGGATTAAAAATAAATATGGACAAAACACACATCACAACAAGAGACCCCTCAACACTGCATAAAGAGTCCTAAGACGACAGCATTGCATGGTAGCAACACATGGCAGCAGCACAAAACATGGTAGAAACATTATTGGGCACAGACAACAGCACAAAGGGCTAGAAGGTAGAGATAACAATATCACCCGACGCAGCCACAACTGTCAGTAAGAGTGTCCATGAATGAGTCTTTGAATGAAGAGATGGGAGACAATGTATGACAGTCTTAAAACAATTCCATATGTCAGCTTAGCACCCCCCCTCCCAACGTCTTTGACTCTAAATAATTTTAAACATGATTGTGTATTATTATTATTATTCAGCATAGTAGTTGTAGCACAGTTCTGAAAAGAATGACTAACCAACAGAAAAATACATTCTTAAAAAGTTGACTAGATTGAAAATGTACAGTGCCTTCAAAGTGTTCATATCCCTTGAGTTATTCAACATTTAGTTGTTACAGCCTAAATTGAATCTACACAAAATACCCCATAATGACTGGGGGGGGGGGATGTATAATACATTTTTGCAGATGTATTGAAAATGAAATGCAGAAATGTCTCATTTACGTAAGTATTCACACAGAAGCACCTTTTTGTGGCGATTACAGCTTTGAGTCATCTAGGGTATGTCTGTATCAGCTGTGCACATCTGTATTTGGGGATTTTCTCAGTCTGTTTAAATTAGATGGAGTGGCAGTGAACCGGAATCTTCAAGTCTTTCCACAGATTTAATGGAATTCATGTCTGGAGTTTGGCAGGGCCGCTCAAGGACTTTCATGTACTTGTTCTGACTGTATGCTAGGCGTCATTGTCCTGTTAGACTGGGGCAAAGATTTGTGTTCCAAGGTCGTTTGCACTCTGAAGTATGTTCTCATCAAAGATTTGGCTCCATTCATTATTCCCTCTCTCCAGTCCCTGCCTTTTGAAAAGCATCCCCATAGCGTGATGCTGTCACCACCATGTTTCACGGTAGGGATGATGTTACAAGGTTGAGCTGTGCCTGGGTTTTCTCCAGAAATATCACTTTGCATTCAGGCCAAAGAGTTCAATTTGTCTCATCAGATCACAGAATATTTTGCCTTATACTCAGTCTTTCACATGCCTTTTTGCAAACTCCAGGCGTGGCGTCGTACCACTCTCCCATAAAGCCCAGATTGGTGAAGTTCTGTAGAGACTTTTGTCCTTCTGGCAGGTTCTCCCATCTCAGCCAAGAAACTCTGTAGTTCTGTCAGTGGTCATTGCGTTCTTTGTCACCTCCCTGACCAAGGTCCTTCTTGTTTGGTTGGACAGCCAGCTCTAGGTGAAATCTGGGTTAGTTCCATATTTTTTCCAACACAGGTGTTTGTTTCTAAATCATGTCCAAACAATTTTAATTGGCAACAGGTGACCTCTCAAGGCTGATCATAGAAAGTTGGATGCACCTGAGCTCTATTTGGAGTGTCATAGCAAAGGGGTGTGAATACTTATGTCAATTAGATATCATTTTCAATAAATTTGCCAAAAATTTCTACACGTTTTCACTTTGTCATTATGTGGCGTTTTGTGGAGATGGGTGAGGGGAAACGGATCTATTTAGAATTCAGGCTGTTACACGCGTGGTATGAATACTTTCTGAAGGCACTGTACATTGTTGATGGCTAATGCCTGCTATAAATTAACCTAGGTTTAGCTAAACTGCTCCTCTTCCTCTCCAGATTGTATCAGAGGTAATAGGAGGAGGGGACACCACGGAAAATTCATCAACAGAACTGGACCATGTTGCTGCAGACACCTCCAGATGAGACCTTTGCCTCAACCATGTTCAAATTATAGACTTGTGTTGAATTCCAGAGACTAATGTTGAGTTGACCAGTTCAAAGCCAGGATGGATCTACAAGGTGGTAGATCATAATGATGCCTTTGCACACCATTGCCAAATGACTACTGTTAAGTCATTGTTTAATTAGTTGTCATATTGCTAACTTTTGCTGATATACTCTGAGTCGGTTCAATGTCTGTCTGGTCTTGTGCACCGTTGCCATTCTCAACTTTACCTGTGTAATTTAATAACTCCTGGCTTCTCCATAAACTACAAACAGATGTATATCTTGTATACAAAGTCAGTGTTGGTATAGTGGAAAGATGAAACACCACTTGTAACTGGTTTGTTACTGTTCAATAAACACTCCACAAATGCTTGTATTGATTTTTACACTTTTTATTATAGATTTCTCAAAATGGGTGAAATGTAATTATTGCAAGTGGGTTAGTTTGAACACAATAGCCTCCTCTTGAAACAAATGACTATTTTTAGCAGTATGTAACCAAGTGTGTGTCCATTGGATCCATTTTAATTCTACAGCACTATTAAATTGTTTCTGAGAATGCCAGTATTTTGGTTTGCCAAATGCTGAGAATTGTTTTTCTCCAAAGCATCATCCGCTAAACATGGACCTTTTGAGGCGGCAGGTGAGTTCAATGGTGGGTGTTTAATTATTTGTGTGTGTGTGTATATATAAAGCTCCTTCGGTGAGGTTAGTCATACTTGTCAGTGTGGGACTGTTTGACGTCACTATTCTCTAAACCAGTCTCAGACACGAAACGCTGCCTGCAAGGCGAAATGCAACCGGCGAAAAGACGTCCTAAGACAGTGGAACTCTTTCATACAATGATTTAAATGTAGGCTGGCTTTCTAATAAAGGAGCTATTTATACTTTTTCTGCGGTAGACTAATCAACAAATGAGGTGAGTTTCATTGCAAGCATAATGTCTGCACTCACTAGACTACTTACTGTAAATTGCTCTGGATAAGAGCTAAATATGACGAACTGATTTTAAAAGGTGGCATCCTATGACTGCCACGTTGAAAGTCACTGATCTCTTCGATAAGGCCGTTCTGCCAATGTTTGTCTATGGAGATTGCATGTCGGTGTGCTCGATTTATACACCTGTCAACAATCGGTGTGAGTTTATTAAAAAAAACATACCAAAATAACATGCTGGTCGATGTGATCTCCCTCCAGATAACACCGGGAAATTATACATCTAGGCGTATGTGCGGTTGTCCTCCAGAAAGTGTACATAATGGCAATGGAGGCTAGGCTACTAATAGCATTGTCTAGGTTGGTCTGTTTGCACGGCGGACACGAATCCAGAACATGGCTTTGACTATGGGGAAAACCCCAAACAATTTCTGTCCAGTTTTGGAATGTAGGCTATTAGGTTATAATGTATATTTGGTGTGCTCACTTACACTTGAATTAGTCACTGCTGTTTATGATTAATAGGCAGTAAAGGTATTCCCTCACCCTGGATAATTTAGTTAAAAAATACAGATGTGTTGCAGGCCTTTTGTGTCCCACATGTCTGCCTATAGAACGTTGAAAGATATGTTATAAAAGGAAATGTTGCGGTGGATTTAGAATGATGTACAAACCCCAAGACATGATGGAAATTGGATCCATTGAGAGAAACACGGATTATTCTCCCCAAGTGAATTGTTTCAAACACGTAGATCATTTTCAGTCATACTATGAGACATATGATCAAAACGTATATTTATTTGGCATTTGATCACATTGGCATGCTTCGATGTTTTGTGACAGAATGATGCTGACATTGTAATAATTTTCTTCTAATACATCAGCCGTATCATGATAGGCATAGCACTACACGAGACGTCTAGACGTAGTCCTTGTGACTCCTATGGAAGGGGTAGGCCTAATTAGTGCTTTTGTTGAGATTATAACCTCTAAAATCAAGGTCATTCATTCCCTAGAGATCATTTTTCAACGTTCCTGGTTGTGATGACTGCTCCAGTATAAGGAATTAGAGCAATGGAAACAGCCGCTATGTCTGTACAGAGCTGCATTGACACTTATATTAACACACTTCTACAATGCTGTTATTGAATGCCTTTTCACAGACCGGTCAGTGTCATTGGGCTGTAAGAGATAGAAAGATATACCTTTCTTAAACGTACCGCTTCCCCTCTGTGCATATGCATTATTCCCCCCCTCGTCTGTTATAAATACATGTTCACTCTATCGCCCTCTGCACCCCGCCTTTTTGCTGCATTCAGGTAGTTACCATTGTTATGCAGCCGAGTAGAGACGCTTCTGGAGCAGCATGTTAGCTCGTGTGTGTCTCTGGAGCCACACATTAGTATGTAGAAATATTCATAAATTACCACGTGGAGCTGGAACGATATGGCAGAGCTCAAAGCAGGAATGACAAATATCTCCCTGTAACATCACTACCGTTTCCACACACTGCAGAATGTCGATGTCCCCCCCCGCAGATATTTGGAAGCCCCCTATGTCCCGAAGCCGTTTGTTCTTCTAGGATAGTAAAACAAGGAATGTTCTCCCTTGTGGGGACATTTCCCACGTCATCATGAGGCTAAAGGATATTTGAAATGTAGGGGTCAGGGAAAATAGGATTTTGAATGGAAATGTATTTTAGGTCCCAACGAGGATAGAACATAACTGTGTGTGTGTGTGTGTGTGTGTGTGTGTGTCGACTAAAGGCAGAACAATGTTTAGGGGTCATTATAAGGACAGCTTAAACTCTTCCTCTTCTATTTCTCTCCTAATATAAACTGTATCAAATAATTTGTTTGGTATTAAATGATAACAATTGCCTTTTGGGCTTAGATAGGCCTATAGCTACCCTATAATTAATTCCTCTAATGCAGGGCTTCCCAAAACTTAAATAAGCGTTAAAGCTAATTTCCTACAATTCTACACATTTTGCCATGTCTTATGTGTGTTCATATGATATCTGAAGGACTCAAACATTACAACAAAATCAATGGGCTAAAAAAAAACGTTAGCTGACATGGACTATATGGTCTGAAAAACATGGACATACTTGGACATACCATGGACATTATAAAGCTAGTATCCTCTGGTATCTGTATGATACATTTATTTGATTAAGGACAGATGGTTATTGGTCATTTTGGAGAGACCGAAGATAAGTTTAGTTCTGTTTCCACTTTCCAACCATATAGTAACCATTCCATAACTTTACTTCAATTATATATATTTTATTCTATGAATAAGTCTTTCTGGGTCTGGCCAGACATGAGAACAAAGGATGTGGATGTTGAGATGTGAGAACATGCTTGGCTCAGCTGCGATGGTTCTGTGGGTGTCTGTACTGACTGACACGGATACGTCCCAAATGGCACCCTATTTCCTACATAGTGCCCAACCTTTGACCAAAGCCCTATGGGTCCTGGTCAAAAGTAGTGCACTTTATAGGGAATAGAGTGTCATTTGAGATATGTCCACGGTGCCTGGCGTCCAGATGTTCGCTGCTGCTGGCTGGCTATGTCCATGCCCATATGTTAATGGTTCCTGAACCACTCTGGCCTTGAGTGCAACACTGCCGTTCTATTACCAGCCTATAGTCAGGGCCACGTTCAGTTGAAAAATGTAGTGGAACAATGCAGAGGTCCAGGGTTGTGTCCAATAGGTACTACACAGGAGATCACTTTTTGAAGCTGGTGAAACAGTGAGGTACTACTAGAATTTGTTCAATAAGAAAAGCTCATATTCATTGGTATGTTTTAGCCCTACTGAGCATGACCCAGACTTCATTGCCTGTCCACATGCTGGAAAGAGAACTCCAGTTGTTGGCAAGGGGATTCCTGTTATCACTGAAGTATTTACAGCTGTATAAAACCTGTCTGTAAACAGGCGAGACAAATGGTTTTCCTTACTGAGTTTAATGTTTAGTAGAATGAAAGAAGAACAATACGTCAACTTTTTATTAAGAACATCAAATATTTTACCTGAAAGGTATTTATAAGGGTCGTTGTGTGGTTACTGCAGAAGGGTTCAGTTATAGAACATATTGGGTAGTTGACTAGACACGCCTTTTTTTGTTCGTAATGGCAAACAAATGTATAACTTCATTTAAATTGGTTAAAATTGCGTCATTTTATTAAAACTTTGTTTTTTAAACTTGGATCACAAGTAAATTCATGCACTGTATAATTTGTTTTCTTACAATTTTGAATCAATGGTGATAAATGCAGTTCTGCCGCCCAAGCCAAGACCAAAAAATACCACCAGGGCGAAACTAGAATAGTCACAGTAAACAAAATGTTGTTGAAAAGACGTCAGAAATACATATTTTCCAGACGTTGAAGTTAGGTTCAATTTAGGTTCTGAATAAAAGGTGGAAAAGTATTTTTTGGATGTTTAAAAATACATATTTTCCGGACGTTGAAATCAGGTTCATTTTCAGTACTGAATTAAAGTTGAAAATAAGCTACTAATTATCTGGATGTTGAAAATAAGTATTTTCCAGACGTATATGTTTGGGCCAAATCTGGACAAAATCTGAACCAAACATCGACGTCTATGATTGGTTCAGATTTGGAACGGACCAAAAATAAATGACTATTGAAATCAAGGCCTGTCTGGACCGCACCAAATGTGAACTAAACATGATTGGTTCAGATTTGGTCCGGACCAAATACCAATGTCCGTGGATGTGGAAATCAAGGCCGGGCTGCACCAAAAAAAGACGTCCAAACGGTGTCTGCATCAGTCCATGCTAAATGAGGTATCGCCTATAGTGTTCCCTGAAATTGAATTTCATAAATGCCCAACTGTGGTAAGCCTAATGTTTGTAAAACACCAAAAAAAGACATCCGGACAGGACCAATAAAAGACGTCCAAAAGACATCGGCTCGTGCTTACTGAGGTGTAGCCTACCTTGTCACCCACAATGTAATTTTTTGAATGCCTATCTATGTTGTAGGCCTACCTTTTGTAAAACAGGCTGTTGCATTGGCTTTATTAGTCCTGATTCCTGTGACTAATCAATTTGGCAATTCAAGCTCTGAATATCAGCTACCCAACTTTATCACTAGTTATCGTGAGCCTATTTGCAATGTGTTTACACAGTGGGAAATGCAGAAGTTTTTTCTTTTTCTCTATGATCAGCTTGTCAATAATTGACGGATATGAACTTGAAACCACTGATCATGACAATGGGGTGTAATTTAGCAGTGTTATTAAATGTCTAATTGAAACATTCAGTGAACGTTTTAAGGAAGTTATTCAAAAACCTCCAAATATTGTACAATTTCCGTTCGACGGATATGAACTGGACAACAGTTGTGATTGTCCATTCCATATTGTCCATTTCACTTTGACCTGTTTTATTTGATTGAGCGCCATTTAGGTTAGGTTATTTGATCGGAGAAACCTGCATGATGTAAAAAGTGTCTGTTTTTTGACAGAACGTTGGAGGAGAACTGCAGTGATGCGTCTCTCCAACAGCACAATGGAGGGGCGTGCTGGGAATGGACAAGCAAAATATTTTGCGCCCCTGCCTTTGCAAAGTGGACACTGCTTATCACAGGGCACCATCAGCACTCACCTAAAAAGCCCATATGCCACTGGTTGAGAGAAATTGTCATTGTTTTGGGGCAGTATTATGTGAGGTTGTATGTGTTGTTGTTGAAGGTGCGTCTTGGTCAGTTTAGCTCAGAAAATGGCGCCCTTTCAATCTAGCGCTATAGGTGGCTGCCTAATGAGCAGACTGGCCTTGGATAAATGTTCAAGGCTGTGACTGTTACAGGTAAAGTTTTTGAACTTTTAACTTAAGTAAATTAATGAAAAAAAGGATACTATTTCTTTCCCCAAGCCAATTCAGGGTTTTGGTGACAAAATGAAATCAATGTCCACGTGGTGTGATTACACAATGAGCCAGCATTTGGGCACCATTGTTCGGGGCGAGAGAGCTGGAGCACATGGTCTGAACAGATTGTAAGCTTTATCAGAAATATTTATCAAAATATTGTACTTTTTTGCCATTGCCAAAAAAAGGGTACATTTCTTAGTCCTTTGGTGTGATGCCTTTTAAAAGTATAATCTTTTTACAATTTAAGAATATAAAAAGCTATTAAAATATGTTGTGGGTTGTGGTTAAATTAAATGGCAGCCCAGCTACCACATTTGGTTCCTTGGAAGTTGTGAGAACGTATGTTTTTGGTTTCACATTGGTTGTGGGAACAAACCCATATGTTTCCTGACTGTTAAAACGGAACGTTTCTTAAATGTTTTGAGAACAGAAGTGAAAATGTTGCCTGTTCTGGGGACATTTGGTTTTAGGTTGCAGGGAGGTTCTGAGAATGTTTTACTCTGGTTCCTAAAGTTTTCCTGGGATGTTTTATTAATGCTCTGAGAACGGAAATTGTAGAATATTTGGAGGTTTTTGAATAACTTCCTTAAAACGTTCACTGAATGTTTCAATTAGACATTTAATAACACTGCTAAATTATTTTGGCTTACCATTTATTTATTTATTTGTACCACTTTTTCTCCCCAATTTCGTGATATCCAATTGGTAGTTACAGTCTTGTCCATCGCTGCAACTCCAGTACGGACTCGGGAGAGGCGAAGGTCGAGAGACATGCGTCCTCCGAAACACGACCCTGCCAAGCCGCAGTACTTCTTGACACACTGCTTGCTTAACCCGGATGCCAGCCGCACCAATGTGTCAGAGGAGACCGAAGTCAGTGTGCATGCACCTGGCTCGCCACAAGGAGTTGCTAGAGCACAATGGGACAGACCCTCCCCTAACCCAGACGATGCTGGGACAATTGTGCGCCATCTCCTGGTCGCGGTCGGCTGCGACACAGCCTGGGATTGGACACGGATGCAGTGCCTTAGCCCGCTGGGCCTGGTTTAACTTTTTTGAACTCCAAGCACAGATAGTATACATGGAAATTCATTTCCTTAGGCATTAATCATGCAAACACATTTATGTTTTATTGTTACACGGCATCAGTAAGATTTCAACCTATAATCATCTGTTCTTTATCCATGGAATTAGTCTACTGCACCACCATGATGGAGGTAGCATGCTATGTTTTCTTTACACATGCAAAGCTGGTCATTTTAGTCTATTCAAACAGATCGCATTTCAAAGGGAACAAGCGCTCATTAAGATCAGGTGTCCCCAATTAGTGGGTGTGGCCAACACACCTGAACGCACTTAACAAGATAGAGGACAGAGAGAGTTTTGTTGATGCTGAGAATGGAATGTACAGTGCCGTGAAAAAAGAATTTTCCCCATTTCTGATTTTCTCTATTTTTGCGTATTTTTTTACACTGAATGTTATATGATCTTCAACAAAAACCTAATATTATATAAATGGGACATTTTTTTTTATTTGACCTTTTATTTAACCAGGAAAATCAATTCTTATTAACGATGACGGCCTGGCAAGAGGCAAAAGGCCTCCTGTGGGGATAGGGACTGGTATTAAACATAAAAACAATATAATACACAATGGACAACACAGAGAGAAGACACTGACAACAGCACAAATACAACACACACACATCCACTGTTTGTTTGCTGTGTGTGTGTGTGTGTGTGTGTGTGTGTGTGTGTGTGTGTGTGTGAAGTACAACATCATGCTTCCTTACATAAGGCAACGCAATCTTGTGACATCGGATTGATCAGTCTCACATCTCTGTGAAGGAATTTTGGCCCACTGTTTCATGCAGAACTGCTTTAACTCCGCAACATTTGTGGGGTTTTGAGCATGAACGGCTCATTTCAGGTCCCGTCACAACATCTCAATCGAGTTTAGGTCTCGACTTTGAATAGACAATTCCAAAACATAAAATGTGTTGCTTTTCAGCCATTCTGATGTAGACTTGCTTGTGTGTTTTGGATCATTGTAATGCTGCATGACCCAGCTGTGCTTCAGCTCATGGATGGATGGCCTGACATTCTCCTTTAGAATTATCTGATACAGAGCAGAATTCGTAGGTCCTGAGGCAGCAAAGCAACCCCAAATCATCACACTACCACCACCATGCTTTGATCGCTGGTATGAGGTTCTTACTGTGCGTGGAATCCAGTGTTTGGTTTTCGCCAGACATAACGAGACCTATGTCGGGACCGATGTCGTCCACGCTGTGGCTGTGGGTAGGTCGGGTTCTGGGTTCGCTTTGCGGCCAGGTACACCTCAATGTTTTGGCGGTCTACCTGAGTGACCTCTCCATTAGCATTTTTCTTGTCTCAAAAATTAAGCCATGCAAGTATTACTACACACAGCTGGTACAGTGAAACTGCGAATGGATAATTTAAATCAGTTATATTTCCTTTGATTGCTCCAACATTACTTGGATGACTGCAGCAATTCTAGAGCTAAATCAAACCAACAAGTGCTGACCTTTGGGGATGCGTGCATTCAGTCAGACCCAAAACCCATGCAGGGTAGTCTCGGGCACCACGAACGCTTTTCGATCGTACTTTCTGGGCCTACCATGGTGACCACGGGTAACAGTGAGTCAGGGTTCGATTTTGGGGAGGGAGCCTGAGAAACGGCAACCAAAATCCAAGGAAGGTAGCAGGTGCCTAAATGAGCCACTCCCGACTCGGGAAGGTAGTGATGAAAAGTTACAATACAGGACTCTTTCGAAGCCCTTCAATTGGAATGAGTACACTTGAAATCCTTTAATGAGGATCCAGACACTTCTAAACATCAGTAATGGTGTAATTTATTTATAGAAATGTATTGTTATTTTGAAGTAAAATTTGACTGCCTGTTGTCAATTGTCCATCGGTGTGACATAATGTCCAATGGGGTGACACCAATAAATGAAAGGAAAAAAATTTGTTGTCTTGAACAAAATGTAGAAATAACTGTTAAGCATGAGGCAGGTTAACATCATCATAATACACAATTGGCGCCCCAATGGTGAAACAAGCACTTTTCTTTTCCTTCTTACACTGACTTTGCTGATAATTACTTTGTTGAGGGAAAATCTACTTGCTGCGATTGTGAAATGTTGTCTCACCTAGCTATCTTAAGATGACTGCACTAATGTAAGTCTTTCTGGATAAGAGCGTCTGCTAAATGACTAAATTATAAATGGAAACGTAATCTAGGTTTAGTAAAATTACTGAATCTTACTCAAAATGTAATGGGGAGACACTTTGTTACCATCATTATAGAAGGAAATGACGTGTTTTTTCAACTGAAATTCCAGAATATGATTACTGATTTAAAGACAGAGGTAACAAAATATTTTTATTGTCTATTTGGGAATCATTAAACCATTATATTAGCATTAATTATGATGTCACACCAGAGGACAAATTCAAGGAACTAATGTATTAAATGGTTCATTCAATTGGATTAAAACATGTATCGAAGGTGGCCACCTAACATTTTGAATTGTATAGTAATAGTTTATTGCAACTCTATATCTTTTAACTTGAAATTTAGAATAAATCAGTTTTTCACTTTTGGTTTGGCCGTAATGTCAACTACCCGTTTGCCGAGACTAGGTCTGATCCTTTTATGCATTCAAAACAATGTCAGAGTCTGTGTACGCTCCATGAATATGCACAGTTTAAATCAGCAATGCAAAAGCTACAGTACTTCTTGGTGATGTCTCTGGAATGGATAGTACGATTTTGACTTCGTAATTAGGCCTGGGCTAAGGCATAACTGAGCAGTTTCATACAAATTACCATAAAGGCCACCATTATCATTTTATCTACCCAGCTGTGGACACACCCTGCCCATCTCCCAGTAGAGAGAGATAGAGAGAGTGCGTGGGTGTGCATATGTGTGTGTGTGTGTGTGTGTGTGTGTGTGTGTGGTGTGTGTGTGTGTGTGTGTGTGTGTGTGTGTGTGTGTGTGTGTGTGTGTGTGTGTGTGTGTGTGTGTGCGTGGGTGTGCGTGTGTGTGTGCGTGTGCGGTGTGTGTGTGTGTACATCTCCCAGCAGAGCAGAGGCAGCCAGTGTCACATTTCTAATAGGTGAATTAGCTCCATCTCACATGGAGCTGTGCACACTACAGGCCATTAAACTGTCGCCTCTCAATAGGGTTTTACCCCATTAGTCTTATTTACAACCCCCTTTCACAGCAGTGAGGTTCGCTTTGCGCAACAACTAACCAACCGCTCGACGAGGAAGAAGAATGGTAGAGATAGATAGACCATCTGTCAATGCGTAGTTGCATTTCTTTATTTTGCTAGGCTGCAGTGCTGTATTAATTCGTCTTGGGTCAGACATTTGGTGCTTGTGTTTTTTGGTGCATGGATGGCAGGTTGAACCGTGGAGGCTTTTGGTGATTTTATGGAAGTTGACAGAGGAAGCCAGTCTTATGGAATGAACTTGGCTTTCATATGTTTGCATTGTGTTTTAGTCAAATGTCTTGCCGTGTCTTGGGTCCAGGTGGAACGGTGATCAGTGGTGGCTGGGTATGTCTATACTGTAGCTGCATTAAAAAAAAAATTTTTTTAATCAGTGCTTACTGGTAACTATGTTATGAAATGTGAGCTCCTTAGCTACCGGTACTCTACCTGTTTTTACCTATCATCAACCAATTACGTGTCTAGCCTACAATCACTAACTCCTATAAATAGCGTTATAACATAATGTCGATATTGAGCATTCGATTAATATTGACTGTTCTATTTGTGAGTTGTGATCCTCAGAGAAGTGAAAGTGGATCTTTAAAAGGGTAACAATAGGCCTTTTATGTGAAACATGTTCTCATTCCCTCTGTTAGTTCCAGGGTGCCATGTGACCTGCTCTCTCTCATTCAGGTCATGGCAGCCTGTGCAGCCTATCTGTCTGTTCCATTCATTACATCCATCCCATAGAGTTAGATGCCCGTGTGGATTAATGTCTGACAGAGCAGAGGCATTGACAAAGTCCCAAATGGCACCCTTTTCCCTATGTAATAATGGTATCCAGCCAGATTCATTCACAATTTATATGACACTGGATGGAGGTGGAAGTGTATTCTCTCTTCCAACCACTAGGTTTACAGACAGAGATTTCTGCCTCAATGGTTGCCCTACAGTGATTCTGTTTCTTTGATAGCAGGAAGGAGGATGAACCTCAACCCAGTGCTACTTTAGGCATAGGTATGGCCACATTTTTCCCAATACAACATGTGGCAATACAGCGATATTTATCCAATTCCATGGTTTAAATGGCAGGGGTTTAAAAGCTTTTATAGGAATGTGGCACCATTGGCAAGCTGCTTAGGTCAAATCTAGATTCCAAGAGAGAGAGAAGCTGAGAACACTGACATTGAAATTACCCCAGGGCTTTTTTATTTGTGTTCCGGAAGTCTTCTCTGGAATCAAGTACATTCAGGTCAGGCCTCTCTGTCATGTCAATTAGGGTCATTCACTGGAAAATATGAAACAATTCGGCCTACTGGTATAAGGCATTTATTAAAGATGTTATTTAAAAGCATTATTAGCTGCATAGTGCTTGGTCAATTCACAGATGAAAAATGCTATTACAATGCAAACTGAATATTTGAATTATTAGCTCGATTGGTTGTTTATGTATAGGTTATTCATTCACTAGCGTCTTTCCCTCTTTTGCATGGTCATGGGGGAGGCTATCCTCTCCTCATTAGTCGTCTGAATCGGTATGAAAATCCTCTTAACGCAGAACCCATGTTCTTTATACAAGCAGTTGAATAGCCCTGGCTGGATAATTCCATTACTCAACTAGCTAACCAGACTGACGGAAATCCTCTCTGTGTCCACGGCTCTATACCTTTGTCGGTTACATGGTGGGATTTCTTTTGAAACCTAACCCCTTTCTTTCTTTCTATCTCCTTTATGGCCTGACCAGCAGCTGCAGGGTTAATGTTTAGCAGCAGCAGCAGCAGAGGCAGTAGTTTTAGGAGGAGGAGAGAGGAGAGGTGGGGGCTAGTCCACAGCTGTTGTAGTAGGCAGGGTCTATTGGGGCAGGAAGCCTGCCTCCCCACTCGCCCTGGAACAATGGGAGATATGGCAGCCACTGCAGGCAGACAGCACAGGGCAAGCAGAGAGAGATACACAATGCTCATGCCCAAGGACTGGCCTTTTCTATCAGTAGTATAAACTGGAAGACATCACCTTGAGGAAAAACCCCTTCTTCAGTCGGAAGGGCTCTTTCGGATGTTTTAAGCGGATGCTAGGAAACAGAGCAAGGTGAGCCTGGCTGGTCATTTTAGGACACGCACATTGAAAATCAGAAAAATATATGACTGTTAAAACTGATTTTGCGCTGTTATGGTGATTTTAGGGTGGTATTCTGATACCATTGTCTGCGTAGATTTGACTTGTAGCCTGGTTGTGACAGGTGACGAGACAGAACCATAACAGATTATGTATTAGCTGTGGTCTGAGAGGACAGATGGACATGGGAAGCAGAGCTCAGATGCCCACTGCCAGGTCCCTTACTTTCTGTGTCATAGTGATCAGTGGACTAGCCTACATTTTGGGGCAGCACTAAATAAACAGTTTCCATAAGCATATTAGCATTAGAAGATCATAGAAGAGGAGGGACATGTGTACATGAATCTCGTTTGTTGTTCAGTGTGCTCAATTATGGCAAAATCTCCCTTGTCTCGCTGTATCAGGACTGGCAGCCTTGTAATTATTTTCCAGTGGGGAGGACGAATGGTGGAGGGTGGGGTTTTCGGGGTTGCCTGGCAAAGATTTTGAAATATCCCAGAGAGGCCTGCACCATTCTGTTGGATTACTCTCAGACATGGCATTGGTCCAACCTCTGGATTCTTTTGGGAATGGTCCCTCCCGTCCCCAAATCTGTTATTCCCTCTCTCCTCTATCTCCCCCCTGTACCTTCAGTCAAAACGTTGTTATTGGACTATCAGGCCCACTGTCATTTTGGCTAAACATCAGAAGCCATAGTAACAAAGGAATCCAATTAGTATGAATCTAGTCTATGTGCCATCTCACTATGCTTAGATGTATGCCTACAGTGGCATATTTTAGTGATCATGGTTATAATTGCATTGTTGTTCCTGTGAGGTGTGGTTCCTAATTTGTCTGAAGGGGTCTTCTGGGATGTTGTTTACCCCTCCTGCCTACACACTTGTTTGTTCACACCGAGAGAACTCCAATCTGTGCCATTCCAAATTGCCAAAAGGGAAGGGTGGTATTTGATATAACCTGAGACGGCCTCCGCTCGGCGGCAGCAGCCAAATCCCCAAGTGTGTGCCTGACATGATTTAAGGAGCTTGAAGGTTTTTGGTTCTGCTGAGTTGTCTTTGATTTGTACTGTAACCCCCCATTCCATGAATATAGAGTATAAGTCTGCTGCTTGGCTCATTCCTCGTGGCGTGCATCACACCAGACCCAGCCACTTTGAACTCTGAGCTCCATTCGGATGACCTCACACAACACAGCATAATATCAATATCAATGTTGCCAGCCGCCACAGGCAAAACACATTCTCAAGAAAATCATTATGAAGAAGTGCTATTTTTTTGCGGTCTCTTGGATGTGATCAGGTGTGTGCACCCAGTAACATTATATGCCAATGGCAAAACCCATTCTCAAGGAATCATTACTCAAGTGCCATTTTGTCTGGTCTCCTGGATGTGATCAGCCATTTTGTCTGGTCTCTTGGATGTGATCAGGTGAGCAGCTAATAACACAATATGGCTATGGCAAGTGAATCATAACAATAATCTATTACACTTGTTTTGTGTCGCTCGACAACAGATAGCCAAGATCACAGATCAGGATTTTCACACATGGAGCAGGTGTGTTCTCCTGACTCAGAGACAGGCGTGCAGACTCCTCTGCTCTAGTTAATCTGCAGCTGAAAGCCAGAGTGGAAAAGGCAGATGCTAAATACTGCTAAACCCATTTGGAGTTGATGAGATCTAAAAGGGATCAGCCGTGGTTCCCATGTGGGCTGCTTGGGAGTGAAGAGTTAATGCTGTAGCTCTGTCTAAACTCATCTCGTCTGAAGGAACGCGGCCAGACTAGACTGAATCTGAAGCCAATGGCAGTGACTGAACATGCTCCCATTTAGCAAGTTACAGTATGAGGACAAGATTGCATCCCAAATGACACCCTATTCCCTATGTAGTGCCTAGTAGTGCACTACATAGGGAATAGGGTGCCATTTGGGAGTGAACCTATGGCAGCGAGCATCTGACCGTGCTCCCATTTATCAATGAGGGCAAGTCTTGTGGAAACTAAACAAAATTACCAATGAGAGTACAGTAATGGGAAATCCCAGATTACCGACTAGACTACATGGAAGTTCAATACAATGATTTTAATACCGGGTGTCTGCAGCCTGCATGCCATAGTGTTATCACTGGAACATGAAAGGGGACTTCTAAACGCTACTGGGTCTCTCTGCTGAATTATTCATCCATCTTTCTTTCATTACACTTTACAATGACTCAAGACTCGAGATGAAAAGAAGGGAAGATGAGAGGGAGAGAGGGGGGGGGATTGGGGTTTTGGCGTGGAGGCTGCCGTCTGCAGACGTTGTCCCCCGCAGGGCATGGAGATTCCTCTCAAATTCCTGGTCTGTCTGACAGGACAGGAAGACCATTCGAGTTCCATAGCCTGTCCCAATTCGCTTCCTACCACTTCCCCTTAGCCCTAACCCTTCGATGTGTGCAGATCTGTAAAGTGGAGAAAATATGGTGGAAGCTCCAGACCCTTCAGATATTCAATCATCAAAGGGTTAGGGCCAATGAGGAGGGAGAGTTGCAGAATTCGGACTGGCTGCCTATTCTGATGCTGACAGTCACATTCATTGCGTTTGGTCAACATAAAAAAAAAAAAACAATATGAAGCTGCTCTCCTCTCTAGAGATGACAGGGATGTGATGTTTGAGTGTCCGTCTGGGGAAATCAAAATGTAGCAAGAGAAATATGGCCTTGATGTCATAAACATGGCACGACAGAGATGGTTGCCTCGCTTCGCGTTCTTAGGAAACTATGCAGTATTTTGTTTTTTTATGTATTATTTCTTACACTGTTACCCCAGGAAATCTTAAGTCTTATTACATACAGCCAGGAAGAACTATTGGATACAAGAGCAATGTCAACTTACCAACATCACGACCAGGAATACGACTTTCCAGAAGCGGATCCTCTGTTTGGTTCACCACCTAGGACAATGGATCGGATCCCAGTAGGCGACCCAAAACAATGGCGCTGCAGAAGGGACAGACGGAGCGGTCTTCTGATCAGGCTCCGTAGACGGGCACATCGCCCACCGCTCCCGAGTATACTACTCCAATGTCCAGTCTCTCTACAACAAGGTAGATGAAATTCGAGCAAGGGTTGCCTTCCAGAGAGACATCAGAGATTGTAACATTCTCTGTTTCATGGAAACATGGCTCACTCGGGATACGTTATCAGAGTTGGTACAGCCACCCGGTTTCTTCACACATTGCGCCAACAGAAACAAACATCTCTCTGGTAAAAAGAAGGGCGGGGGTGTATGCCTTATGATTAACGAGTCGTGGTGTGATCATAACAACATACAGGAACTCAAGACCTTTTGTTCACCTGACCTAGAATTCCTTACAATCAAATGCCGACCGCATTATCTGCCAAGAGAATTCTCTTCGATTATAATCACAGCCGTGTATATCCCCCCCAAGCAGACACCTCGACGGCCCTGAAAGAACTTCACTGGACTCTATGTAAACTAGAAACCACATATCCTGAGGCTGCATTTATTGTAGCTGGGGATTTTAACAAAGCTAATCTGAAAACAAGGCTCCCTAAATTTTTATCAGCATATAGAATGCGCGACCTGGGCTGGCAGCATTGCTACTCAAACTTCCATGACGCATTCAAAGTCCTCCCTCGCCCTCCTTTCGGCAAATCTGACCACGACACCATTTTATTGCTCCCAGCCTATAGACAGAAACTTGAACAGGAAACGCCCGTGCTCAGGTCTGTTCAACGCTGGTCTGACCAATCTGATTCCACGCTTCAAGATTGCTTCGATCACGTGGACTGGGATATGTTCCGGATAGCCTCAGACAACAACATTGATGTATACGCTGATTCGGTGAGCGAGTTTATTAGCAAGTGCATCGGTGATGTTGTACCCACGGTGACTATTAAAACCTTCCCCAACCAGAAACCGTGAATTGATGGCAGCATTTGCGCAAAACTGTAAGCGCGAACCACTGCTTTTAATCATGGCAAGGCAACCGGAAACATGCCCGAATACAAACAGTGCAGCTATTCCCTCCACAAGGCAATCAAACAAGCTAAGCGTCATAGACAAAGTAGAGTCACAATTCAACGGCTCAGACACGAGACGTATGTGGCAGGGTCTACAGTCAATCATGGATTACAAAAAGAAACCCAGCCCCGTCGCGGACACGGACCTCTTGCTCCCAGACAAACTAAACAACTTCTTTGCTCGCTTTGAGGACAATACAGTGCCACTGACACGGCCCTCTACTAAAACCTGCGGGCTCTCCTTCACCGCAGCCAACGTGAGTAAAACATTTAAACGTGTTAACCCTCTCAAGGCTGCCGGCCCAGACGCATCCCTAGCCGCGTCCTCCGAGCATGCGCAGACCAGCTTGCTGGTGTGTTTACGGACATATTCAATCAATCCCTATCCCAGTCTGCTGTTCCCACATGCTTTAAGAGGGCCACCATTGTTCCTGTTCCCAAGAAAGCGAAGGTAACTGAGATATACGTCTACCGCCCTATAGCACTCACTTTCGTCATCATGAAGGGCTTTGAGAGACTAGTCAGGGATCATATTACCTCCACCCGACCAGACACCCTAAACCCACTCCAATTTGCTTACCGCCACAATAGGTTCACAGACGACTCAATCACACTGCACACTGCCCTAACCCATCTGGACAAGAGGAATATCTATGTAAGGATGCTGTTCATCGATTACAGCTCAGCATTTAACACCATAGTACCCTCCAAACTCGTCATTAAGCTCGAGACCCTGGGTCTCGACCCCGCCCTGTGCATCTGGGTCCAGGACTTTCTGACGGGCCGCCCCCAGGTGGTGAGGGTAGGAAACAACATCTCCCCCCCGCTGATCCTCAACACTGGGGCCCCACAAGGGTGCATTCTCAGCCCTCTCCTGTACTCCCTGTTCACCCACGACTGCGTGGCCATGCACGCCTCCAACTCAATCATCAAGTTTGCAGACAACACTACAGTGGTAGGCTTGATTACCAACAACGACGAGATGGCCAACAGGGAGGAGGTGAGGGCCCTCAGAGTGTGGTGTCTGGAAAATAACCTCACACTCAACGTCAACAAAACAAAGGAGATGATCGTGGACTTCAGGAAACAGCACAGGGAGCACCCCCCCCACCCCCCCCCCCCCCCCCATCCACATCGACGGGACAGTAGTGGAGAAGGTGGAAAGTTTTAAGTTCCTCGGCATACATATCACAGACAAACTGAAATGGTCCACCCACACAGACAGCATGGAGAAGAAGGCGCAACAGTCCCTCTTCAACCTCAGGAGGCTGAAGAAATTTGGCTTGTCACCGAAAACACTCACAAACTTTTACAGATACACAATCGAGAGCATCCTGTTGGGCTGTATCACCGCCTGGTACGGCAACTGCTCCGCCCACAACCATAAGGCTCACCAGAGGCTAGTGAGGTCTGCACAACACATCACCGGGGGCAAACTACCTGCCCTCCAGGACACCTACAGCACCCGATGTCACAGGAAGGCCAAAAAGATCATCAAGGACAACAACCACCTGAGCCCCTGTCTGTTCACCCCGCTATCATCCAGAAGGCGAGGTCAGTACAGGTGCATCAAAGCTGGTATCGAGAGACTGAAAAACAGCTTCTGTCTCAAGGCCATCAGACTGTTAAACAGCCATCACTAACATTGAGTGGCTGCTGCCAACATACTGACTCAAATCTCTAGCCACTTTAATAATTAAAAATTGGATGTAATAAATGTATCACTAGTCACTTTAAACAATGCCACTTTATATAATGTTTACATACCCTACATTACTCATCTCATATGTGTATACTGTACTCTATACCATTTACTGCATCTGGCCTATGCCGCTTGGCCATCGCTCATCCATATATTTATTTGTACATATTCTTATTCATTCCTTTACACTTGTGTGTATAAGGTAGTTGTCGTGAAATTGTTAGATTACTTGTTAGATATTACTGCACGGTCGGAACTAAAAGCACAAGCATTTTGCTACACTCGCATTAACATCTGCTAACCATGTGTATGTGACCAATAAAATTTGATTTGATTTGTATAAAAATAACGCTTGATGTCGGCAAACCGCACGAAATCCCCTGACTGAAAAATGCTCTGACTGGAAAAGGGAGGGGGGGAGAGGGAGAGTTGAGGGGATGATAATAACAAGATGTGTCATTTCATTTTTTTCCTCAGCTCCTTGCCTCTGACGTGGGGAGAGTAGAGAAGTGGCTTACACGCACAGGAGTAAGACTGAGTACTCTGCTCTAAGGAGAGCTGGCATCACAGGTGAGTGTCTGTTCTAGAAGACTCTATTCTAATCTACTGTTGTATGTTCTTTGGCTTTCTGTACGTTTCCAGCTATGAATATGGACCTTCCTAGCAATATCTTCTGGGTATTATACCTTCAAGAGACAGCATGCTTGACTATTTATTTCTGGCGCATGACACATTTGTTTTGCAGGCCTATAGTGTTACACATTTTCTTCTCCTTATAAAAGCTCCTACAATGTCCTCAGGATTACTTTTTTTACAGCAGATATCCATTCTACAGCCATTTCAGACGGGAAAAAAAGTGTTATATGCATTCCAGCTCAGTGATGACATGATATATCTTGTTTTGTTCTCTTGCTGTTCCCTTTAAACTGAAAATTGTGGTTTAGTCTATCTATTTGACGAAAGACCAGTGAGGGTGGAAGCATCATTGAAAAAGAGCAGTGGAGGAGGAAGCATCGTTGAAAAACAGCATTGGAGGTGGAAGCATCATTGAAAAAGTGCAGTGGGGGTGGAAGCATCATTGAAAAAGTGCAGTGGGGGTGGAAGCATCATTGAAAAAGAGCAGTGGGGTGGAAGCGTCATTGAAAAAGAGCAGTGGAGGTGGAAGCATCATTAAAAAAGAGCAGTGGGGTGGAAGCGTCATTGAAAAAGAGCAGTGGAGGTGGAAGCATCATTGAAAAAGAGCAGAGGGGGTGGAAGCCTCATTGAAAAAGAGCAGTGGGGGTGGAAGCATCATTGAAAAAGAGCAGAGGGGGTGGAAGCATCATTGAAAAAGAGCAGTGAGGGTGGAAGCATCATTGAAAAAGAGCAGTGGAGGTGGAAGCATCATTGAAAAAGAGCAGAGGGGGTGGAAGCCTCATTGAAAAAGAGCAGTGGAGGTGGAAGCATCATGAAAAAGAGCAGTGCTGCTCAAAAAGCAAAGTCTACCTCATGGTGTTCAGGGTTCCCCTTTGTTATCTCTGTACTTCACTCTCTGTTTTCTCTTCATATCCTTTGTTATCTCTGTACTTCACTCTCTGTTTTCTCTTCATATCCTTTGTTATCTCTGTACTTCACTCTCTGTTTTCCCTTCATGTCCTTTGTTATCTCTGTACTTCACTCTCTGTTTTCTCTTCATGTCCTATGTTATCTCTGTACTTCACTCTCTGTTTTCTCTTCATGTCCTTTTTAGCGAATGTCACAGTGTCAGTATCCTTTTGTGGCATTTGAACAGGAAACCGGGGACAATTCTCTGTCACTGTGATTAGATATGCCATTGATGGTGGTGAAAAATCATATTTGCTTTTTTTTTTTAGAGGTTCCTCTTTTTAGATCCTCCTGTGTGTCAGTCAACAGGGGAAATATCTGGGTTATTAATGATCAGGCACTCAAGGGATGAGGGTGAAGCTTCTGTTCTATGTATCTCACGGGCAGACAGCCCTTATCTACAGTAGATAGTGAACATTTGAATGGCAGTCAGTGTTCTCTTTATCGCACAATGCAGAGAGAAGAAGGAGATTATATATATATTTCATAGTTCTTATCACAGACAGCAGATTGTAATAAAGCACGTCTTGTTTTTATCCGGGTATATCATAAATTGTTTGGGAGACATGTAAATCTCCCCTGTTTATAATTCTAGAATGGGAAAATAAGGTAGCAAGCAATATGGCCGTCCTCCTTGTACACAAACTCCTTTTGCATTCAGGGCTTCTCTATGGGTCTCAGTCTCATATCAGCACATTTCTGTAGCAGGGCATCTCTCTCTCTCTCTTTTCTCTCCCTCGTTCTCTCTCTTCACGAGCACTCTCTCTTCTCCCGTTCTCTTTCTCCCGCTCTCTCACTCTCTCCCTTCCTCCTCCCCCCCCTCCCACGCTCTCTCCCTCCCCACCCCTTGCTCCCTGCCTGGCACGGCAGTCTCTGGGCAGACACACTGATCTCCTCTCCCTGTGAATGGTTATCTGTTTGGGCACGCAGTAGCTAGTCAGTGGCCTAAGCACCACCCCCACAACGACAACGCTGTCCTTCACCACACTACAGTTGACCCCTACAGTTCTCCGTGACCCCTGCCTAGAATTTCATTGTATCCGCCGTGATCGGATGTAGGATCTGTTGTATAATCAATATCAGTTGAATTGGTCTGATGGGGGGAAAGAGGATGAGGTTAAGGATGGGGGAGAGAGCATGATGAGGGTGGGTGAATCAGCTTTGATCAAGCTGCAGTCAATAAATTGTGTCACTTTAGAATTGTCTGGATTAAATTCAGAAAAGAGGCATTCTCCTTTATCTCTTTGTTTTGGTCGCGATTCAAGGTTCTGCCCCACAGAGTACAGTACCTAGCAACAGCAGCGTCTACCATGTTATATTTAGTCTCACTTTTATGTTTTGTTTATTGTGGAGTTCACATGGAGTTCCATCCCACTGGGCACGGACGTCATTTCAACGTGGAGTTTGACTTTACGTTTGGTAGAGTTGTCAACACAGTGAGATCAAAAACAGAATTCCAACATGCCATTGGATTTAGGTTCAAAGTTGGTTGGGAAAAAGACAAAATGCCCTGACGTTGATGACTTAAAAAAAAAATCCAATCAGTTTTCCATGTTGATTCAATGCCATCACATCCCTAAACATGATTTAAACGACGGTGAAACAATGTTGATCCAACCAGTTTTTGCCCAGTTGGATGTGTGAACGTTCTGAGAACATGCAGATGCTGTTATGTGGAAAATGATTTGTCATTTTGTCCTGTTCATTTGTTATGAATAAACAAACTGGGTGTATACTGTACTGTAGCTTGCCATGCCTGGAGCTGTAATGTGCATTAAGTGAAGAATAGCTGGTATTTATAACTCCTCCTTAACGCTCTGTCAGGTTAAACATGCAGCTAATATCTTCTTCCTTATGCCTCTATAGAAGACACATTGATCAGCCCTCTGTTACAGGCCCAATTGTCCTTTGCTCAGTTGATTACAGCTCAATACATCAGTTTAGATGGGGCTGCTGAGATCTCAGACTGGCAGCGAGGGTGAGGATGGGCCAGTAACATTAGGCCTATTCAATGCATCCTCTGGGGTGTCGAGGTTCTCGTAAACGTATGCGCGCTTTGCACTTCGCAGCACTCACCTCTTATAATGCACTCGTCCCTACAGTACGTTTGTGTTTGTGAACAGGGGTTTACTGTACTGTACAGGACCTGTCTGTTTAGCTCCGGGTGAAGGGGATGACTTGGCAGGATTTGGGTAATGGAGTTAGATCAGTCTTATCCCTGACACTGTTTAATGCTCCTGAGAAACCCAGGGATATTTCTCCAGACCTTCCCCTCCACTCACAGCTGTCACAGATCCCCTACCACCAGCACTCCCACCATTATGTTCTGCTCCTATGGGCTTTGTCCCAAAAAAAACTCTCAGTATGCTATGCATTACTATAGATTACTCCGTAATCTAGCTAAAGCCAACCAACAGGCTGATACATCAGTTATGCATTTATCCGACCAAACACACCCAGTCTAACATGGCAGAGTAGCGTTACATCTCTCTGTCGTCAAGAACCTGACACTAGAGGGATTATAACGGCTCCATTCTCACCAGAGAAAGTCCTGATATTTGTATTTGTATTTATTATGGATACTGTACTCTTCCTGGGGTCCAGCAAAATTAAGGCAGGTATACCATTTTAAAAACATTACAATACATTCACAGATTTCACAACACACTGTGTGCCTTCAGGCCCCTACTCCACCACTACCACATCTCTACAAAGAAATCCATGTGTACGTGTGTGTGTATAGTGCGTATGTTATCGTGTGTGTGTATGCACGCGTCTGTGCCTAAGTTTGCGTTGCTTTACAGTCCCCGCTGTTCCATAAGGTGTATTTTAATCTGTTAAGTTGAATTTTACTGCTTGTATCAGTTACTTGATGTGGAATAGAGTTCCATGTAGTCATGGCTCTATGTAGTACTGTGCGCCTCCCACAGTCTGTTCTGGACTTGGGGACTGTGAGGCATGCATGGGTGTCCAATCTGTGCGCTAGGAGTTCAAACAAACAGCTTGGTGCATTCAACATGTCAATACCTCTCATAAATACAAGTAGTAATAAAGTCAATGTCTCCTCTACTTTGAGCCAGGAGAGATTGACATGCATATTATTAATGTTAGCTCTCTGTGTACATCCAAGGGCCAGTCCTGCTGCCCTGTTCTGAGCCAATTGCAATTTTCCCAAGATCCTTTTTTGTGGCAACTGACCACACTAGTGAACAGTAGTCCAGGTACGACAAAACTAGGGCCTGTAGGACCTGCCTTGTTGATAGTGCTGTTAAGAAGGTAGAGCAGTGCCTTTCATGGACAGACTTCTCCCCATCTTAGCTACTGTTGTGTCAATATGTTTTGACCATGACAGTTTACAATCCAGGGTTACTCCAAGCAGTTTAATCGCCTCAACTTGCTCAATTTCCACATGATTTATTACAAGATTTAGTTAAATACAATGCTTTTAGTTTTAGAAATATTTTGGATTAATTTATTCCTTGCCACCCACTCTGAAACTAACTGCAGCTCTTTGTTAAGTGTTGCAGTCATTTCAGTCGCTGTAGTAGCTGACGTGTATAGTGTTGAGTCATCCGCATACATAGACACACTGGCTTTACTCAATGCCAGTGGCATGTCGTTAGTGAAGATTGCCATGGGGAATTCCTGATTCTACCTGGATTATGCTAGACAGGTAACTCTTCATCCACAGTATAGCAGGGTGTGTAAACCCATAACACATACGTTAATCCAGCAGCAGACTATGATCGATAATGTCAAAAGCTGCACTGAAGTCTAACAAAACAGCCCCCACAATCTTTTTATCATCAATTTCTCTCAGCCAATCATCAGTCATTCGTGTAAGTGCTGTGCTTGTTGATTGTCCTTCCCTATAAGCGTGCTGAAAGTCTGTTGTCAATTTGTTTACTGTAAAATGGCATTGTATCTGGTCAAACTCCATTTAAAAAAAAAAGGTTTACTAAGGGTTGGTAACAGGCTGATTGGTCGGCTATTTGAGCCAGTAAAGGGCGTAGTGGAATGACTTTTGCTTCCCTCCAGGCCTGGGGGCACACACTTTCTAGTAGGCTTAAATTGAAAATATGGCAAATAGGAGTGGCAATATCATCTGCTATTATCCTCAGTAATTTTCCATCCAAGTTGTCACACCCCGGTGGCTTGTCATTGTTGATAGACAACAATCTTTTTTTTACCTCTTCCATACTCAGTTTACGGAATTCAAAATTACAATGCTTGTCTTTCCTAATTTGGTCAGATATACTTTGATATCTCTGGACACTCCCTGTTATTTGGGGTAGCCTATTGCTCTGAGACAAGGCTGTTAGTCTAACAGCTAGACGCCATAGGAGTCTACAAATCAAAATCATCAAATCAAATGTATTTATAAAGCCCTTCTTACATCAGCTGATATCACAAAGTGTTGTACAGAAACCCAGCCTAAAACCCCAAACAGCAAGCAATGCAGGTGTAGAAGCACGGTGGCTAGGAAAAACTCCCTAGAAAGGCCAGAACCTAGGAAGAAACCTAGAGGGGAACCAGGCTATGAGGAGTGGCCAGTCCTCTTCTGGCTGTGCCGGGTGGAGATTATAACAGAACATGGCCAAGATGTTGAAATGTTCATAGATCACCAGCAGGGTCAAATAATAATAATCACAGTGGTTGTCGAGGGAGCAACAGGTCAGCACCTCAGGAGTAAATGTCAGTTGGCTTTTCATAGCCGATCATTCAGAATATCCCTACTGCTCCTGCTGTCTCTAAAGAGTTGAAAACAGCAGGTCTGGGACAGGTAGCACGTCCGTGTGAACAGGTCATGGTTCCGCAGGCAGAACGGTTGAAACTGGGGCAGCAGCACGGCCAGGTGGACTGGGGACAGCAAGGAGTCATCAAACCAGGTTGTCCTGAGGCATGGTCCTAGGTCCATGTCTCAACGCAAGGGTAAAGATGACATACTGTATGTTGGTGGTTACATAGTACATTGATGTTTTGTGTGTAAAAGTAAGACGATTGTAACATTATGAAACTCCTTCTTGTGTTCCAGATGAGAATGATGTCTGACGAGACAGAACCGAGGATGTGTGATGAAGACCTGGAGTCAGACGAGGGGGACGTTGAGGACTACCTGGAGGAAGAGGAGAACAGCGGAGAACTAATGGACCGACTCAGAGAACTGGAGGTGAGTCAACCCCAATCATAATGAACTGAATATAAAGCATCTCAAATTATATCATTTTTTAAATATAATTTCACCACATATTCATTGCTTTCATTTCAATTTTCACATTTATGAAAGTTATTTTCATACTAAACATATACAGTTGTGAATAATCTATTGGCTTCTTTTAACAGGCAGAGAATTCAGCTCTTGTGTTGGCAAATGAGAGTCAAAGAGAGGCATATGAGAGATGTCTGGACGAGGTGGCCAACCATGTGGTCCAAGCTCTACTCAACCAAAAGGCAAACTGACAAGTCATCCTCAACAATCCATCGTTTTTTTGAAAGCCCATTTTGAATCACAACCAGTAAGACATGGGTTGTGGTTTTAATGATACACTTTTGTGTATACATATATGCAGGATCTGCGAGAGGAGTGCATCAAGCTGAAGATGCATGTGTTTGACCTGGAGAGACAGAACAGAGTGCTCTGTGAGCTCTTCCAACAGAAACTACCCAACCATTCAAGCCCTCACGACCAGGTATAAAGTAACATCACAATCTGCCCTGAGACATGGCTGTCAACGCCTACGGCAACATTACACCAACGGAGTCTAGAGCCATGTTACACACTCTTAGAAAAAACCTTAAAGGGTTCTCCAGGCTAACCCCATAGGAGAACCCTTTAAAGAACCCTTTCTGGTTCCAGGTACAACCCTTTTGGGTTCCATGTAGAACCCTTTCTACGGAGGGTTCTACATGGAACCCAAAAGGGTTCTACCTGGAACCAAAAATAGGTTTTAATCTTGACAGCCCGAAGAACACTTTTGTGTGCACCATAGGAGTACACAGCCATGTCTCAGGGCAACGTCATAATCTGTCATAATCTGCTGTGTGGTGATCTCCTGCTGCTGGGTGTTGTAATGTAGCCTATAGTATAGAGTCCTATAACAATTTTTTGCTTCAAGTGGTGGACATGATATCCTAATTGCATTGAATTTACTGTTACAGGTGCAGCCAGGACCCCTCCCAGTGTTCAATACACAGCTGCTGCACAATGTCTCTGACAAACAGGTGGAGTCACAGTCACAGAGTCAAGCACAAGCCAAGGTGAGGACAAAGCACGGTCAACACTTAATCCTGAGACATGGCTGTAGACTCCTATGGGGATAAACACTGTCCGGGTTACAGCAGCAGTCATGACATATACTGTTGGGTCTATGGTTTCTCATATGAAATGAATTTCCTTTCTATTTCACAATTGTATTCAAGAGACCTGGACTTTCTCTGTTAAACTGATTTCCTTCACTTATGCCAACAGTGTTTTGTTCTGTCGATATTTCATATACAGTATAAGGCTGCAGTCTGGTTGAAGTGTTATTGAAATAAATGATTGGAATTTTGTTTAGAACCTTTGTTTAACCAGTTAGTTATTGAGAACACGTTCACTTCTATAATAACAACCTGACAATATTTCTCTCAACAGGGAAATGGGTTCCACCGCACACTGCCACAGGCCCCAGCAACTCCCCCCCGGGGCCCAGCCGCATCCATGGAGGCCCTGTCCCCATTCTTCAAGAAGAAAGCACACATCCTGGAGGTCCTCCGCAAGATGGAGGAGACCGACCCCCTCAAGTTCCACCCCTCGGCAGGCAGCATTTCCTTCTGTGACTACAGCCAGGTTCTGATGTCCACAGAGGCTGTCCTGGCTGCTGGAGACCTGTGTAAGAAGCACCAGACACGCTGCCGCTGCTCCTGCTCAGACTCTGACAACACGCAACACCAGCAGCACGTCGATGGTGAAGGGCAGTTATGTCCTACTCACTGCAAGAGGAGCACAGACAGTCCAGTCAAATGTAACCATATTTGCACTCCAAAGCCTAATTCAACTCCGAACCACGTCAAAGGCACACCCACCACAGCTGCTATTAGTGAATTCCACATCAAGAGCACATCAGTGGAGAAACACCAGACAATGAATGACCACCAGCAACCAGCAGGTCCCAACTCTTACTTGTCAATCAAAAGTGTAGATCAGACTAGACCAGCCAATCAGTGCCCAGAGGCAGGGATAAAGACAGGGCTGGTCGAGGGCACAGATGAAGAGGACTGTCTTAAAGGAAAAACTGAAGACAGCAGTAGTTTGTTTACCTCCCAGCTGCCTGTCCCTGGAGTGAAGGACAACCCTCATATTGCATACTGTGAGCTGGAAACCAATGGGTTTCTCCTCTCCTCCAATGACAGTGATAATGTTTTGAGTGATGTAGTTATTCCAGAGAAAGACAGTGGCCCAGCAGAGGAGGGAGCTCTCTCAGGGAGAGCCAACGTGGCCTTCAGCCCCATCCCCTCCTCCTGCCTCATCGACGTCAAAGCTGCTGCGATCAACTCCCCGTCCAGGATCCTAAAGTTTATAAAGATCCCCACGATGGCAGAGAGGACCCAGGCAGCGGCCAGTCCTGTCCGTCTGAGCCCACAGCTCACCCGCACCTCCAAGATCCCCTGCCGTACCAATAACTATGAGGTGTACCACTCCCCCGTCCCCTCACGCAGAGCCACCACCACAGAGAGGACCAGGCACCCTCCTCCACCCGCCAGGTCAGAGTCCTACCCAGCCACCACACACTCAGCCTCAGCCCCCACCTCCCCACCACAGCCTGAGGATGCCTGCTCCCCTCCAGCCAAGGAACTTTGCTACAGCAGCCTCTCGGTCCCCAAGGCAAGCCGTGGTGTCCCCAAGCCACTCGCCCCTGGCACATCGCAGACACCCAGGGCCTCTTCTCAGAAGGTCCCGTACTATGAGAATGTTTTGGAACTCTCCACCTCGGCTCAGCTGGAAGAATCCAAGGTCCCAGAGAACGTAAACATATCATCTTCATCTCATACCAACACAGATAGTGACAGGAAGCTAGTGAATCCACTACTACAGAAAGAGAATGTCCGGAGTCTCCAGCTGCAGCAATTCTCCCCTGCCTCGGACTCCTCCTCCTCCTCATCTTCCTCATCCTCTTCATCCTCGTCCGATCAGGATGTGAACACAGAGAGCCCAGTCTGGCACGGCCACCACAGCCTGCCCAACCCCTCTGCCCTCAGAGCAGCTCAGTTTCAGGGGAGCCCTGCTCACTACGCCAGCATGAAAGACAGAGGATCACAGGACCAGGACACTAGAGAAACCACCATGCAGAACTCTGATCTCTCCCAGTCCCAGCCTCCAGCTCTCCCAGCCAAGAGACATGATCCCTCATCCATTCCCAAGAGGCCTTCTCGGGTAGCAGGGCCAGGGAGGCAGCCAGCCGAGTCTAGTCACACATTCAAAGACAGGCTGGCTGCACTTGGCAAGCTGAGGAGCTCTGAGGATTTACAAGTCAATGTGCTGCTGCCAGTAGACAAGCCAGACCCTCATAGTGATGAGAGTATAGTCACTTTTAACGATGACAGGAGTAAGACAGCGGAGAGGCCTGTGGATCATAATTTAGAGGAGCAGAGGCACTCAAAATATACAGACTCTTTGGATGGTAAGCCTAAATGTATTCTTGGTAGTGTTGCTTTGATGTTCCCTGGTGCTTGTCAGTCCTATGATCCAGCAGCTAAGTCTCTTCTCTCTGGCTCTTCAGTCGCTAAGGCAGAGCTGGAGACGCTCTCATCCAGAGTGGGTGTGACTAATACAGACAGCCCCAAAGGTAAACTGGGCCTACCATCCCCAAACACTGACACTCCCATAGTTCTACACAACGTGAAATGCCCAGCTTCTCTGAACCTGTCTTACCATGGTAAACAACCTGCACCCAGCATCCCTCAGAGCAGCAACAGCCCCAACAAAGTCCTGCCTAAGTCCCCGTCTAAACCCTGCCAGGCCCTGGCTCCCTCACCCTCAGCTGTCAGCAGAGGTGGAACTGGGAAACCCACCCTGGATGCCCCGGCACTGACGCCACGCTACTCGTCCAAGTCAGAGGATATGAGCAAGCTCAACGCAAACAAGAAGAGAAACACCACAGCGCACGGAGACAGCTTTCCTCCCCCAAGGCCAACGTCAGGCACACAGCAGGAGGAGGAGAGACACCCTGTCCCTATAGTCCCCAGCCCCACCCCCGGCCCTACGTCAGCCATGGAAGAGAAGGTGATGAAGGGTATTGAGGAGAACATGCTGAAACTGGCAGAGCAGGACCGAGACCGAGGACAGGTATTGATGGTTGTTTTCCCTAACTGTGGTATAGTGTTGTGTTTTAATGTGTTATTATCGAGTATTTCAGAGTGTTTGCTGTCAGCAATTTGATAAATAAAAATTTTGAACAGGTCACCGAGGTGAAACAGAAAGGCTCCAATGGCATCGCTAGCTGGTTCGGCCTGAAGAAGAGCAAGCTCCCAGCTCTGAGCCGCAAACCAGACACGCCTCCTAAAGTCAAAGACGAGAAGAAGGGTGGAGAGTGGAGGCTGAATATCCCTTCCAAGATGGCGGGGTCTAAGTCTAAAGGAGATGGGGTGGGGGTGGAGAGCCTGAATATCTCTATGCTGATGGAGAAGGCGGAGGGTCTGAGGAGAGCTCTGGAGGAGGAGAGAGCCTACATGAATGGGGTCGAGGGGGTTGGGATGGACCGCTCCGGGAGGGGTCACTCCTGTGAGGTGGTGATGGACCAATCACAGGGCCAGCTGGCTGTTATGTACAGGGGAGCGCGCTCAGATAATTTCATGCAGCAGTTACTGAACAGGTGAGGAAATTATAGAAGCAAGCACTGTTGGATTCTATGTATAAGCCAGTTAAGATTGATCTGATTGTCAAAAGTGAATTTTGTGCTTAGGTGAAAATATCAGTTGTTTTGTGTTGCCTTTCCTTTTATAAACCAATTCCTTTAACTGTTGTGACTATAGGGTGGATGGGAAGGACTTCAGTGGCATCAGTGTGGCTCAGAGACGCCTCTCCTTTGACTGTAAGACCTCTAGACCGTTCAGCAGCCACCATACTGACAGTATCATCAGCCACACCACCAACAGAGAGGACATGCAGAAGGTAGGCTACAGCTGAGTTAGAATGAGTATTCATTAGGGGTTCACAGAAAAGTTATTGTTATTGTCTGAATTGTTTTTCTTATTTTTTCCTTGACATGGTCAAATAACTCAAGCGTTAAAAAAATATATATAATTTGGTACACAGAAGCAAGAGCCCACTTTGTGTGTAGGCATCTTTCTTCATGCTGAACAACTTTGCTTCAAGGACCTATAAAGGTCCATCATTTTGGAAATTGGGAAAACCTTTGAAAAACGTATTCCCATTCCCATGAACCATAATAATACGATGTGTAGGCCCATGGTACAGCTCTTAACTTAGTTTGAGAAAAGCGAAGGGATTAGTTAAGAGGTGGCTGAGTTGTTGATAATTCAATCGTTTTAAAAATAGCTTCTATTTGACCAAAATTCCATGACGTACATTAAGGCAGATGGGTGAATTCAGTTCAAGCATGAATAACTGATTAATTTAGTAACACGCTGAATATGAACACCCGCTGAATACGAACACCTGCTGAATATGAACAAAAATATAAACGCAACATAACATGCAAACATTTCAAAGATTTTACTGAGTTACAGTTGATATAAAGGAAATCACTCCATTGAAATATATCCATTAGGCCCTAATCTATGGATTTCACATGACTGGGAATACAGATATGCATCTGGTGGGACCACCATTTGGCTCATGCAGCGCAACACATCTCTTTCGCATGGAGTTGATCAGGCTGTTGATTGTGGCCTGTGGAATATTGTCCCACTCCTGTTCAATGGCTGTGCGAAGTTGCTGGATATTGGCGGGACCTGGAACATGCTGTCGTACACTTAGATCCAGAGCATCCCAAACATGCTCAATGTAGGGCTGGGCGATATGGCCTAAAAATCATATCTACATTTTTTTCAAACTTATGGCCGATTCACAATGTACAGTACATTCGGAAAGTATTCAGACCCCTTGACTTTTTCCACATTTTGTTACATTACATTTACATTACATTTAAGTCATTTAGCAGACGCTCTTATCCAGAGCGACTTACAAAATGGTGCATTCACCTTATGATATCCAGTGGAACAACCACTTTACAATAGTGCATGTAAATATTTTAAGGAGGGGGGAGGGGGGGGGGGGTTAGAAGGATTACTTTATCCTATCCTAGGTATTCCTTAAAGAGGTGGGGTTTCAGGTGTCTCCGGAAGGTGGTGATTTACTCCGCTGTCCTGGCGTCGTGAGGGAGCTTGTTCCACCATCGGGGTGCCAGAGCAGCGAACAGTTTTGACTGGGCTGAGCGGGAACTGTGCTTCCTCCCTTAACCAACAATGCAGTGTTAAGAAAAATAAGTGTTAAGTAAAAAACAGATAAGTAAAAAAATAGTTAAAGAGCAGCAGTAAAATAACAGTAGCGAGGCTATATACAGGGATTGCCGGTACAGAGTCAATGTGAAGGGGCACAGGTTTGTCGAGGTAATTGAGGTAATATGTACATATAGGCAGAGTTAAAGTGACTATGCATAGATAATAAACAGAGAGTAGCAGCAGCTTAAAAGAGGGGTGGGGGGGATGCACATTGTCTGGGTAGCCATTTGATTAGCTGTTCAGGAGTCTTATGGCTTGGGGGTAGAAGCTGTTAAGAAGCCTTTTCGGCCTAGACTTGTCGCTCCGGTACCGCTTTCTGTGCGGTAGCAGAGAGAACAGTCTATGACTAGGGTGGCTGGAGTCTTTGACAATTTTTAGGACCTTCTTCTGACACCGCCTGGTATAGAGGTCCTGGATGGCAGGAAGCTTGGCCCCAGTTATGTACTGGCCAGCACTACCCAAAGTAGTGCCTTGCGGTCGGAGGCCAAGTAGTTGCCATACCAGGCAGTGATGCAACCAGTCAGGATGCTCTTGATGGTGCAGCTGTAGAACTTTTTGAGGGTCTGAGGACCCATGCCAAATCTTTTCAGTCTCCTGAGGGGGAATATGCTTTGTCGTGCCCTGTCTTGGTGTGTTTGGTCAATGATAGTTTGTTGGTGATGTGGACATCAAGGAACATGAAGCTCTCAACTTGCTCCACTACAGCCCCGTCGATGAGAATGGGGGTGTGCTCGGTCCTCCTTTTCCTGTAGTCCACAATCATCTCCTTTGTCTTGATCACGTTGAGGGAGAGGTTGTTATCCTGGCACCACACGGCCAGGTCTCTGACCTCCTCCATATAGGCTGTCTCATTGTTGTCAGTGATCAGGCCTACCACTGTTGTGTTGTCGGCAAACTTAATGATGGTGTTGGAGTCGTGCCTGGCCATGGGTGAACACGGAGTACAGGAGGGGACTGAGCATGCACCCTTGAGGGCCCCGTGTTGAGGATCAAGGTGGAAGATGTGTTGTTACCTACCCTTACCACCTGGGGGCGGACCATCAAGCAGTCCAGGATCCAGTTGCAAAGGGAGGTGTTTAGTCCCAGGGTCCTTAGCTTAGTGATGAGCTTGGAGGGCACTATGGTATTGAACGCTGAGCTGTAGTCAATGAATAGCATTCTCACATAGGTGTTCCTTTTGTTCAGGTGTGAAAGGGCAGTGTGGAGTGCAATAGAGATTGCATCATCTGTGGATCTGTTGGGGCAGTATGCAAATTGGAGTTGGTGTAGGGTTTCTAGGATAATGGTGTTGATGTGTGCCATGAACAGCCTTTCAAAGCACTTCATGGCTACAGACGTGAATGCTACGGGTCGGTAGTCATTTAGGTAGGTTTCCTTAGTGTTCTTGGTCACAGGGACTATGGTGGTCTGCTTGAAATATGTTGTTATTACAGACTCAGTCAGGAACAGGTTGAAAATATCAGTGAAGACACTTGCCAGTTGGTCAGCGCATGCTCAGAGTACACATCCTGGTAATCCGTCTGGCCCTGCGGCCTTGTGAATGTTGACCTATTTAAAGATCTTACTCACATCGGCTACGGAGAGCGTGATTACACAGTCGTCCGGAACAGCTGATGCTCTCATGTATGCTTCAGTGTTGCTTGCCTCGAAGCGAGCATAGAAGTCATTTAGCTCGTCTGGTAGGCTCATGTCACTGGGCAGCTCGCGGCTGTACTTCCCAGCCCGTGGCTGTGCTTCCCTCGTACTACATCGTCGGAGCCGGTGTAGTACGATTCAATCTTAGTCCTGTATTGACTCTTTGCCTGTTTGATAGTTCATCTGAGGGTATAGCTGGATTTCTTTAAAGCGTCCGGGTTATAGTCCCGCTCCTTGAAGGTGGCAGCTCTACCCTTTAGTGCGGATGTTGCCTATAATCCATGGCTTCTGGTTGGGTTATGTACGTACGGTGAGAGTGGGGACATCATCGATGCACTTATTGATGAATCCAGTGACTGATGTGGTGTACTCCTCAATGCCATAGGAAGAATCCCGGGAACATATTCCAGTCTGTGCAAGCAAAACAGTCCTGTAGCTTAGCATCTGCGTCATCTGACCACTTCTTTATTGACCGAGTCACTGGTGCTTCCTGCTTTAGTTTTTGCTTGTAAGCAGAAATCAGGAGGATAGAGTTATGGTCAGATTTGCCATATGGACGGCGAGGAAGAGCTTTGTATGAGTCTCTGTGTGTGGAGTAAAGGTGGTCTAGAGTTTTTTCCCTCTGGTTGCACATTTAACATGCTGGTAGAAATTAGGTAAAACGGATTTAAGTTTCCCTGCATTAAAGTCCCTGGCCACTAGGAGCGCCGCCTCTGGATGAGCGTTTCCCTGTTTGCTTATGGCCCTTATACAACTCATTGAGTGCGGACTTAGTGCCAGCATCGGTTTGTGGTGGTAAATAGACAGCTACGAAAAATATTGATAAAAACTCTCTTGGTAAATAGTGTGGTCTACAGCTTATCATTAGATACTCTACCTCAGGCGAATAAAACCTAGAGACTTCCTTAATATTAGATTTCATGCACCAGCTGTTGTTTACAAATATACACAGACCGCCACCCCTTGTCTTACCGGAAACAGCAGTTCTATCTTGCCGATGCAGCGCAAACCCTGCAAGCTGTATTTTATCCATGTCGTCGTTCAACCACGACTCGGTGAAACATAAGATATTACAGTTTTTAATGTCCTGTTGGTAGGATATTTGTGATCGTAGCTCATCTATGGTAGAGGCAGATTACTCACTCGCCATCAGATCCTTACAAGGCACCCCGACCTACGTCCCCGAAATCTCAGTTTCTTTCTCCTGCGAATGACGGGGATGTTACCGTTGTCGGGTGTCTGAAGTCAATCCTTCGTGTCCGACTCGTTAAAGAAAAAATCATCGTCCAGTACGAGGTGAGTAAATGCTGTCCTGATATCCAGAAGTTTTTTCAGTCATAAGAGACGGTGGCAGAAACATTATGTACAAAATAAGTTAGAAATAACGTTAAAAAACCCATGCAATAGTACAATTGGTTAAGAGCCCCTAAAACGGCAGCCGGGGCCATTCAGTATCCTTGATGAAAACCTGCTCCAGAGCGCCCAGTACCTCAGACTGGGGCGAAGGTTCACCTTCCAACAGGTCAACAAGCACACAGCCAAGAAAACGCAGAAGTGGCTTCGGGACAAGTCTCTGAATGTCCTTGAGTAGCCCAGACAGAGCCCGGACTTGAACCCAATCGAACATCTCTGGAGAGACCTGAAAATAGCTGTGCAGCGACACTCCCCATCCAACTTGACAGAGCTTGAGAGGATCTGCAGAGAAGAATGGGAGAAACTCCCAAAATACAGTTGGTCCAAGCTTGTAACGGCTTACCAAGAAGACTGGAGGCTGTAATCGCTGCCAAAGGTGCTTCAGCAAAGTATTGAGTAAAGGGTCTGAATACTTATGTTAATGTGATATTTAAGATATTTTTACATTTGAAAACATTTATTTAAAAAAAGGTTTTGTCATTATGGGGTATTGGGTGTAGATTGATGAGGGGAAAAAACTATTGAATCCATTTTAGAATAAGGCTGTAACGTAACAAAATGTGGAAAAAGTCAAGGGGTCTGAATACTTTCTGAATGCACTGAGCGTTGAAGATCAATTAAAGATCAAATACACTGCATTTCAAACAGTCAGCAATAATCTAACGAATTCAGGACTTGTGAAATTATACCTAGGCTATATATAAGACCCACTAATAATTTAATTAATCTATCAAAATAATAATAATAAATGATCTGGCTTTCAAGTCTGTCTCTAAAAATGCCCTTTTTTGCAAGTGATTAGCTGGCTAATCTTTATATTTACAGTTTAGCCGACTTGGATCGACAGTATTTGCTAGCTAACAAGGTTGAACCGTTTAATTGTTATGAACACACCCTTCTGTCTGTCTCCAACTGTTTGAAAAGCATATTAGCCTGTCCACTTTGTTCAGATGTTGAAATCAAGTGGGCTACCTTATTTCTCAGAATGAGTTGCCAGTTCCTTATATAATTGTGTTTTAAGCTTATTGCACATTTATCAAACACAGACTAGACAGCTACTATAACAATGAATTAGGTGGTACCCCAATGCTGTGCGCGACAAACTGAGCATTAATTTTCCAGAATCAATGTCCATTGACTCTCTCAGTAGTGTCTACTCGGCGTGCAATTTGAGTAGTTGAGACATAAAAAGTTATCCTCTAGTACAGTAAAATGATGTCTCAATGTGTTTGTGTCCATATGACCGATTCTGTTGGGCCAAATCTTAAATACAAATAGCGAGTTGAAACTGAATTGTTGGAGAGGAAGCTGTGATCTATCATCTTTGTTGGCGTAAGAGGCAGGATGGTCAGTAATACAGGGCAGCGTCAACCAGGGACAGAACGGCAAGAAACAGGAGATAAAGGACTGTGAGACAGAGGTTTAATCCAAGACACATGAAAGGTGGGATGTATACGGAGGGTGCGGGACAACAGAAAATAAACAGCAGAGAGGCTAAGAATTTTTGAGATGGGGAAAGGGCCAATAAAACGGGGGGAAAGTTTATGGGACTCCACCCAGAGGGGTAGATCCCAAGTGGGCAGCCATACCCTCTGCCCAAGACGATAGCGGGTAGCAGGGGTCCGGTGGCGGTCCGCCTGTTGCCAATACTTGGAGATGGTCTTGAGAAGAGTGGGCCGGGCTCTCTTCCAGGTACGACGACAGCGGCGGACGAACATCTGGGCCAAGGATATGCTGACCTCTTCCTCAGGGAAGAGCGGGGGCTGATATCCCAGGGAACACTGGAAAGGTGAGAGACCAGTGGCCGAGCAGGGAAAGGTGTTGCGTATTCCACTCACACCAGTTGCTGGTTCCAGGGGGTGGGGTGGGCAGAGACGAGGCAACGAAGAGCCGTCTCCAGGTCCTCGCTCCGACTGGCCGTTAGACTGGGGGTGAAAACCGGAGGGCAGGCTGGCCAACGACCCAATGAGGGTGCAGAACGCCTTCCAGAAACTGAGGACCACGATCGGAGACAATGTCCACCGGAAGTCCATGGATCCGGAAGACGTCCTGCACCATGAGCTGGGCCATCTCCATGGCTGAGGGTAACTTGGGAAGGGGAATGAAATGTGATCAGTCCACACTACGGATGGATGTTCCGCCCCCTCTAACCAGTACCTCCACTCCTCCAACACCATCTTGACCGCGAGTAGTTCTCGATTTCCCACGTCGTAGTTCCTCTCAGCGGGGTTAAGACGATGGGAAAGGAAACCGCAGGGATGCAACTTTTGGTCCTTGGCAAAACGGTGGGACAGAACAGGCCCCACTCCAATGTCTGAGGCAAACTGATGGGACGGGTCCGGATGGGTTAAAATGGGAGCTGTAATAAACCAATGCTTGAGGTTCGAGAACGCCCGGAGACCACGTGAACGGAACTTTGGGAGAGGTGAGTGCTAAGAGGGGGGAAGCCAGGGTGCTGTAACCCCGGATGAAGCGGCGGTAGAAATGAACAAACCACAGGAAACGTTGCAGCTGTACTCTGGATGTGAGTTGAGGCCAATCCACCACCGCTCTCACGAGTCCAGCTGAATATTTCCAGCAGCAGTGACGTACCCTAGGAAGGAGATGGTGGAGCGATGGAATTTACATTTTTCTGATTTAACAAAAAGCTCTCGTCGGCCCCAGAGTCAATGAGCACCCGGAGAGATTTGGACTGGTCACCCCACAACAGGATAGCATGGAGAGGGGAAGAAGGGAAACTTCCCGTACAGCTCACCAGCGTACTCGTACCTGCTTGATGACCCTGGTCTTTTAATGAACAGGTAGATATGTAATGTCCTGCAGTTCCACAATACAGACAGCTCTCGGTGCTCAGTCTGCGTAAGTGTTCAGCAGGAGACAATCTGGCCCTGCCCAGTTGCATGGGCTCCGGAGGAAGCGAGTTGATAGCCCTCTGTGATTCCCGAGGGAACTCGGGTGGCATCGGATTCTCCCGGGGACTTCCGGGATTCTCCCGGGGACTTTCGGGATTCCTCGGAGGTGAGGTTGGCACCGTGGACAAGCGAGTGTGACAGGGAGCAGACCTCCTCTCCCTCCTATGTTCCCGTAGCCAACCATCAATCCATATAGTCAAGGCTATGAGAGAGTCGAGTTCCATGGGAAGCTCTCAGGCTGCGAGCTCGTCTTTGACCACCTCTGATAATCCATTCAGGAACGTGTCGAAAAGAGCTTCCGGGTTCCAGGCATTCTCAGCGGCCAAAGTGCGAAAATCTACTGCATAGTCTGTCACACTACGGGAGTCTTGGCGCAGTTGCAGATGCTTACGAGCTGCCTCTCTCCCAGACAACAGAGAATCGAACACCTTTCTAACCTCTGCCACAAACTCTTCCAGACTGAGGCAAATGGTGGATTGTTGCTCCCACACTGCTGTAGCACAGGCGAGAGCCCTCCCAGACATCAGCGTTATCAAGTACGCTATTCTCGAACGATCCGAGGGAAACGAAGAGGGCTTCAGCTCAAAGATGAGAGAACACTGGGAGAGAAACGCCAGGCAGGATCCTGGCTCTCCAGCATAGCGCTCCGGAGCAGGTAAGCGGGGTTCTCTGGAAGCCGGGGTAGATTGGGGAGTAGCGCCACTGGTAGCGGGGGGTTACTGTAGTGGCTTGCTGCTTAGTAGATAACCGTGGAATTGCTCCAGCACTGAGTTGAAACCCTGGTCATAGCATTCCGCCAAGGTATGGAGTTCTTCCATAAGGTTCTGAAGTAGCTCCTTGTGTCTTCCAATGGTGGCTCCTTACAGGCAAACAGCATTGTGGAGCTGGTCCGATTCTGCAGGGTAAGTCATGGCCAGTTCGTACTTTCACGACTCAGGATATGACCCAGATGCAGACACAGGAGGTGGATGATTCAGTTCTCAGATGATTTATTATAACACGGGGAGCAGGCAGAGGGCAGGTCAAGGACAGGAAGATGTTCGTAACCAGATCAGAGTCCGACAGGTACAGGACGGCAGGCTCAGGGCCAGGGTCAGGGCAGGCAGAATGGTTAGAACGCGGAGGACTAGAAAACAGAAACTACAGCGACTGAAAAACTGTAAAAAGCACTGGTAAAACTTGGCAAGACATGACGAACTCGCAACAGACAAACAGAAAACGCAGGTATAAATACACAGGGGATAATGGGGAAAATTGGAGACACCTGGTGGGGGGTGGAGACAAGCACAAGACAGGTGAAAAAGATCAGGGTGAGACAGCTTGTTGCAGTCTTCCCGCATTTGGGACAATGACTCCCATTGTTAGGGCGGAGACGTGCATCTCGTCATTATATTGAGATCTCTGGTGTAAATAGGAAGTTGCACATAGAGGAGCGAAGGAGACAAGACCAAAAATACAACATGAGAATAAGTGGACAAAACATGAGAATAAGTGGACACAATACCTACATTCTTGCGATACAGGCATTTGGAATATTGCGCAAATAAAAACATACATTTGAATTAATTTGATATATCGCTCAGCCCTAGCTCAATGGGTGGTGACATGTCTGTGACATTTTCAGCTTCTATGAATTGTGTACAGATCCTTACGACATTATTATCGTGCTGAAACATGAGATGATGGTGGCGGATTAATGGCACGACAATGGGCCTCAGAATCTCGTCACGGTATCTCAGGGCATTCAAATTGCCATCGATAAAATGCAATTGTGTTTGTGGTCCGTAGCTTATGCCTGCCTATATAACCCCACCGCCACCATGGGGCACTCTGTTCACAACGATGACATCAGCAAACCGCTCGCCCACACAATGCCATACACGCTCTGCCATCTGCCCGGTACAGTTGAAACCGGGATTTGGCTGTGAAGAGCGCACTCTGAATCTGGTGAACTATGTCAGGGCGAAAACAAAATTGTGAAACATTTGGGGTTCCCCGAGGAGAGGTTTGAGGACCACTGGGCTAACCTAACCAGGTAAAACTCTGGGCCCAAGTTGAAGGGTATGACAAAGTAATAAATCAGCTTTAAAACGGTTTTATCTGGGACAAGATAAAAAATTAATTATAATAGTTATTGACAACAACTGCGATTGGACAATAGAACTAAGAGGGCTGAGTTTGCTTTATGCAGGGTTGCATCGTGTAGGCCTTTGCATCTGTAATTACAAAGTTACTCGCACAGTATGTGCGCAGCGGTCTGAGTCACTGCATCTCAGTGCTAGAGGCGTCACTACAGACCCTGGTTCGATTCCAGCCTGTATCATAACCGGCCGTGATTGGGTGTCCCATAGGGCAGGCGCACAGTTGGCAGCGTCATCCGGGTAGGGTTTGGCCGGGGTAGGCCGTTATTGTAAATAAGAATTTGTTCTTAACTGACTTGTCTAGTTAAATAAAGGTTAAAGAAATAAATCAAAATGTCACCACTATTGTGTTGATTGATTAATTCCAGTCAATCATTTTTAATTGATAGGGTCTAGGTAGCCTAGCCACCTGAAGTTTGATACAAACCAAATTTGATCACATTCACATTTTCTCTTAACACAAATGGCTATAAATACATTACATAGCTTAGGCTATAAATGCATTACATAGCTTAGGCAAGAAGTACATGACGTTACCTCTTCTTTTCCCTTGGTCAGAGGGGATCAGCGCACATAGGCGTCTCTAGGCTACCTGCAGCTGTGGTTGTTATCAGTAAGCTACAGTTGATCAGACTGAAGCACAGATGAATTGTGTACAAGTTGACAAATCATGAGGCAAATCAGTCTAAACAATAGTACTTTTCCCTCTTTTCAACGCTTTTGTGCCAATATTTTTTTATTAAACTGAATCAAGAATTCGCCAGCTCGCCACACATTTTCCGGTGGCCCTGCTGTACTGATCTCTGCAACGTGGATAGATGGGAAGTTCCACATATGTTCTACTATTTTCAAAATTCTAGTTAGTATCTCAAAATGTGGACTTAGTATCTTGAAATTCTGACCTAGCATGTCGAAATTTCGAGATAGTATGTCGAAATTTTTACTTAGTATTTTGGCATTTTTAGATAGTATTGGCATTAAAAAATGGTGGTGGGAATTGGCTTCCATAGGTGCAAGTAAACATCAGCAAAAAAAAGTTATTTAATTGTTGCCAGCAGCACAGTTAGTCACTAATCCTCCAGATAACATGTACAGCTTAACCAGCTCTGCTAGGGTGAGTGAAATGGTCAGTGAAGTGTTCTCTAATTTGTTTCTGGAAGTAACTAGCAAGCTAGCCAGCTTTAGCCAGTTACCTTGGGTGCTTGACTGCCGTTGTGAGGAAAGCTCGGATCAACCCTACTCCTTGGCCAGAGCATCCAGTGTCCAGCAAAACTCTCAGAATTTGCAAACAGACAATCTGACAACGCTCTGAGTTTACGAACAACCCAGAGCGCACTCTGACACACTGGAGGCAATTTACAAATGCACCCTTAGTTGTCAATCGAATGTATTTGGCATCGATCAAATGGGCAGGCAGGCAGGCAAGTTCCCATTCAGTTGTCAAAATGTGGTTTGAGACCAATGATGTGTATAAACCCTGGATGACTGACATCTTGGCACTTCTGAAATGTAAAAAATATTTTGGAAGCTATAGAAATGCATTTATTAATGTCGACATCCGTTTTTCACACATTCAGTCTATTACAGACACCGTAATGCATACTTTTAAATTATATTATGTGAGCTAAACATAAAAAATAAATTATATTTAAAAACATTTTCCTGAAAGCATTTTTTTAGAGAGTATGAATGTTAAGGTGTCCCTACTACAATAAAATGAAATTGTGTAATTCCATTAATTCCTGTGGAGGACTGATCCTACTAGGGAGTGCCAATATGGCCGACCGGTGGCTTCAAAGACCCTCAATGGCCAATAAATAGCATCTGCAATCCAGGGTTCATGTAAATTATTGGTTAGTATTCTTTATAATTTTTTACATTTTATTTCACCTTTATTTAACCAGGTAGGCCAGTTGAGAACAAGTTCTCATTTACAACTGTGACCTGGCCAAGATAAAGCAAAGCAGTGCGACACAAACAACACAGAGTTACACATGGAATAAACAAACGTACAGTCAATAACACAATAGAAAAGTCTATATACAGTGTGTGCAAATGAAGTAAGATTAGGGAGGTAATGCAATAAATAGGCCATAGTGGCGAAATAATTACAATTTAGCAATTAAACACTGGATTAATGAGTTAAATATAGACCAGATGACCAGTAGGGGGTGTTGTGTTGAAGCCACTGTGCCGCCTTGGCACTCCCCCACAATTGTAAAAAGTATTTTGGAAGATATAAAAATGCATTTATTAATGTCTACATTTGTTTTTGCCACATGTGTAACGGGGTGAGTGACTGGTTGCCGGGAAGTCAGGCGCAGGAGAGCAGAGATGGGTGATAACAGGAGAACCTTAATATACACCCTGGCCCAAAGGCACAGGCGAGGCAGCACAAAGCACAACCACGGTAACATGAACCGGATTAAACAAAACAAACAAACCTAGGTGTGAAACAAACCTAGCGCAAGCCAGCCTGTAGCGTAACACCCTACACAAAGAACAATTCCACACACAGACATGGGGGAAACAGAGCATAATATACATTTAGTCTGATGAGGGAATGTGAACCAGGTGTGCGGGAAAACAAGACAAAACAAATGGAAAATGAAAGGTGGAACGGCGATGGCTAGAAGACCGGTGACGTCGACCGCCGAACGCCGCCCAAACAAGGAGAGGGACCGACTTCGGCGGAAGTCATGACAACATGTATTCTATTACAGACACCTTAATGCATACTTTTAAATTATTATGTTAGCTAAACATACAAACATATTTTTTTATATATATTTTTTTAATCCTTAAATTAATAATTCATTGAGATGACTAATGTTACTGTCCCCACTACAACAACAAAAATACTTAAATACATGTAATTTTGTCCTTGAAACATTTATACTGAACAAAAATATCAATGCAACATGCAAGAATTTCAAAGATTTTGCTGAGTTACAGTTCATATAAGGAAATCAGTCAATTTAAATAAATTCATTAGGCCCTAATCTATGGATTTCACATGACTGGGCAGGGGTTCAGCCATGGGTGGCTGAAATACATACATTCTCCTCTTTTATTTCAGCTCATGAAACATGGGACCAGCACCTTACATGTTGTGTTTATATTTTTGTTCAGTGTAATTTAAATACTGTTGAATTCCATTCATTCCTATGGATGACTACGCCTACTGGAGAGTGCCAATATGGCCAACAGGTAGTTTCAAAGCCTCTCAATGGCCAATACATAGCATTCACAATCCAGGGTTTCTATACATCATTGGTTGGGACAAGCATGCATTGGCGGGCAATCTGCAGAAGGACGAGTAGGCTACTATTCTCCATCGTTTATCATTGCAATTTTGACTGCCAACTAGCTGAAAAGGTTTGAGAGGGTTAATCTAATATTCCCTTGTTTAATTTAAGATCATCTCACTCTGGCTAGCATTAGTTGTGGATATTGTTGTTGTTGATGTGCATAACTGAGGGAGAGAGCCTATCTTTTCATGGTTGTTTGATCAATAGGACTGTAAAATTCCCAAATGTAAGAGGACTCCCTTGATATTTACTGTACATATTTTCAGAAATCCATTCAGGTGTATTTTGGGGATTTTGACGAATGTGTTCTAATGATCTAAAGCTGCGCTGTTGAAAATGGCTTATTTGCATAAAGGCTTACTGTAGCTCTGATTGGCTATAACGCACAGGTCTGCGTAGACTCCTGTCCTGGACTGTAATATTCATATGTGAATACATACTGAATTATAATTGGATGCATTTTACCGCCGTATCATACTGTGCGGTGATTGGTTAAGACCACCCAGACGGTTAGGTCATGGGCACTTGATCGTGGTTGGAGATAGGCTAACATGTAGTTGTAACTAGTTAATAAAGAGTTATGTTAAGAAACATCCTGTGGTTCTGCGTTTTATTATTTTGTACAAAGCGTACAAAATAAGACACTGGACGACAGATGTTTTTATTAGGTTTTATTTACTGCAGTGTCTATTAATTGTCCAAGTGACACAGCCACTTTCCCACTCTATATTGCTACAGAATTTTCACAAATGCCTTACTCTACCTCATTCCCAAACATTCTATGAATTTATGAAAATGTGAAAATTACAATATCTAGTGCTCACTTGTCAGAAACGTCTTCCTGGGGGTGTATATGAACAGGTTTTAATAAGATTTAATGTTGCTAAAATGCTGTCAGTTCCACTTTAACTTAGTTTGAGAAAAGCTAAGGGATTGGTCAAAAGTTGACAAATCAAATATCTGATTTAACATCTCCATTTAAACCACTGTTAATCCACTCCACAGTTGCCTATCAACTTGAAACTTGGCATCACTATCATGGTAATCCCTAAGATGAACCACACTGAATTTGGTATTGATATCTCAAACAAAAAATAAACTATTAACAACTCATTCTTGCATAGGTCACACTAATGCTCAAAAAAACTGATCTTGATCCTGTGAAACCCATTCATTGCTGCTCAAGGCTGTATTTTTCACTTTATTATGTGTGACTATTATGTTATTATGTGATTATTGTTGTGTGTACTATGTATGTTTTTGGCTGTTATTTCACTTAATTAATGTGCATATTGAGAACTCTGTTTCTGTTTTTTCTTTACTCAGGGTTCAGAACATCTGATAAGCAACGTCCCCTCAGATGAGAATTTAGCTGACCCAGTTCACTACCCGCCCTTTGCAGGTAGGAAAATGGTCTGCTCACAATCCTTGTTTATGGAGGCATCCAGTCTTGCTCGTATTTAGTTCATCCTTACACTTTACATAATCAAAACAGAGAATGTTTTACATTTCATAATTGCCTTTGGTACATACATTTGAAGTCGGAAGTTTTACATACACTTAGGTTGGAGTCATTAAAACTTGTTTTTCAACCACTCCACATATTTCTTGTTAACAAACTATAGTTTTGGCAAGTCGGTTAGGACATCTACTTTGTGCATGACACAAGTCATTTTTCCAACAATTGTTTACAGACAGATTATTTCATTTATAATTCACTGTATCACAATTCCAGTGGGTCAGAAGTTTACATACACTAAGTTGACTGTGCCTTTAAACAGCTTGGAAAATTCCAGAAATTATGTCATTACTTTAGAAGCTTCTGATAGACTAATTGACATTATTTGAGTAAATTGGAGGTGTACCTGTGGATGTATTTCAAGGCCTACCTTCAAACTCAGTGCCTCTTTGCCTGACATCATGGGAAAATCAAAAGAAATCAGCCAAGACCTCAGAAAAAGAATTGTAGACCTCCACAAGTCTGGTTCATCGTTGGGAGCAATTTCCAAACTCCTGAAGGTACCACGTTCATCTGTACAAACAGTAGTACGCAAGTATAAACACCATGGGACCACGCAGCCGTCATACCGCTCAGGAAGGAGACGCATCCTGTCTCCTAGAGATGAACGTACTTTAGTGCGAAAAGTGCAAATCAATCCCAGAATCTCACCAAAGGACCTTGTGAAGATGCTGGAGGAAACAGGTGCAAAAGTATCTATATCCACAGTAAAACGAGTCCTATATCGACATAACCTGAAAGGCCGCTAAGCAAGGAAGAAGCCCCTGCTCCAAAACCGCCATAAAAAAGCCAGACTATGGTTTGCAACTCAAATCAAATCAAATGTATTTTTATATAGCCCTTCGTACATCAGCTGATATCTCAAAGTGCTGTACAGAAACCCAGCCTAAAACCCCAAACAGCAAGCAAAGCATGTGAAAGAAACACGGTGGCTAGGAAAAACTCCCTAGGAAAAACTCCCTAGAAAGGCCAAAAACCTAGGAAGAAACCTAGAGAGGAACCAGGCTATGAGGGGTGGGCAGTCCTCTTCTGGCTGTGCAGGGTGGATATTATAACAGAACATGGTCAAGATGTTAAAATGTTCATAAATGACCAGCATGGTCAAATAATAATAATCATAGTAGTTGTCGAGGGTGCAACAAGCACGTCCGGTGAACAGGTCAGGGTTCCATAGCCGCAGGCAGAACAGTTGAAACTGGAGCAGCAGCACGGCCAGGTGGACTGGGGACTGCAAGGAGTCATCATACCAGGTAGTCCTGAGGCATGGTCCTAGGGCTCAGGTCCTCCGAGAGAAAGACAGAAAGAGAGAAAGAGAGAGAGCATATTTAAATTCACACAGGACACCGGATAAGACAAGAGAAATACTCCAGATGTAACAGACTGACCCTAGCCCCCCGACACATAAACTACTGCAGCATAAATACTGGAGGCTGAGACAGGAGGGATCAGAAGACACTGTGGCCCCATCCGATGATACCCCCGGACAGGGCCAAACAGGCAGGATATAACCCCACCCACTTTGCCAAAGCACAGCCCCCACACCACTAGAGGGATGTCTCCAACCACCAACTTACCGTCCTAAGACAAGGCCGAGTATAGCCCACAACGATCTCCGCCATGGCACAACCCAAGGGGGGGCGCCAACCCAGACAGGAAGACCACGTCAGTGACTCAACCCACTCAAGTGACGCACCCCTCCCATGGACGGCATGGAAGAACACCAGTAAGCCAGTGACTCAGCCCCTGTAAAAGGGTTAGAGGCAGAGAATCCCAGTGGAAAGAGGGGAACCGGCAAGGCAGAGACAACAAGGGCGGTTCGTTGCTCCAGCCTTTCCGTTCACCTTCACACTCCTGGGCCAGACTATACTTAATCATAGGACCTACTGAAGAGATAAGTCTTCAGTAAAGACTTAAAGGTTGAGACTGAGTCTGCGTCTCTCACATTGGTAGGCAGACCATTCCATAAAAATGGAGCTCTATAGGAGAAAGCCCTACCTCCAGCCGTTTGCTTAGAAATTCTAGGGACAATTAGGAGGCCTGCGTCTTGTGACCGTAGCGTACGTGTAGGTATGTACGGCAGGACCAAATCGGAAAGATAGGTAGGAGCAAGCCCATGTAATGCTTTGTAGGTTAGCAGTAAAACCTTGAAATCAGCCCTTGCCTTAACAGGAAGCCAGTGTAGGGAGGCTAGCACTGGAGTAATATGATCAAATTTTTTGGTTCTAGTCAGGATTCTAGCAGACGTATTTAGCACTAACTGAAGTTTATTTAGTGCTTTATCCGGGTAGCCGGAAAGTAGAGCATTGCAGTAGTCCAGCCTAGAAGTAACAAAAGCATGGATTAATTTTTCTGCGTCATTTTTGGACAGAAAGTTTCTGATTTTTGCAATGTTACGTAGATGGAAAAAAGCTGTCCTTGAAACAGTCTTGATATGTTCTTCAAAAGCGAGATCAGGGTCCAGAGTAACGCCGAGGTCCTTCACAGTTTTATTTGAGACGACTGTACAACCATCCAGATTAATTGTCAGATTCAACAGAAGATCTCTTTGTTTCTTGGGACCTAGAACAAGCATCTCTGTTTTGTCCGAGTTTAAAAGTAGAAAGTTTGCAGCCATCCACTTCTTTATGTCTGAAACACAGGCTTCTAGCGAGGGCAATTTTGGGGCTTCACCATGTTTCATTGAAATGTACAGCTGTGTGTCGTCCGCATAGCAGTGAAATTTAACATTATGTTTTCGAATGACATCCCCAAGAGGTAAAATATATAGTGAAAACAATAGTGGTCCTAAAACGGAACCTTGAGGAACACCGAAATTTACAATTGATTTGTCAGAGGACAAACCATTCACAGAGACAAACTGATATCTTTCCGACAGATAAGATCTAAACCAGGCCAGAACTTGTCCATGTAGACCAATTTGGGTTTCCAATCTCTCCAAAAGAATGTGGTGATCGATGGTATCAAAAGCGGCACTAAGATCTAGGAGCACGAGGACAGATGCAGAGCCACGGTCTGACGTCATTAAAAGGTCATTTACCACCTTCACAAGTGCAGTCTCAGTGCTATGATGGGGTCTAAAACCAGACTGAAGCGTTTCGTATACATTGTTTGTCTTCAGGAAGGCAGTGAGTTGCTGTGCAACAGCTTTTTCTAAAATTTTTGAGAGGAATGGAAGATTCGATATAGGCCGAAAGTTTTTTATAATTTCTGGATCAAGATTCGGCTTTTTCAAGAGAGGCTTTATTACTGCCACTTTTAGTGAGCTTGGTACACATCCGGTGGATAGAGAGCCGTTTATTATGTTCAACATAGGAGGGCCAAGCACAGGAAGCAGCTCTTTCAGTAGTTTAGCTTCAGAGCTCGTGTATTTTCTGTATACCAGGGAGCTAGTTTCTTATGACAGATGTTTTTAATTTTTAGGGGTGCAACTGCATCTAAAATGGTGGTCCGATAGTCCAGGATTATGAGGAAAAACATTAAGATCCACAACATTTATTCCATGGGACAAAACTAGGTCCAGAGTATGACTGTGGCAGTGAGTAGGTCCAGAGACATGTTGGACAAAACCCACTGAGTCGATGATGGCTCCGAAAGCCTTTTGGAGTGGGTCTGTGGACTTTTCCATGTGAATGTTAAAGTCACCAAAAATTAGAATATTATCTGCTATGACTACAAGATCGGATAGGAATTCAGGGAACTCAGTGAGGAACACTGCATATGGCCCAGGGGGCCTGAAACAGTAGCTATAAAAAGTGAGTGAGTAGGCTGCATAGATTTCATGACTAGAAGCTCAAAAGACGAAAACGTCATTGTTTTTTTTTTTGTAAATTGAAATTTGCTATCGTAAATGTTAGCAACACCTCCGCCTTTGCCGGATGCACGGGGGGTATGGTCACTAGTGTAACCAGGGGGTGAGGCCTCATTTAACACAGTAAATTCATCAGGCTTAAGCCATGTTTCTGTCAGGCCAATCACATCAAGATTATTATCAGTGATTAGTTCATTGACTATAACTGCCTTGGAAGTGAGGGATCTAACATTAAGTAACCCAATTTTGAGATGTGAGGTATCACAATCTCTTTCAATAATGGCAGGAATGGAGGAGGTCTTTATACTAGTGAGATTGCTAAAGCGAACACCGCCATTTTTAATTTTGCCCAACCTAGATCGAGGCACAGACACGGTCTCAATGGGGAAAGCTGAGCTGACTACGCTGACTGTGCTAGTGGCAGACTCCACTAAGCTGGCAGGCTGGCTAACAGCCTGCTGCCTGGCCTGCACCCTATTTCATTGTGGAGCTAGAGGAGTTAGAGCCCTGTCTATGTTCGTAGATAAGATGAGAGCACCCCTCCAGCTAGGATGGAGTCCGTCACTCCTCAACAGGCCAGGCTTGGTCCTGTTTGTGGGTGAGTCCCAGAAAGAGGGCCAATTATCTACAAATTCTATCTTTTGGGAGGGGCAGAAAACAGTTTTCAACCAGCGATTGAGTTGTGAGACTCTGCTGTAGAGCTCATCACTCCCCCTAACTGGGAGGGGGCCAGAGACAATTAATCGATGCCGACACATCTTTCTAGCTGATTTACACGCTGAAGCTATGTTGCGCTTGGTGACCTCTGACTGTTTCATCCTAACATCGTTGGTGCCGACGTGGATAACAATATCTCTATACTCTCTACACTCGCCAGTTTTAACTGTACATGGGGACAAAGATCGTACTTTTTGGAGAAATGTCCTCTGGTCTGTTGAAACGAAAATAGATCTGTTTGGCCATAATGACCATCATTATGTTTGGAGGAAAAAGGGGGATGCTTGCAAGCCGAAGAACACCACCCCAACCGTGAAGCACGGAGGTGGCAGCATCATGTTGTGGTGGTGCTTTGCTGCAGGAGGGACTGGTGCACTTCACAAAATAGATGGCATCATGAGGGAGGGAAATGATGTGGATATATTGAAGCAACATCTCAATACATCAGTCAGGAAGTTAAATCTTGGTGGAAAATGGGTCTTCCAAATGGACAATGACCCCAAGCATACTTCCAAAGTTGTGGCAAAATGGCTTGACAACAAAGTCAAGGTATTGGAGTGGCCACCACAAAGCCCTGACCTCAATCCCATAGAAAATTTGTGGGCAGATCTGAAAAAGCGTGTGCGTGCAAGGAGGCCTACAAACCTGACTCAGTTACACCAGCTCTGTCAGGAGGAATGGGACAAAATTCACCCAACATATTGTGGAAAGCTTGTGGAAAGCTACCCAAAACGTTTGACCAAAGTTAAACAATTTAAAGGCAATGCTACCAAATACTAATTGAGTGTATGTAAACGTCTGACCCACTGGAAATGTGATGAAAGAAATAAAAGCTGAAATAAATCATTCTCTCTACTATTATTCTGACATTTCACATTCTTAAAATAATGTGGTGATCCTAACTGACCTAAGACAGGGAATTTGTACTAGGACTAAATGTCAGGAATTGTAAAAAATTGAGTTTAAATGTATTTGGCTAAGGTGTATGTAAACTACCGACTTCAACTGTAGGAGCTATTAAGCAAAAATGACAACATGGACATCTATCAAAATGTAACAAGTACAATTCCTCTCCTCTCTCTCTCTCTACTTCTCCCCTCTCCTACTAGCTTCTGGAGCCTCCACTTACACACTAGACAGTGGCATTGGAACTTTCCCTCTGCCTGACTACAGTAGTGGGGCAGCAGGAAGAAGCCTATCTAAGATGAGGGGGGCTGGAGCTGAGCATGGCTCCTCTGGTTCTCCAGGGAGGGTAGGAAGGAGGGCTAGGACCCTGGACAGAGAACCCTCATCCCTGGAGCAGTGCTATCAACCTCACAGAGAGATGACCACCCCGGTACTGTACGGGTCTGTACTGGAGGGGAAAGGCATGAACAGACAGACAGCTGGAGTCATTCATGAAGGTACAGTACTGAGAAATATACATCACAATTCATAATATCAAATACTTTATATCACAGTATGTAATATGAAATATATCACAATACACTATATAAAATATTCAATACTCAAAAACAAGGGTATAGCAATCTGATGATTTGGTATAGGAAAAATGTTAATGAGTTTTATACAATAACAATGTACTTTATGTATGGCCTGTTTCATTTAAGAATAACATTTATTTTGTAACCTTTGCAGACAAAGAAGCCTATGGAGCTCACATGCTGTCCCCCCACTCAAAGACCTGGACGTTCCCCAACCTGAAGACCGCTGCAGGGCCCACTGAGGTGTACCTGGCCATGGAGGAAGAGGTGGAGACTGCCCCCTATGGATCCCCATTCAGAGGGGTGGGTTGAAAACATGACAATAATGTCAGACTAACTATTTTCCATTTGAAATATGTAAATTCTTTACAATGTGTTCATGAATCATTTATAATAGGATTATTAAAAATTCATTGTGGATTTGTGACATTTGTGAACTTTGTACAAATGACTGTCTCTCTCTTCCCTCCCTCCTTCTCTCCCCTCTCCTCTCTCTCAACACTCCTCTTCTGCCTCCTCCTTATAGAAGGCCTCTGGTCCCTCTGTCTCTCGTAACATGGACCCCAGCAGTCTGCCGGTGCCGGCACAGACAGGGTTGAGCCGACGTGGGAAGATCCGCAGTACGCCCAGTGCCCCAGAGATGGGCCTTGGCCGGGAGGCGGGCCTAGAGCTGGTGAGGGAGAGGCCTGAGGAGGCCCTCTCCCCCAGCCGACCCCAGGTCCTAGAGACCCCTGAGTCACTCAGTGACTCTCTCTACGACAGCCTCTCTTCCTGTGGTAGCCAGGGATGACAGGGGGAGGAAGAGCGACAGGTGCTTTGCAGATCTTACTGTGGTGCTGACTGACGCACCTTAATAGAACATGGGATATGGACTGTGCTAAGATATACCCTTTTCACAATATCGTGTCAAACCGAATCATATTGGACTGGCTCGAATATTTTCTTTTCACATTGTCCTTTCCAGAATGGTTTCAGCTTCTATGGTGGATGCGTAACCAGGCCAGCCGGATACAACTTGGTTCGACCCAGCTTGGTTTGGCTCAGTATTGTGAAAAGGGTACAAGTGGCACTGACCACCTTTAGAAGAATATGGATAAGGACTGTGATAAGATGGTCCCCTTAGGACTTACATGTATGCTTTCTCACCAGCTATGTTGCAAGTTTAACTGGAAAGAAAAACCTCTCCTCAGGATAACTACAACCCAAAGGATATAGACTATTCAGAATAACACTGTTTTATGACGGGAGGTAATTGGAAAGAACACACTCCGCTAACCAAAATAGTTATTTAAATCATTTTAGGATTATGAAATATCCAGACAAGATCAAACATTCTCAGTCTTTGTTGAAATTGAATATGCCTTGTTCAATATTACTCTGACCCTCACCAAAAGATCTTACTATATTTATTACAAACTACAGAGCGCTGAACACCCTGACCATGCAAGTACTTACTACTAATATGTCCTTCTCTTTTCTTTATCAGTTCAGACAATGTACTGATCCCGTTATCTTGAGCTCTTAAAAAAATGAATGTTAATGTTTGTGATTTTTCGCTATTGAATAAATACATGACAATTTTCAAGTATACAATTATTTGTTGATGGTGTTGTTCAGATTATGTCTCTGTAACTGCCAAGAAAGCTTGTCAGAATATGTTTTTAGTTTAGCTCACCATTCTTTGAAGGTAATAGATGCCAGCAATAATATTGTGAAAAAGAGATGTGGCTACATTGTCTAATTAATATGTATTTGTATTATTTATGTTAAATCAACTCCACATAATTTGGGTAATTGTCCATTTTTGTAATATTGTGTAAATGCAGTCACCTGGCTAAAATAGATTCTTGTTTAACGCTGGATGTCAATCTTGAACAGCCAAGATGTCAACATACTTTTAAAAATGTTTTTATGATTATTTCTTGTGTTCTCACTGAAGCACAAATAAATACAAGAAAATTACACCATATACCTTGCAATTGAAATGTGTATCAGCATGTTTGCATGCATGTACTGCAATGAAAAAAAGGCATTTAGTTAAACATTTTTAAATGTATTTAAATAAATGTATCAAATTAGATTATCATTATTACACTTGTAAAAGGTGTTTTTCACAGTATACAGATGATCAAAACATGAAAGAAAATACAAATTGGAAAAAATCTTGTGAGAGAATGCATCGGCAGTTGGTCCATCTATTCTACAGCCTTGACCAGTCCTTTTTGTGCCGCAAAAGCTCACCAGTCTGACCATAAAGTGCACTAAATCTTCATGAAAGGTCATCTGAATTACCAAAACGGTACCAAGAGATTGTTTCTAAGGTTATTCTTCAAAATAACACATAAGTGGAGCAGTAGACAATAAAAAAAGCTCAAGGAGAGTGTTGCTCAAGACTATCACAGGTCATGATGTCAGTCACATACTTTCTAGAAATGAAACAAAACAAAAAAGATTGCGGGAATAGCACTGACAACGAACCAAAATATTATGACTTAAAATAAAACAATGATTCATCTCCAAAAGCTCAAAACAGCCTGCCAAAAGAATCTTGTATTAGTTTTTTTAATGGCTAAAAAAAATAAAAAGTTCAGACAGTTCTGCGAATGTAGGCCTTCATAGAACAACCACTCCCCCTACAGGACAAGCATCATCACTGCAGCAGTAGCTTAAAATACAGCCTTTTATCGTCACCTCCTTTTGCAAGCTCAAAACAAAGCAACAAAAACAATATACCATACGCTAACAAAGAACGAAAAATAGTAAAAGCACCAACAGCATTGCAGACAGAGGCTTTGTTGCTGGTTCTGTTCCTTATCACAGATCATTTTTTATTTGAAACTTCAATTGGATTTCTTCCATCTACTTCTTTTCTTTCTTCTTGTCCTGAAAATATAAAAGATTACAATTTGCATACTGTGAAATGTGCTTATATGAGAAAAAAAGAAATGATATGATAGATTCATATTTTGTGTGTAAAAAATAAATACAAAAATTACCTTCTCATTCATGGCAAGAAGAATCATGAGTTTTCTGAAAATGGTCACAAAGTCGAGGAACAGGTCCACGCAATGCCTTTCAAAAGACAGAAAAACAATTACTTCGTTGCATTTACTTTATATATATTTTTTCCATTCTAATACATCAGCAAGTAAAAAGCTTTACGACTGCTTATTTAGTGAAATGTTGAAAAGACACACCAGACGTAGTCCTTGTCTCCGTTCTCGGCTTTCTCAATGATGAGCTGAGTGTCGAACAGAACAAAGCCACACATAATGACCAGCCCCGTGTACATGTGAGCCTGTTAGTGAAGAGAAGAGCCATGTTACACCTGGGTCACCTTGCTGAGAACTCACAATTATACTACACACTTCCAATGTATGAGTGGAATCACTTCACATCCAAGTCCGGAGAGAGATAGATCTATAAATATTTAGGAAACCTTGAAGAGCATTGCTGATCCAAAGAACATGTTCAACACAGACACAAGGAACAAGATGGACAATCCAGACATCAGAGTCCCTGAGAAGACAACAAAAAACACATCACATCAAAGTAGTAAATCACATGGTAAAAAAATATGTATATAGTGTATATAGAGTGCATTCTTACAGCGTTATTCTAAAATTGATGAAATTGTTTTTCCCCCTCATCAATTTACACAAAATACCCCATACTGACAAAGCAAAAACAGGTTTAAACATTTTAGCAAATTTATATAAAAAAACTGACTGATTTATATTAAAACCTGACTAGTCTCCCAGTCCGTGCCGCTGAAAAACATCCCCACAACATGATGCCGCCACCACCATACTTATACCATAGGGATGGTGCCAGGTTTCCGTCAGACGTGACACTTGGCATTCGGGCCAAAGAGTTCAATCTTGGTTTCATCAGACCAGAGAATCTTGTTTATCATGGTCTGAGAGTCCTTTAGGTGCCTTTTGGCAAACTCCAAGCAGGCTGTCATGTGCCTTTCACTGAGGAGTGGCTTCTGTCTGGCAACTCTACCATAAAGGCCTGATTGCTGGAGTGCTGCAGAGATGGTTGTCCTTCTGGAAGGTTCTCCCATCTCCACAGAGGAACTCTGAAGCTCTGTCAGAGTGATCATCAGGTTCTTGGTCACCTCCCTGACCAAGGCCCTTCTCCCCCAATTGCTCAGTTTGGCTGGGCGGCCAGCTCTAGGAAGAGTCTTGGTGGTTCCAAACTTCTTCCATTTAAGAATGATGGAGGCCACTGTGTTCTTGGGGACCTTCAATGCTGCAGACATTTTTTGGTACCCTTCACCAGATCTGTGCCTTGACATTATCCTGTCTCGGAGCTCTACGGACAATTCCTTCGACCTCATGGCTTGGTTTTTTTGCTCTGACATGCACTGTCAAGTGGACCTTATATAGACAGGTGTGTGTGCCTTTCCAAATTATGTCCAATCATTTTAATTTACCACAGGTGGACTCCAATCAAGTTGTAGAAACATCAAGGATGATCAATGGAAACAGGATGAATCAGAGCTCAATTTCAAGTCTCATAGCAAAGGGTCTGAATAGTTATGTAAATAAGGCATTTCTTTTTTTTTCTTCAAAATTTCTAAAAACCTGTTTTCTTTTGTCATTATGGGGTATTGTGTGTAGATTAATGAGGGGAAAAAGCAATCAATTTTAGAATAAGACTAACGTAACAAAATGTGGAAAAAGGTGTCCGAATACTTTCCGAATTAACTGTATATATCTCGACTAAATTAACATTAATTCTGTGAAATAGGTGAATGACTTATGATCCTGAAGAGCAAAAGGGTTTAAGTTAAGTGAGTTAACTAGGCTATTGAATAGTGTAGAACATCTTTGTACCTCCCAGGTAGAGGTAGCTCCTACGCTTGGCGTACAGAGCACTGAGAGTGAAGCAGATGAAGATCATGGAGGTTCCGAGGAAGGCTGTCACAATGACGCTAGAGAGACCAGATAGGCAAAGACACGTTCTCTTGACTCTTCAATTGAAAAACAAACAGACTTAAGAAATTATTTCCAACAATATTCAATAGCACCTTGGGTTAATGGTAATGACAAAGTCCATTGCCGGTCCAAGACCAACACCTGGTGAGAAAGAAAAAGCCCATTTGACTGACTAGGCATATTGGCCATAGTGTTCTTCATCAATATTGAGTTTTTGTTCTAATGATACTAAGATATTACAGTCAAGAATAGTCAAAGATTGCTGTCTAGAGCCCTGAGTTTACCTGTGAAGAAAGCAAACCCTGCAAGGATAGCCAGTCTATTCTTCTCTGTCTCTGAGTTGTGTGGCGTCATGGACAACCAAACCATCATGCCCAGGGAACCCAGAAGTGACAGCAAACCACCCTAAAGGAATATGATAAAGCCAGTAGTATTTTGATTAGATATCGCTTCACCATTGACTAACATCTATCTGTTAGTTACTATCTGTTAGCCAATGTTTGTCTATTATTATGGGGTGGTGTGCTTACTGTTTACCTGAAAGAGCCGTGTGACAACATGGACATAAGAGCCTGCTGCAGCCACGAACATGCACACTGCCAAGCTGGAGTAGACATGCTTCAGGTGTAACTGGGTAGAGTGGGAACTGGGGAAAACAACATTGAGTTAACCATGTCAGTAACTTAGAAACAGAGCATTATTATTTGTATTGGAAACTTGATTTAGATCTGCTTACATTTGGGAGAACTTGAAGAGAGCATGAAATTTGATGCTGTGGTCAAATATGTTCATATTGAGGCAGGATTCTGAGATCTTGACAGATCTAAAAACAAGTCAAAGTTATTGTGTTGATAGCGGAAATGAGAAAGATTGATGTTGCTAACGTTACCAACGATTCTTGACTGTAGCCATCTGTGCTGTAGCCGGGCAATTCCATTGTAACGGAATTACACTGAAACTCCGATTTTTTTCACTTTCAAATGTATGCCAAACAAAAACAATTGATTTCAAAAAGTTTACCAAACCATATGCACAATGACTACATTGAACAATTTACACAGTAAACAGAACAGCCAACTCTCCCACATCACGCTCACATGCCACACCTCATATCTCACGCATTGAAAAGTACTGCATTTATTTTCTTAATTAGTCCATTGAATACGTTTCAACTGTGCTCCAAATCATTTCGAAATTGTAGCATCTGCACCTGCAATTTAACATTGTGAGCGGAACCTCTATCATTGTCCTGTTTTACCACAGCACTGTTCACCGTTTCACAATGAAGCATATGATTGGTCTAGTTATGTAGAGGGATCAAGGGGATTTGGTGCGCGTTTTAAAGAAACGTCCCTCAACATTAGTAGTGGCGCTGAATGGAAATAACGGTATCGGGTGACTTTATAAAACTGTAAATAGAGCAGCACAGTAGCACTGTTTTATGTTGTCAACACAATTAGGTTGCTGTTACTCCTGTCCATATTGCTGAATGCAGCCTTTTGACAGCATGTACTAAAATCGATTTAATCCACACTTGCATTAATCTGGTCTTTTGGTTATTGATTTTTAGGCTGTGACAACAAAAAGGCAGCAAGCAGACAGAAGTACAATATGTTTTAGCAGGGAAGTTTGGTAGGGTGACCTGAACTATGAAAATAATTTAGTCAAACAGATTGTGAACCCAAAAGTGTAAATTTGATTCGGGGGGGGGGGTAATAATTAGAAAAATAATTTGGTTAGGTGTTAAGGGCAGATTAATGTAATCTTGATTTCAGGAGTTTTTATTATCTATTTACTTTATTTAGTCTGATCAGCGGAACAATTCTCCTGCTTAACAATGAGCAACAATATAGGTTAATTTGTGTGCTTGTCAGCAAAACACTACTGTTATTCCCCACACATATTTTATTATTCCACTTCTTCATTATTTTGCCAGTGTAATCACATATTTGAAATCTGATATGCCTACTTGGGTCTTTGAAAATTAATTATATCAGGCTATGTATTTTTGCAGCCCTTTATGGAAATGTTTTAATAAGTCATACAAATACTGAATGCTCCAGGCCTAAAATAACATTTTTGGGCATTTTAGTATTTGTGCACATACTAGGCAGAGATGGTAGGGGGATTCACAACTCAAAAACACATCATATTTTGTCTATGAAGAGTAAGATGATGGCAAGGATCTTCAACTAGTTTGCATAAACTACCTGAATATTCATTAGATTATGCTTGAAGGTTGGGTGATTGAGAAATTAATTGTTAGAACAAGAACATTTTCAAACACTCAGCACTTGGGAAACATTGATCAAGGGTGGCCAACCCTCCTGAGGTGCATGCTGGGTTTACCCAAATTACAAAATGTTTGTGTCCTTACCTTGAAAGTAATATATGGAGAAGGAAACTGCAATATATGATTTGGTTACCCACTGCCATCAAGCATTAATATGAGTATTTCCCAAGCAGAGCCTTTGGGTAGTGTTAACACTCCCCAGCATGTGCCCCATACAACTTTCCACAACAGGAATCAATCCATGCTTCCAAGTTTCCCATTGTTTCTCCCATTTGCCAGTCTCTCCATCAAATGTTATTACTGTCTGAATAGTGTCAAACCACTTCAAAAATGTTTGTTTTTTTATTATACTTTCAATTTTATCCCCCAGAAATCTCAAAGTAACAAAGTTGTCAAATGTTCAAAGCATCCTGGACACACCCGACCTGTGGTTTTTATTAGCCATCTTGATCATAGGCCTAAGTCATGTCAAAATAAATATAATTGCAGGAAATTAGCTTTAAAACAATAATATTTTCCTGGGGGAAAACCCCCAGACTCCCAATCTAGGGGTTGTGCCAGGCGCAATTAAATTCATATAGCAAATCTCAACACAAGCTTTCTTCAAAAGTTAGCAGCTCTGAATAAATAATAATAATAAAAACATTTACAGGAAAAAACTGTGCAGATGCTAAGTTTACCGTAATTATGTTGCGTAAGTTTAATTATGTAACCAAACTTTGTATCTGCACAGTTCTTCCTGTAAATGTGTTTTTGTAAAATTTTCGGAGGAAATTGTTAAAAGTAGTCTTTGTGCATAGAGTTGTATGGTTTGCTAAAAACTTTGAAATCAATGGTTTTTGTTTGTAATTTTTTAAAGTGAAAAATCAGAGTCCGTTAACGTTACCATGGAATTGTCCAGCTACGTCGTTAATTTAATGTTAACTAGCTAGCTAGAACTTAAACTCAAATACTAACTAATACATAATGAAAACGTTATAACGAAGACAATACATACCTAGCTTTATTTCTTGTATTTTAATTATCTCTACTTTTAATTTTCTTCCTTGTTCACTAATTGTAGCTACGTGTCAATCAATTTGAACGTCTCAACGTAGCGACATCATCACGTAGTAACAATTCTTCTTCTTCTCTGATATAATAGCGTTCGCACTCATTTATAGTGCACGCCGCCACCAACTGTACGGGTAATGAACTGAATAAAAAAACAATAATAATAATCATCATCATCATCATCATACAAAAGACGAAAACGTCGCTAGTCCGTCGTTGTTATTTGTCCCCTGATTGCCAAGGTACACAGCTCATGGTTTCTACTACTAACGCTACACTCATTAAAAAAAACACTACCCCATTCCACTACTTTGACCATGCCACAGGCCTGGGAGGACAGGACACCACAACTCAACACACCCTGTAACACTTCTCAAGTCAAATATCGTATACCCAAATACTTCTTTGCACCACAACATCTATTTTCTCTGATTTACATTCAATTTATGCTGTACATAGCTTAGCAATGAACGCTAAGAAGCCAACCTTACTGAAGCATATATCACTCGTTGACCTATCCCTCTGTGCTGGGACAGATCCACTAATCACAGGCATCCTCTCAGGACCCCTCACCCTTGAACCATCCTCCTCTACTTTCTTCACTGCCTCAGTATACGACACCTGCACTACTCTGACTCTGGCCACCCCTACCTGTCTCTCTCGCACCGGACAGACACTTCCTCACCCCTACAGTTGACACACACAACTTTATCCACCGAAACTACACAATCCTCTGTCCCATGCACTTCTGCACACTTCCCACATCTTGAAAATGTCCTCCTACATACTGCTGTGACGACCATAAACAGTGCACCTGAAACAGCGCAGTGGATTTAACACAAAAGCCCTAACAAGATAACTGATATCCAAAGATGACTTTGACGAGTAAAGACTCAAAACTCAAAAGGACTGACAGTGACTCCTGTTTCACCACCGGAACTGCGTCGCACCAAATACGGCGGGAGTCACAAACACCAGGAATCTTCGACTTCAATTGCTCCACCTCCACACTTAACGCTACCCCAGAAAACACTCATTTCAATGGTGCCATGTTCCTAAGAGCAAAGCGAGATAACAGATCTTGACCCAAGTTGCGTGACACGCAGAGCCCACTCCCTCTGGTCAGAAGAAACACAAACAAATATCACAAGTCCTCTCTCTCTCTCGGCGTCCCGAGCTATAGCAATAGCAAGCGTACATGCTTGTTTTCTCTCGCTGTCACCCAAAGACTTAGCTTATTTCTGTATATTATATGCCTCAAATCCAATGGGATGGACATATGTTTTAAATTTGTAATACAAAACATTTCACAATCTCTACAAAAAAAACCCACAAATAGACAAGGAAATATAATCCAACTTTATTTTGGCAATTTTTGCCCAGTTTGCGTCCAATATACACTTATTTCTTGCCAAAAGCTATCCTGAAGGCCTAACATTTGTTTTTATCCAGAGTGATTTACAGGAGCAATTCTGGGTTAAGTGCCTTGCTCAAGGGCACATCGACAGATTGTTCACCTAGTCGGCTCAGTGATTCAAACCAGCAACCTTTTGGTTGACTACCTGGCACCCTATTGGAAGTATGACCCATCTTACACTGAACAACAATGTATAGAGCTAAATGTGTGTTCATGATTTACATGTAGCTTTATTTAGTTTAATTATAACAATGTCAATGAGAACAACTAAATCTACACAATATCAACAACCAGATATCTTTGGTTATTCATTAGGATTGGTAAACATTCATTCAAATGTCTTAATTAAGTGATCAACGTACACAATAAAAACGGACATAAACATTATAAAAACAACTTGATTGTACCAACATAAAATAATCCTGGTTTCCATCATTATTTGTGGAATGGCAATATACTACAGTAATGGTATAACAAACATCTAACCCCTGAATTTGGTTATTGTTTTTTGATTTACATTTTAGTAGACGCTCTTATCTAGAGCGACTTACAGTAGTGAATGCATACATTTCATACATTTTTTCCCTGTACTGGTCCCCCGTGGGAATCAAACCCACAACCCTGGCGTTGCAAACACCATGCTCTACCAACTGAGCCACACGGGACCATTGATAACACAATGTCGTTGGTATCATCTATGATGATTCGAGGAGTAATGTTTGAAAGGCACAGTTTGGAGGAAAATATGTGATTAACTTTACACAATCCAAAAATACTAGCCACAAATTATAATTTGGCAGAGGTTTTGAATATTGTTGTTTTGATAACCTCATTTGCAGTGGGCAAATAATGACACAAATGAACACAAATTGTAAAAATAAAATAATTCAGCATTAGGAGTACCACAATTACATATAGTTTTGTTAATACAGTATTTGACCACATTCAGCATGGCATAAGGGTGCATATATCTGACTGAATTAGAAATGCATTTGTCACTTCTTTTAGCAGTCTTACTTATCAAAACAAATAGTGCAACTTCTGTCATTTAGTATTACAAGAAAAACAGAAAAATAAACGTGTTAAGACTGGACCAAATATTCTAAGAGCAACACTAAACTGTACTTCTGCTGAGTAGCCTACAACCATGCCATCCAGTGTGTTGGCATTCAAGTGACCAGATTAAAGAAGTTTGTCCCAAATGATAAACTCAAAGAGCTTTATAAAACTTTATAACACCATTGTATGTTAATCATAAAAAAATATATATAATGTTGCTAATATTTTAAGCTCTTCAAAATGATTTACTTACAATGTATTCAGTACTTATTGGAGAGGCATTTTGCTTTGTTGGCCATTTTACAGTAAAAAAATACAAATATTTACATACTTAAACATCCGTTAAACGTATAGTACATGAGCATATGCTGACTGGTCATATATCCAGGAAAATGTAAAGAACACATTCTATTGGCATTCTGGATATGATTGTGACCCACCCGTATAACAAGTAGCACTGTAGTCCATCATGATTGCAGAAGAGGGTTGCATAGTGAGATTGGAAGAAAAAAAATTATAATTAAAAAAGTTTGAGCTGCTTGGTTTTTGTGTTTGTTAAGAAAGAAAAAAAGGCACAATGATACAAGTGTCCTGAGTTAGATCAGGCCATTCAGGCCTCTGGTTTGACAAAAAAAGAACCACTTTATTCATATTCATTTGGAGTGATTGCAGTACTCTATGGTATTTTGGCTCAGAGTTGTCAGACAGTGGTTGACAGACAGACAGATGCTCAGAGTCTCAGAGAAAAGGCCTTAGAATATCATGAAGTGCTCGTCTGAAACAAATACACTGCATGTGCCTCTGGCTGGTGAGCATACAAATACAATGTTATATGAATAGAATGTTATGTTTCTATTTCTATGGTGGTTGCGTATGTTCTGGGCCAGGTGCTGGCTAGTCTGGCAGTGAGCGCAGGGTCCTCTCCCGCCTCCATCATGGCACTCTTAGCTCCCCCAGTCTGATGTAGACGTCTTCAGCCTGACTCAGGTCTTCAAACACCGGCAGCAGGTGGAGCAGCTCAGAATCCTCCACATCATCAAACCAGGACACCACAGGAACCTGAAGGAGCAGCAAAGAAACCATTTGCTCACTTACTAATGCTTTGTTTGCAGTGTTGGGGTATTGACAAACTGTATATTCTTGTTGTATATATCGGAATGTATATATCTGTGTTAAATCTTAAGTTCATATTCTGTTAACTCAAACCTAAATAATAATGTTGTTGACTCATCCTATACTCATACAGTGCATTCGGAAAGTATTCAGACCCCTTGACTTTTTCCACATTGTTATGTTACAGCCTTATTCAGAAATTGATTAAATTGTTTTTTCCCCTCATTAATCTACACACAATACCCCATAATGACAAAGCAAAACCTTTTCATTTTTTAAAATTTTGCAAATGTATAAAAAAAAAAAACACCTGCGCTAAATTCAATTCAGAGCCTTTACTCAGTGTTTTGTTGAAGCATCTTTGGCAGAGATTACAGCCTCAAGTCTTCTTTGGTATGACCCTACAAGCTTGGCACACCTGTATTTGGGGATTTTCTCTCATTCTTCTCTGCAGATCCTCTCAAGCTCTGTCAGGTTGGATGGGGAGTGTCGCTGCACAGCTATTTTCAGGTCTCTCCAGAGATGTTCGATCAGGTTCAAGTCCGGGCTCTGGCTGGGCCACTCAAGGACATTGAGACTTGTCCCGAAGCCACTCCTGTGTTGTCTTGGCTGTGTGCTTAGGGTCGTTCTCCTGTTGGAAGGTTAACCTTCGCCCCAGCCTGAGCGCTTCAGAGCAGGGTTTCATCAAGGATCTTTCTGTACTTTGCACAATTCATCTTTTCCTCGAATCTGACTAGTCTACCAGTCCCTGGCGTTGAAAAGCATCCCCACAGCATGATGCTGCCACCACCATGCTTCACTACAGGGGTGGTGCCAAGTTTCCTCCAGACGTGGAGCTTGGCATTCAGGCCAACGAGTTCAATCTTGGTTTCATCAGACCAGACAAACTTGTTTCTCATGGTCTGAGAGTCTTTAGGTGCCTTTTGGCAAACTCTATGTGGGCTGTCATGTGCCTTTTACTGAGGAGTGGTTGCCGTCTGGCCACTGTACCATAAAGGCCTGACTGGTAGAGTGCTGCAGAGATGGTTGTCCTTTTGGAAGGTTCTCCCATCTCCACAGAGGACTTCTGAAGCTCTGTCAGAGCGACCATCAGGTTCTTGGTCACCTGACCAAGGCCCTTCTCCCCCCAATTGCTTAGTTTGCCCGGGCGGCCAGCCCTAGAGTCTTCGTGGTTCCAAACTCTTTCCATTTAAGAATGACGGAGGTCACTGTGTTCTTGGGGACCTCCAATGCTGCAGAAATGTTTTGGTACCCTTCCCCAGATCTGTGCCTCGACACAATCCTGTCTCGAAGCTCTACGGAAAATTCCTTAGATCTCATGGCTTGGCTTTTGCTCTGACAACTGTGGGACCTTCTATAGACAGGTGTGTGCCTTTCCAAAGCATGTCCAATCAATTTAATTTACCACCGGTGCATTCCAATCAAGTTGTAGAAACATCTCAAGGATGATCAATGGAAACAGGATGCACCTGAGCTCAATTTCGAGTCTAATAGCAAAGGTTCTGAATACTTATGTAAATAAGGTATTTCTGTTTTTTATTTTTTTTATTTATAAATTTGCAAACATTTCTAAAAACCTGTTTTCGCTTTGTCATTATGGGTATTGTGTGTAGATTGATGAGCAAAAATAAATGTAATCCATTTGAGAATAAGGCTGTAACGTAACAAAATGTGGAAAAGGGAAGGGGTCTGATTACTTTCCGAATGCTCTGTATGTGGCCAAAGCATAAAAGGAGTGAAAACACTAACATCTCAAAACAGACCGTTTAAAAAATGCTTGCTATTTCCTCATAGAAGATGATGTCATCCTACTCGCCTGAATATTTTTTATGACGGGTATACGCCCACACCATTCTGTTGTTGGGGTAGGCCCACACCATTCCACAGAAAAGCTGCTTTTTAACATACTTTATTACAATTATTTTTAAGAAAAACTATTTCACTCATATTGTAATTAATTATAGGTCATATTACATGGAAATCTGGGAACACTGGACAGTTATTTTAAGTGGAATATAAGGTTAAACCTTTTAAAAGTGAATAGAATAGAATGCAGTAAAATGTAAAATAATATCATGTTAATTATCAGTTTGAATCCTGAAAAAGGTCACAGTTGAGTTGAAAGAAGTTGAATGAAACCCAAACTCACAGCATTCTCAGGGTGGAAGATGTATGAGGCAGGAGAGTTGTCCAAGATGAGGGTCTTATGGAGCTCTCTGCCCAGTATGCTGAGGTCTTTGACATAGAAACCCTGGTGGAACACACAGGACTCCCGGAACAGCCGCGCCCGGAACACCCCACACTGATCCAACAGGTCAGTCACTGGGTCTGCATACTAGGGGAGGGCAAGGAAAAGGGGGGAGGGGGTGGGTCAGGGAATGCAGGAAAGGGCAAGACCAGAAGCAGGGAATGGAGAGTAGGGGGTAAATGAGAGTTTGGATTTGGTGCAAGGTGTCACCAAGGTTTACCCAAGCTACTAATAATGTACAATTGCGGTCAAATATTCTGGCTCCCTTGCACTTTAAAATGGGGCTGAATGTTCCATTTTCTCTTTTCAAAACTGGTTGAATGGCTATTTTTACCCTGTATGCACCTTTAACTTTTGGGCTCCCGAGTGGCACAGCGGTCTAAGGCACTGCATCTCAATGCAAGAGGCGTCACTACAGACCGTGGTTCGATTCCAGGCTGTATCACAACCGGCCGTGATTGGGAGTCCCATAGGGTGGAGCACAATTGGCCCAGCATCATCTGGGTAAGAGTTTGGCCGGGGTAGGACTTCATTGTAAATAAGAATTTGTTCTTAAACTGACTTGCCTAGTTAAATAAAGGTTAAATAAATAAAAAATATGTAACTTCCCACAGGTGAGATAAATAACACAATAAATGAGAATAACTTGCCTTCAACCAAATACATTTTTTATATTTAAGTCCGGCCATTTTGCTTTACTCTGAAGTGTGAACACCAATTTTGTTTCTATTTCAACTTATTTAAAAAATATATATATATAATTGTGCAAGGGTGCCAATATAGTTGACCACAACTGTAACTACACGTTACATTGAAAACGTATGCTAGCTCCTAATATGCAAATCCACAAAGCAGGTTTTGGCACTAGAAAGGTCATCTAACGCATGGGGAAAAGGCTACAGAGGGTTGGGAAAGAGAAAAACGTTTAAGACTTCCTAAACTAGAATTCAAAATGAAGAGTTATCTTCTCAAGAAGAATAGTAGGGAAATGTCATAACAACACAATGTTTTATTATTATTTTTCAGCTTACCTTGGCAAGACTGGCAGTAAACAGAATGCACTCAAACAGCTCTCCCATTCGCTGTAGGAACTCATCCACATACGGCCTTTTCAGCACGTATACCTGAAACAAACACCAGGAACTAATGTTTTGTAACACTTTGCATTATGTTGCCCTTATACCTAGCTATGTAATAACACTATAATTACTACAGTAACAACATTCTTATCCCTTTACTAATTGCTTTGAAATTACATAGTAATGGAGTATTATATTATTATAATATTCAATCTTCCTCTGTAGTCATACTTATATTTGTTCCACATTACATGAAATTGTTGTTGTCATTGTGTCCATTCCAGTTGCTGGTGGACAGTTCCTGAAACAAGTAATCAAGAACAGGCCGTGCATGTGTTAACCAGCCTATCCTGGATTACTTGAACCAGGCAGAGGCCCATGGTGAAGAATCCCAAACCAAACGACGGTACTCACATGCGCAGTTGTGCATATGCATTATTTGCATGAAGTTCTGCATGCAAAGGATACAACACAGTGTTGAATTATTGTCCCCGGTGCAGTGCATTGATGAGTCATTTCTGTTCCACAGTTTCTTTAAAAGTGTGCTCTAAAATTATAGCATTACTTATTTCTGAAAGGTGAAGTAACTATGCTGAAATTACTTCCCTTTTAAAATATTTTTATGCTTACACTTCCTTTCCCATTCAACATCACATCTGTCCAGTAGAGGGCTCATAGCACCCATAACAAACCTCATCTGTCCTAAAAACCCATCCTATTTTAAGCTCAGCAAACACTGAACTCTGAACACATCAACATACAGTAAGTACATGAACGCCAAGCTACCCGACTCAACATACTGCATTTAGTTCATATATTTTACCTGGTGTGTGGTCCCCTCAATCTCCACAGGCACTATGAAATCTGCATTACTAATAGGCTAAGGAAATAACACAAAGGGAGCCGTTGAACATTCTAATGCAATTACATAAGATAAAATCACTAAGACTTGGACTATAATAACCACATAAATATAATATACACTACCGTTCAAAAATGTGGAGTCACTTAGAAATGTCCTTGTTTTTGAAAGAAAAGCACATTTTTGGTCCATTAAAATAACATCAAATTGATCAGAAATATAGTGTAGACATTGTTAATGTTGTAAATGACTATTGTAGCTGGAAACGGCTGATTTTTTTATGAAATATCTACATAGGCGTACTGAGGCCCATTATCAGCAACCATCACTCCTGTGTTCCAATGGCATGTTGTGTTAGCTAATCCAAGTTTATCATTTTAAAAGGCTAATTGATCATTAGAAAACCCTTTTGCAATTATGTTAGCACAGCTGAAAACTGTTGTTCTGATTAAAGAAGCAATAAAACTGGCCTTCTTTAGGCTAGTTGAGTATCTGGAGCATCAGCATTTGTGGGTTCGATTACAGGCTCAAAATGTCTAGAAACAAAGAACCTTCTTATGAAACTCATCAGTCTATTTTTGTTCTGAGAAATGAAGGCTATTCCATGTGAGAAATTGCCTAGAAACTGAAGATCTGGTACAACGCTGTGTACTACTCCCTTCACAGAACAGCGCAGACTGGCTCTAACCGGAATAGAAAGAGGAGTGGGAGGCCCCGGTGCACAACTGACCAAGAGGACAAGTACATTAGAGTGTCTAGTTTGAGAAACAGATGACTCACAAGTCCTCAACTGGCAGCTTCATTAAATAGTACCCGCAAAACACCAGTCTCAACGTCAACAGTGAAGAGGCAACTCTGGGATCCTGGAAAGGCAGAGTTCCTCTGTCCAGTGTCTGTGTTCTTTTGCCCATCTTAATCTTTTCTTTTTATTGGCCAGTCTGAGATATGGCTTTTTCTTTGCAACTCTGCCTAGAAGGCCAGCATCCCGGAGTCGCCTCTTCACAGTTGACGTTGAGACTGGTGTTTTGCGGGTACTATTTAATGAAGCTGCCAGTTGAGGACTTGTGAGTCGCCTGTTTCTCAAACTAGACACTCTAATGTACTTGTCCTCTTGGTCAGTTGTGCACAGGGGCCTCACACTCCTCTTTCTATTCTGGTTAGAGGCAGTCTGTGCTGTTCTGTGAAGGGAGTAGTACACAGCGTTGTACCAGATCTTCAGTTTCTTGGAAATTTCTCGCATGGAATAACCTTCATTTCTCAGAACAAGAATAGACTGACGAGTTTCATAAGAAAGTTCTTTGTTTCTAGACATTTTGAGCCTGTAATGGAACCCACAAATGCTGATGCTCCAGATACTCAACTAGTCTAAAGAAGGCCTGTTTTATTGCTTCTTAAATTAGAACAACAGTTTTCAGCTGTGCTAACATAATTGCAAAAGGGTTTTCTAATGATCAATTAGCCTTTTAAATGATAAACATGGATTAGCTAACACAATGTGCCATTGGAACACAGGAGTGATGGTTGCTGATAATGGGCCTCTGTACGCCTATGTAGATATTCTATTAAAAAAGAAATCAGCCGTTTCCAGTTACAATAGTCATTTACAACATTAACAATGTCTACACTGTATTTCTGATCAATTTGATGTTATTTTAATGGACAATTTTTTTTGCTTTTCTTTCAAAAACAAGGACATTTCTAAATGACCCCAAACTTTTGAACGGTAGTGTACATGTAACAAAGAAAACCATTATTAACTTTATGATATTTCCCCTTAACTACTGTTGAAACAAATACCCATACAAAACCCTTTAACAGTGAGTTGACAACAGCAGTAGTTACAGTGAGAGTTAAAAATAAAATAAAAAAGGTCAGTAGCTACCTTGAATGAGCTATGCACTAGTGTTTCATCCAGGTCTATGACCACACATATCTTCCCCTGGTCCTGAGGTATCATCTCCGGCAGCAGGCTGGGTCCAGATGAGAGCTGTGGTGGAGGACACAAGAATACAGACCAAGGTCACTACTGTATCTGTACAGAGCACTCATTGGGGACAACAGCACATCTTGCCCGTTTTATTAGGCTGGCTCTATGCTTCATCAACACTTCCTCACTCTACTAGCACTAAAAATCAAAAAGACATTTATAGATTTCCACCAACCAATGCAACTACAGTATAATAACAGTTTCGCAGTGTAACACCTGTGGGCTGTTGACAGCAGATGGACTTGGCTATATGGTCTATACTGTTCATATACATGTTACATCAGATTCAATTCAGAGACGCAAACAATACCCGGGCCTCACAACAGATACGGTTTTCCCACTGCTCCAGTGCTGCCTGGAGGACACTAGGTAATATGAAGAAACATGAAGCTCATTAGCCCTTGTTACATGGTGCTAACGCCCATCTACACCTGACAGCCTCACAAGTGGCCAGTGGGCAACAACACCCTTTTCATGCTTCTGTACACATCGGTTATGACGCACCGGGAACTACATACTGTACATATCTAACATATCCTATGTCTCCCACATGAACTGACATGCACATCACATTATCCACTCTTTTGTAGGCCCTCTGCACCCCTGTTTTGCCTTAGTGGATTGCAATTCACTCAGCTGTCTTATCGTAGGAGATCTATGTGAACAGACCTAAAAGTACTCTGTAGCCGCCAACCGTCATGGTAGTGTTCAAGATGTTCACAACAGGTGCAGCAGCTACTCCATATTGCAACATGCTGTTATAACGTCCACGGGCAACAATCCCACACATTCTCATGGGACAATAGGTATTGCTCAACAGAGGAAAGCTATCAATTTCCGATTGTAGTTGTTTTATGCTTTTCCTGCAATTACGCTGGAGTAGTTAAACACGTGATGAAGCACTTGACAGTGGTAAAATAAAAAGCCTGATAGTTGTTTGACAAAAAACACTTAGCTGTACACACAAGAGTATCATATCCTTATAATAAAGTCTAACATGGCAAATTATAATGTGTGAAACTTTGTGGCAAATGGGTTTTTTTTTGGTTTTTTTAATCTGCTTAAAGTGTCCAAACAAGCTTTGCAAACACAACAAAATGCAAAATGACACTTTTTAGGCTACATAAAAGTCCCATACTTGGTTGAAATACAGCAAACAACAGTCCATACACTATTTCTGATATGGATAATTACAACAACAATGCTGCCGAGATGCTGAGAGGAATAAATTATGTTACCTTGACAACGTCCCCATTGTCCTGTAGCTCCAGCAATGCATCCTGGGAAGGTGGCAGTGGTTTGGGGGCAGCCTGTGCTCCTCTGAGGCAACAGAAAAGTGCTTTGAAGAGGTTACAGCACCTAGGCTTCTTCGGAGAAGACCTGCTCACCTGGCCTGTCATTAGGGCAAAAATAAGAATGCTTTTAATGTGTGTGAAAATTAGCTGTGACATAACCAAGCTTTTGATTCAAACTGAGTGATATGGAAATGATATTCACCAACACATTATACTCATTCTCACACGGCAATGAAGGTTCTTATAAGCCAAGTAGATGGACGGGGTGAGGGAAATGTATGATGTTGTACATTTCTTTTCCCATGAAGAAGTAAGGAGGATTTCCCCCATTTTGAGAGACATCGTTGCTGCACATAATGTAGAATGAACTCCTTGCTCCCTTTACCAAAGGGAGCAAGCACACACATGCACACACACACACACTCTGGGTTTAATGAGGTTGCTGCTGCTGGAAGGGGCTGGTACATGTTATATAATCACAGAGAGGGCGGGAAAACCCACACTCTTCACTAGGTAGTGACTGCGTCTCAAATGGCAGCCTATCCCCTATTGAGTGCATTACTTGTGACCAGGGCCCTGTGGCACTGGTCAGAAGTTGTGCATAGGGAGTAGGGTGCCATTTGGGACACAGACAGTACTTTCTGCTGTAGAAAACACAGACAGAAAACATTCCAACCATTTCACTGACTCTCCTGGAACAAGACCTCTGGCTGGAGCGGAGCAAGCTGAAGCCAGTCACACCTCAATGCTCCAAGCCCCCTTTGATCAGTCACTGTAAAAATGTGTCCTAGTTCACAGAGGTTCCACTACTGGGGGAAATTAGCATCTATTATTTGGTTGGATTGGATATGCATAGCACCTATGTTAATATACAGTACCAGTCAAAAGTTTGGAAACACTGACTCGTTCAAGGGGTTTTTATAAATGTTTTACTATTTTCTACATTGTAGAATAATAGTGAAGACATCAAAACTATGAAATAACACATATGGAATCATGTAGTAACCACAAAAAGTGTTAAACAAATCAAAAGATATTTTAGATTCTTCAAAGTAGCCACCCTTTGCCTTGATGACAGCTTTGCACACCCTTGGCATTCTCTCAACCAGATTCATGAAGTAGTCACCTGGAATGCTTTTCCAACAGTCTTGAAGGAGTTACCACATATGCTGAGCACTTGTTAGCTGCTTTTCCTTCACTCTGAGGTCCAATTCATCCCAAACCATCTCAACCCAGTTGAGATCGGGTGATTGTGGAGGCCAGGTCATCGATGCAACACTCCATCACTCTCCTTCTTGGACAAATAGCCTTTACACAGCCTGGAGGTGTGTTGGGTCATTGTCCTGTTGAAAAACAAATTATAGTCCCACTAAGCACAGACCAGATGGGATGGCGTATCGCTGCAGAATGCTGGAGTAGCCATGCTGGTTAAGTGTGCCTTGAATTCTAAATAAATCACAGACAGTGTCACCAGCAAAGCACCTCCACACCATCACAACTCCTCCTCCATGCTTCACGGTGTGAACCACACATGCAGAGATCATCCGTTCACCTACTCTGCATTTCACAAAGACACGGCTGTTGGAAATAAAAATCTCAAATTTGGACTCATGAGACTAAAGGACATAATTCCACGGTCTAATGTCAATTGCTCATGTTTCTTGGCCCAAGCAAGTCTCTTCTTCTTTTGGTGTCCTTTAGTAGTGGTTTCTTTGCAGCAATTCGACCATGAAGGCCTGATTCAGGCAGTCTCCTCTGAATAGTTGATGTTGTGATGTGTCTGTTACTTGAACTCTGTGAAGCATTTATTTGGGCTGCAATTTCTGAGGCTGGTAACTCTAATGAACTTATCCTCTGCAGCAGAGGTAACTCTGGGTCTTCCGGATTGAATGACCTTCATGTCTTAAAGTAATGATGGACAGTCATTTCTCTATGCTTATCTGAGCTGTTCTTGCCATAATATGGACTTGGTCTTTTACCAAATAGGGCTATCATCTGTATACCACCCCTACCTTGTCACAACACAACAGATTGGCTCAAACACATTAAGGAAAGAAATTCCACAAATTAACTTTTAACAAGGCACACCTGTTAATTGAATGCCAAGAGTGTGCAAAGCTGTCATCAAGGCAAAGGGTGGCTACTTTGAAGAATCTAAAATATATTTTGATTTGTTTAACACTTTTTTGGCTACTACATGATTCCATGTGTTATTTCATAGTTTTGAAGTCTTCACTATTATTCTACAATGTAGAAAATAGTTTTTTAAAAAATAAGAAAAACCCTTGAATGAGTAGGTGTGTCCTAACTTTTGACTGGTACTGTATGTATGAGAGTTTATAAGCAAATGAAATGCATGGATGGCTCTGATATACAAAACATTGATGCCTGCGCTGACTACAGCTATCGAAGAGATTCATTTTTTTTAATATTTAAAAAGAAAAAGTGGTTTCAATGCAAATCTTCAGGAGCCTTGTTCACACATCTGGACATTCTCATCCTGCTCATCATATTTTGTATAGTGCTAGGTGCAAAAGATAGTCAGTTATTATGAGTCGCTCGCTTGATTCATAATCTTCATCCTTGATCCTAACATTTCATCTCCTTCCATCTTCCTTTCATCTTTGGGGGGCTTCTGCAGCCATTGAAATGATGGGTAGGGGTGATGTTGTGGATGTTTGCATGCATCTGCATGTTGTCATTTGTATGTGTATATTTGTTGTTGTTTCCAAAAAAATCATTAACGTGAAGGATATAGGATTTTAAATGGTGAGTTCACAGTGTGACTTTTGTCAAATTCCACTCCTGTAACCAACCATGCTACTCTATCTATATAAAGACATACAGGACACTGGACAGTGGCCTGGGGGCGGGGGGGGGGGGGGGGGGGGTTGATATCTTTCATCAACACAAACATAACATGCTAGTGCCACAAGGGGGGAAAGAACCTCTGAGCATTAGGGGTCCAAAGACATTTTAAAGGGTAGAAAAGCCTATTCCTGAATATATGAAAAAAAATTCTAATAAAAGAGAGAAAAAAAACCCAATGCATAATAATCTATAATATTTTTCTCTGCTGAGCAAACATAGGAGCAGAAGGGCTATCCTATCACACATAATCTGGTATTGCACCATAATCAAAGAGCAGTACACAGTGGCGTACCACAGGCCCGCAAGGTCTGAGCACATTTTTATTTGCAGTTTTATAGCTAATCTCATACTATTCTACACATTTTGCAATGAGGCTGAGAGAATTTTGCATTTTTAAAACGAATTTCCTGGAATTCTACTCATATTGCCAAAGGTCTCGAGAGAAAAATGTTTAGTTTTATAGCTAATCTCATGCTATTCTACACATTTAGCCAGTTTAACAGCTAATTTCCTATAATTCGATTTTCTTTGCCATGGTTTATGACGTGTTTATATGCCATCTGCATTTTGGGGGGGTTGAGGGCCCCCAGAGCTATAGGGCCCAGTGCCAGTAGAGTACCAGGCCTACCCTTTAATTCAAACCAAAGTGCCAGAAGCATAAAAACAACGAATCTTTGAAACCGCGCTTTACAATGGGCGGAGGAGGGAGAAGGGCATGTGTTTGTGCATACCACTGTCAACACCGACTGCGGCACCTGGCATTTCTACGGTTATGCTTGTCATCTTTCATCAGCAACCGTTTTAGGTTTCATTTCCAACAGCCAAAGAAAAAAAGTCTCATACATTTGCCAATCTTTGTATCGTATAGGCCTTTGATATATGTGGTATTTTTTCAAATGAGATTCGGATAGTGTACCACCCTGGCGCGCATTGATCTGCCCTGATGTATTTGTCTCCAGGCTGAGCCTGCGAACAAAAACAAGACATGGCTGTGCTGTTTGTATGGCTCTACACAGATGTGACAGTAATATGGAACGGTGCCATACAACAACTAGAAAATAAGATAAAGCATAAATCATAAACACAGGGCAGGCTAAATGCTGGGGTGGTTTGGTTTAATCATTTTACGCGCGAAAAGATCACTATGTCAATTTATTCAATTATTATTATTAGCTATAATCATATCCCTAAATGTCTAGTAAGATGGCATTAGATAACCTTGTTTTGATCCATAGAAATACTGTAACATCAACAAAACGGAATCATTTGATTGTCTTAAAAGTCCAATAATGTGCGTAAATAGGTAAGACATATTGATTTGGCTAATGTAATTACAATAGCCAACAAACACTGTTTTAATATTCTTTACAGGTTTGAATTCGTGATTACATACCGAATGTAATGCAGTTTTTCAAACAGCCTTTACTCTCGCATTGTCAAAAATGTGTTTGAACCAGAGGGGAAACACTTCCCAATTATGCAGGTGTTCCATAATAACTGAAAATCAATCCATGTTCAGCATCACTTGTGTGGGTTTGAAACATCATGAAATATAATATAGACATTTAATATAGCCTATTTGTATGCAAGATTAATCAAATGTGTAGTACGCTCTAGAATGTCGCGCGCAATGTCCGCGACGTTGGAACTGTCAAATGGACGTGCTGGAAACATGTTAACATCAACCTTACATTTCATAAATTAACGAACCTTCTCCATATCAAATCAACCCATGTTTAATCAGAACAAACAATAAAAACGGGAGCATATCCTACCTGTTTTCGGTGACAATTGAATGTCTTCTTTCTGCACTTGAGTGATGATAGATCTTTCCATCTGACAAGCACAGAGCCCTCAAAATCCAATCCGTTCCCCAAACAGAGATAAGCAGCCTTCATTAGGTTATGTTGACAAGTTACTAAAGGATTGCCTTTGATAACTGTCATCCGTGTCTGTGTTGGATTCGTAAGAGGCTACATTTCATCAGCAACAATGTTTCTTTATTCCTGGCTTCTTCTGTTGTCCACACATGGGAGGGGCAGGGCGCTTGGATATGTTTTCGTCGTTGCGATTCCCTCTGCTGCGCCTCTCGGTTTACTTTATCACTAGTACATTTCCCGAACGGCCCCTTCCTGTCTCTGCGAAGTCCTCAATTTTCACTCCAACAACATGGAGAATACAGGCGAAAGAAGAAAAACAACCGAGGAAATGGGGCAAGGGGCGGTTTCAAGTTCCCCTTTACAATAGATAAACAACACCGTCAAATTGATTGATTACTGAGAGGAGGAGAATAAAACAGGTTACATCGGCGGTAATATTTCTGAAAATGAAAAATGGTTATGAATAGAATTCGATTTTAAGTGTGAGACTTGTTTTTTTCCACCCAATGGTTTGTTTTTCTTCGGCGGGACTTCAAGGGTGCCTTGAAACCGTTGCTAGTTTCGGATTGGATCTTTGAAAAGTGGGAGTTGCAAAGGCATTCTTCGCTATTCTGCACGCTCCACACCAACAAATTCCAGCGCTGGTTTTGTCACAAGTCGAGTGATTATAAATATGATTGATATCAATTGCATTATTCAAGTAGGCAAAAAAAAGATCAACATATAATTATAATATGAATAATAACAACAATAATAATAATAAAATAGTTTTATTTGATATTGTCATTGATCATATTATCAATCTTTAATTCATTGAAATACACAGTACTTCAGTCATTGCAGTAATGACAAAGAAAATAACATTACTTCTAACTTGTCATAAGAATCATTAAAGTTTATGCACAGTATGTGATTGTTTCCTTTTTTTGCTAAATATATTTATGTGCATCATAACTATGATAATCTGTTTTTTGTTTTGTTGTAATTTGTCAGCACTACAACCTGACAACACTTCCTAATATGCAGAATAATGAAGAGGTAGCCAAGCATTTTTTATTGTGAATTGCAGCGCTGCACCCATCACATACTTTGTGAGTTTCACTGTTGTTTCCATTTTTGATTGTTGACAAAAAAAAATACATTACACCAGCACTACACAACCCACTGAAATTGATGAATGTATTTCTTGATGCATTTTTAATTGTTTTTGACGCTATGAGATGCTGAGCATCCACAGCTGTGTGTTGTAGCTCAGTGTGGTCCTCTGTAGATCAGCTGGTAGAGTATGGTGCTTGCAACACCAGGGTTTGGGTTTGATTCCCGGGACCACCCATACGTAAAATATATGCATGGATGACTGTATGACTGCTTTGGATGAAAGCATCTAATAATGGCCATATACTATACAATAAGATTTTCGACAGCACCAGTGAGTGAATTTCAGAACATTCTCCTTTAGTGCAGCAAGTGCTGAGCGCATTGAGCTGTGAATGTCTCTATGGGATGTGAGGTAGGTGTATACTGTGCCTGTGAATGAATGGAAAGAAGATCACACAAGATGAAATGTTTATGGACATGCACACAGAGGGAAATAAATCAGGGAATTCTGCATCTCTTGTGGTTGTGGAATGTTTTGGAAGCAAACCTGTGTGTCCTAACAGGAGCACTGAGCTAAGGAGGCAAAAGTGAGGACAGGAAGCAAAAGACAAAATATCTTAGTTAGGTTAGTCATAAAGAAACAACACTAAAGCAGCGAAATAAAAAAATCTGTGGCTCTACTGCCAGAATCGTGAATCCGGATCAGAACCCGAACCACAAAACCAAGTCCAAGTCGTAAACAAGAACGGCACAGCTGTTTACATTCCTGCGTTCAGACTGTTTTTAGACGGCAGCACAGATGCAATGTGAATTAATGTAACATTTGCATAAACTGGATGACCTGGAAAATGTCATGAGTTTCGAAGTTGAACTGGATGCCCGATTACACTAATGAAACTTTAAAACTCCTGGTCATGTTGTCTTTGCATTCCTCCAAGCTAAGAGAGACAGACAGACAGCGAGAGTGAGACGGGAAAGAAAGAGACTCAAGAGAGAGGGACTGAGAAAGAGAGAAATATAAAGACAGAAAGAGAGAGGAGTAGGGCAGCTGGTGCTGAGGCCCTGTGTTGATTATGACTTTCAAAGTGGCACACAAGTGAACAACAAAAACTAAAATTCACAAATAAAAAGCAAAAGAATAGAAGTGTAGGATTAAGGAATGGGTCATAATTTAAAGCAATGTTGCAGGATGATTTATGTAAAGTTTTTATTAGTAGTATTAACTCAAATTAAGTATATTACAAATGAAATTATGGTGTTGCAATTGCACTGCAACTAATGTACACACAGCCTACATGATGGTTCATAACAGCAAAGATTTTCAGAATAATCACTGAACGATAATTGAGGAAAATTGTTTGCTATAATTATGTTATAAATATAAATACGTTTCAAGCAAAGTGTTTTAAAATGTTTAATTAGACTTAATGAATGACAGAGTAATTTTCAAATATTTAATTTTGTTCCAATCTTAGTCAACTGCAGAGAGCGGGGTCAAAGCATCCTGGTGCAAATATAGCTTCTACCTGTCCATCCTTCACCTGCTTCACATGACATCAAACATCAATCTTTGTACAAAACAACGAAAAATAGCAGATAATTATCGATTCACCATCGAACTTCATCTTAATAAATTCTGTTCAAAAAATAATTAAATTCTACAACAATATTGGATATGAGAATACATTGTTCAGAATAAACATAATAAAAAAAATAAAAAAACACTGGTTGTTGTAGTTTCTATTCCTACAAAAACGCAATTAACTATATTACATATCTCCAATCACTCAGGAAATATAGCATACATGTCCCATGTGTGCCTCAATACTTACTTACAGAACTGTGCAACATTGTCAATAGCATCCAGATACCATGGAGATTGGTCACATCTTAGGTTTTATGTAGGACTGGGACTTTAGGTCCAGGATCATGTGATTTCCTGGAAGAAGCCGCCCTGGCCTCCCTCCTCTGCCCCTTAGTGGCCTCTGCTGGGCTATGTTTCCAGGAAAGGGGCCTGCTGGACAGGCTGTGAGAGCCCTACACAGGGAGAGATCGGCTCATTGAGAAAAACAAAAACACAGAGGGGAGGTGGGAAGACTCTCCCTCCTTACAGAAGGCTGCTGGCGCCATGACAGGAAAAAGTTCCCGCCGCCACAATGCAAAGAAAACCTGTCTGTCTGCTCTGGCCCGCTTCTTAAAAAGGTCACAGACCTTCCAGTCTGGAATATGCTTAACTCTTATACCAGTGATTGCTACAGGAAATGTAATGACACGATTGTTCATACCAGCATAATAATTCCCCAAAAAAATCAACAACATTAGCTGTGAATGGGAACTTGATGCATACAGAAGGGTAGCATTTGCAGATGGAAGCAATAAAGAAGACATGAGGTTAAATAAAATCATCATGGTGGATCTACAGATAAAAACAATATAGTGATACATTTTCACAATATGTTAAAGTTCATGGCATTCCATGTTTGTTGTTGTAGACTACAGTACTGGTACTTTTCAAACATTACCCTCAGTTTGAATCCACAGTGGCTCCCTGTGGCGGAGTTGAGGAATGCTAGACACATACATTATGAAACCATTTTTCCATGGTAGATCTCATTGACCACAACATAAAAAATGGGAGCATTTATTAGCATTTTTAACAATTTCAGGATGTAATTTATTCACTGAGTAAATAGAATATATTGACATTTACAGTGTACAGTACCATTTCACAATCCTTTTCTAAATTCCTCACAAATCAAAGTCCTAATATGATCATTAATATGGCAATTATCTTAAAATTCAATACATACAAAAGTGAAATAATTAATGAAATGTACCATAATAAATGTTAATTAATGCATATTCCTTAAATAACAATTGTCATAAAGGCAAATATCATTACAGAACATTAGTCATTTCAAAATTGTAAACAAATCTTACAATCTGTACAGTAGCACCTTCAAATATCCCAAGGCTCCTCCCATAGCCTCACACACAAACACACATGCAGGAAGGAACCATGCTCAGGAGTCAAACTCTGGCTGCTGCTCTATCAGAACCGTGGTGTCGTCCCTGGCCCTGCATGTGACATCCAGACAGGACACACCTAGCGCTATCAGACATAACCACGTCTAGAGGGAGAGAGAGAGAGAGAGATGGGGAGAGTGGTGTGAGAGAGCCAGTACAACGTATAATCATTCTACTGCCAGGACCACATTCCTACACATACAACTGTCCTCACACAAAGTTTGTTAAAAGTTTAAAGGCCCAGTGGAGACAAAAATGTAATTTGCCTATGTTTTATATATATTTTCACACTATAAGGTTGGAATAATACTGTGAAAATTATGATAGTTCCCTTTAAGTGTAAGAGCTGTATGAAAATTTCAGCCTGTTGTAGTTGGATGGAGTTTTGGCCTGCCTGGTGACATCACGAGGCGGCAAATTAGTTAATAGATCAATAAGAAAGAAATCCAAACCTCTCTCCCAATAACAGCTAGTTTTCCATTTTCCCCTCCCCACTCAGACCACTCCCAGACAGTCATAGCAAAATTCTTGCTCGAGAAATTGCTCTCTGCTGAGAAGCTAGTTTTGTTTAGTTTTGACAATTTCAATTGAAAACAATCACGGTAAGGTACTTACTTGGCACCCAGAAATTATTTGATGTTGAGATAAAAACAGCTGCATTGGACCTTTAATAACTGGCTCAGTGGTTGAAGTTTAAAGTGGTCCTCCAAATAACACTTTTGGTTTGGTATGCTTCGCAAAGACATGGAAACATGACCACACAAAAAGCTATATAAAGAATAAACAGCATTAATTTAAAAAATAAAAATACTTACCAGGTAACCCACAAATCCCAAATAGGCTATGCAGAGAAAAGCAGCCAACACATACAGCCACACACTGTTCAGAGAGGTCACATAGATGACTACAAAGTACATGTTGATACAACACACCAACAAGATCACAACTCCTCCCCCAATCTTCCAAAATCTGAAAGGAGAATGGCGATAGTAACAGAAGTCAGTTGCATAAAAAAAGTGTAATCTCATATCGTATGTTATGTAAAATGTAATGTACCTCAATTGTTATAGTTTTCACTATAATTGTGGTGTACTTACAATCCATTGGCAAATTCACTCATGAGGGAGGATAAACTGGTGAAAGTGAGGATGGGAATCAAAGCAAACGGCAGCTGTGAGTGGGGGAGAAAGAAAGCAGCCATGAGAAGGGGTCCCACTTGAAGTTGACAATCCCCAATAGATGCTTCAACTATTAACCAACTACTCTGTTGAATTGCAACAGCTTGCCTGGGGTCGACCTGGGGACATGAAGTTAGGTTAGATTGTGGTTGAGGCTAGGTTTACGGTTGAACCAGGATGTGGACATGAAGCTAGGGTTGGGGTTAGGGTTGTGGATAGGTTTAGGGTTGAACCGGGATGTTAATGTGAAGCTAGGGTTAGGGTTGTGTGTTAGGGTTGAACTGGGCTGTGGACATTAAACTAGGGTTAAGGTTAGTGGATTTGCATGCACTGCCGTCTGACCTGACTCGCCCGGTTAAATAAAGGTGAAACAAATAAATAACCTGCATGCTCTGCAGCACGTTCAAGAAGTCGTTCATGCCCGTCAGGTGGGTGACGTCCTGGAAGATGGCCACCAGCAGGGTGGGCGTGATGGCGATGGAGCGGGTCAGCAACACCCGGGAGAAACGGGACCAGCGCAGGTTCAAAAAGCCCTGTAGGGATGGAACGGGTTCAAGATCTGTGACTTTCATTGAGCTAATGTAGGGTTTTATATGATGTCTGTGGTGTGTTTGTGATGACAGAGCTTAGCCACTGTCATTTTAACTTCTTACCATCACAAACACACCACAGCCTATCTGACTGATATCCTTCAGTCAAAGAGACAGCTAAAGCAATTAGCAGATCCAAAAAAATCTAATTGATCCAGGGGTTGACTCAAAGTCGATCTCATCTTTCAATTGAATTGACCATGAATGAATGTGTTCTTGCACACACCTCCATGACAAACTGTCCTGAGTAGGTCCCGGTCATGGTTGAACTCTGACCTGCTGCCAGGATTCCCACGGCCCAGATATAGAGTGCTGCAGGGCCGAAGATACAGCCCAGAACTACTCCCTGTAATGATAGGGGTAACATTCAGTGTTGTGTCAGGAAAACACCTAGCCCAACAGCAGAGTCATAAAAAAGACCTGAGTGTATGGTAATGCAAGACTAGGTATACTGAGCAAAAATAAAAACGCAACATGCAGCAACTTCAAAGATTTTACAGAGTTACAGTTAATATAAGGAAATCATTCAATTGAAATAAATTCATTAGACCCTAATATAAGGATTTCACATGACTGGGCATAGGCCCACCCACTTGGGAGCCAGGTCCAACCAATCAGAATGAGTTTTCCCCACAAAAGGGCTTTATTCGAGACAGAAATACTCCTCAGCAGCACCCCACCTCCTCAAACAATTCCGCAGGTGAAGAAGCCAGATGTGGAGGTCCTGGGCTGGCATGGTTACACTTGGTCTGCGGTTGTGAAACCGGTTGGACATACTGCCAAATTCCCTAAAACGACGTTGGACATTCCTGCAGTCAGCATGCCAATTGCACACTCCCTCAAAACTTGAGACATCTGTGGCATTGTGTTGTGTGACAAAACTGCACATTTTAGAGTAGCCTTTTATTGTCCCCAGCACAAGGTGCACCTGTGTAATGATCATGCTCTTTAATCAGTTTAATGATATGCCACACCGGTCCGGTGGATGGATTATCTTGGCAAAGGAGAAATGCTCACTACCAGGGATGTAAACAAATTTGTGCACAAAATGTGAGAGAAATAAGCTTTTTGTGCATATTGAACATTTCTAGGATCTTTTATTTCAGCTGAAAAAACATGGGACCAGCACTTTACAAGCTGCGCTTATATTTTTGTTCAGTATAATTTCCTATGATCATTGTTTTGCCAAATACTGTCACCCAGCACAACAGATCTGGGACCAAGCTTGAATAACAGGGAAAAAAACAAAATGGTGGCATTCAGCCTGAGGATGAAAGTGCAGCCTTACGCCTTTGTAGATGTCCACCTGCAGTGTCTCATTGTTCAAGGGGAACAGATCCAGGTGAAGAATACCAGTTGCATTACAGATGTCATGCTGAAATGAAGAGCAATAAGACATGTTGTTAAGAACGACAAAAACAACAGTGTTCATGTAATGCACAATCCAGTGATTAGTTTCTTAGTTCCATACAGAGTAGCTACATACGCACCACTTCAATGTTTGTGCGTCCATAGACAGCCTCAGCGAAGACAGCCACCACAAATACGTTGATGAGGAAAGAGAGGAAGAGCGCAATGGTCGACTCAATGAAGAAGTATTTGTTGGCCTCCTTGAGCTCCTTCTTACTGGAACGATCAATCTGTCGAGACTGAGCATTGTCCAACAGAATCAAACTTATAGACAGAAAGGAATTCCACAATCACTACCATTCTACGGTCATCAATGGACACACTACAACAGTTTCTTGATTGTCAATATCTCCACTAAATCATTATTACAGTATAAAACGTTGCAAGGCTATACAACAGCGATGGTGTAATTGTGATTGAGTGGAAAAATATTGAATATGATTCTAAAATAGAGCCACTGTGGTCTTCCATGGCTACCTTGACGAGGGCAGAGTGCAGGTAGATATTGTGGGGCATTATGACAGCCCCTACGATGCCCACAGCCTGCTCCAGCTGCACAGGACCACAGCCTTCACAGTACGGCATAAACATCCCCTTGAGCAGCTCCCCCTGGTCCGGACGCACCATCACATACTGGGAGGAAAAGAGGTCAGAGGTCACCACAACCTTCCTCTACATTAGAGCATCACATACTGAGAGGGAGAATGCTTGTCCACTCAGAGAGTACAGGTATGACTGCTACAAGGCAGGCAGCGTACATGTACAGGGTGCATCCACAATTCCTATTCCTCCACAAAAGAATCGAAAGGACAGTCAAGCCTTGTGTACCTCATATCCAAAGGTGATGGCCATGATTGTAATAAGGACCCCAAAAAAGGCCTCAAGTTTCCTCAGACCATACTTGTCCAGGAAGAGGAACACAAATGTGTCGATGATGGTGATGAGAACACCCCCCCACAAAGGTATCCTGTAGACACAGGACGTAACAAATAATTTAGGGTACCAATAGCACTATACTCCCTATTCTGTAATAGCCTACAATCAGTCAGTACTGTCATCTACCTGCCAGAGGAGAGGAGGTTGAATGCAATGGCACAGCCTATGACCTCCTGCATGTCGGAACCAATAATGGCCAGCTCCACCATCAACCACAGGACAATGCGTGGCACCTAGGCAGAAGAGAAAAACATGAATTGAACAACATTCTGAAACATTTGACGTCCAATACGAAGCAACAGTTGTAGACTAGTACAAAAAAAGTAATTTATGATGAGCAACTGTATTAAAGGCAATGGAAGAATTTGATTTAGTTCATTCAATATTGGTCGGGTTTCTCAAGAGAGTGTGAGTGACAAAAAGGGAGCCTCACGGTGGGGTACTGGCGGTTGCAGACTTCTGCCAGGTGCATCCCAGTGACCACACCCAGTCTGGCTGCCAGCCTCTGTAACAGCAGACCAATGATGGTGGCTGCCAGAAGAACCCACAACAGCTGGATACATGGGAGGAGAACAGAGATGTCATCCATCTGTGATACACAAACGTTTCTAATCATAACGCAACATTTTTCAGAATTTGTTCTTTAAAAGGCAGATTTCCCTGACCCAGATTAAGTCTACTCCTCTGTCCAAAAATGATGCAGAACAGCTAGTCAAATACATCAGCTATAATCTTGACCTGAATCTTGACCCCCCCCCCCCCCCCCCCCAAAAAAAAAATGTGATCATATTACTCCAGTGCTAGCTCTCTCTCTGTGTTGTCACGTGTTGCTGCCTTGCTATGTTGTTGTCTTAGGTCTCTTGTTGTGATGTGTATTTTGTCCTATATTTATATTGATTAAAAAAAAAAAAATAAATATCCCAGGCCCCCGTCCCCGCAGGAGGCCTTTTGGTAGGCCGTCAACATAAATAATTTGTTCTTAACTGACTTGCCTAGTTAAATAAAAGGTTAAATAAAATAATTTTAAAAAGGCTTTATTAAATTAATTTGATTTAAATTTGCCTAGTGTAAATTGCACTTTTTGAAGAGGGATTTTCCATTGAGCTTGCTTTTTAGTCCAGGAATATGCTTAATCTGGTCTGGGAAACTAGCCTTTTGGGTTTGAATACAACGTTGAACCTTCATGTACCTTGAATCCTGCTTTAGCACCTGACTGCAGGTCTGACTCTATATTTCCTGGGTCTAGGTAGGCGATGCTCATCAGGAATCCTGGTCCTGTGAAGGCCCATAGCTTACGGAAACTGAACCACATCTAAACCAGGAGGGAGGAATAAGGGTTTAAACATTTATTGCTCCAAAACAATTTTCAAAATGTAAAGTATATATTCTGATGCACTTTTGAGGCCCTTTGCTCCACTATGAGCTAAAAGTAATACATCAAAGTCAAATAAGCCAAGTCTATTCACTGTGAACAGACCAGCAAATCATAGTACAATTGGGATTCTAAGAGAGACAGTCTGAGACCTTTCTCTCTCATACCTGACTGTCATCATCTGGAATGGGGACCTTATGGTGAAAATAGGTACTAGATAGATCAGTTCCCCCATTCTGGCCCTCTGGAAAGACAGAGGGGGCTCCTCGCTGTGTCTGTGTGGTCTCAACTCCTTTCCCCTGTGCCATGTCTTCTGAAATAAGAGACACGGTGAGATACACTCATTAACATAGCTGAACAACTCAGTCAAACCAGTTCAGGCTATTACATCAGGTCACAGAACGTGCACAATTTTATTTCACAACTGCATAACTTTTACAGCGCAGTAATGTCATCAAGGAAGTATTACATTTGCTTCCCTCCTGCCCATACAGCTGAGCAGGCAAGTATGAACTCAGTGGTGCCTATAGTAAACTGTATCATGGCTGAAATCCAACCATGCTGATTGCAATAAATATAATCCAGTCATATAGATTTGATTGCAAGAACAAACACAGTACAACATTGACAAGCACAAGCCGATCTGAAAATTATTTGAGCCAGCAGCAAGAAAGTACTTTTATAACACTCAACTTTGACTGGCTGTTTCAGTGGCAGTCCAAAGGACACAACTCAAAGGTTTGCTTGCTGTGTGATACACAGTACCAGTCAAAAGTTTGGACACACCAACTCATTCATAGGTTATTTATTTATTTTTTACATTGTAGAATAATAGTGAAGACATCAAAACTATGAAATAACACATATGGAATCATGTAGTAACCAAACAAGTGTTAAATCAAAATATATTTTAGATTCTTCAAAAGTAACCGCCCTTTGCCTTGATGACAGCTTTGCACACTCTTGGCATTCTCTCAACCAGCTTCATGAGGAATGCTTTTCCAACAGTCTTGAAGGAGTTCCCACATATGCTGAAAACTTTTTGGCTGCTTTTCCTTCACTCTGCGGTCAAACATCCCAGACCATCTCAATTATGTTGAGGTTGGGTGACTGTGGAGGCCAGGTCATCTGATGCAGCACTCCTTCATTCTCTTTGGTCAAATAGCCCTTACACAGCCTGGAGGTGCGTTTTGGGTCATTGTCCTGTTGAAAAACAAATGGTAGTCCCAGATGGGATGCGTATCACTGCAGAATGCTGTGGTAGCCATACTGGTTAAGTGTGCCTTAAATTCTAAATAAATCACAGACAAAGCACCCCCACACCTCCTCCTTCTTCTTCTTGGCCCAAGCAAGTCTTTTCTTATTGGTGTCCTTTAGTAGTGGTCTCTTTGCAGCAATTTGACCATGAAGGCCTGACTCATGTGTCTGTTACTTGAACTCTGTGAAGCATTTATTTGGGCTGCAATCTGAGGTGCAATTAACTCTAATGAACTTATCCTCTGCAGCAGAGGTAACTCTGGGTCTTCCTTTCCTGTGGTGGTCCTCATGAGAGCCAGTCTCATCACAGCGCTGAATGGTTTTTGCAACTGCACTTTTTACAGACCTTCATGTCTTAAAGTAATGATGGACTGTCGTTTCTCTTTGCTTATTTGAGCTGTTCTTTCCATAATATGGACTTGGTCTTTTACCAAATAGGGCTATCTTCTGTATATCATCCCTACCTTGTCACAACACAACTGATTGGCTCAAACGCATTAAGAAGGAAAGAAATTCCACAAATTAACATTTAACAAGGCACACCTGTTAATTGAAATGTATTCCAGATAACTACCTCATGATGCTGGTTGAGAGAATGCCAAAAATGTGCAAAGCTGTCATCAAGGCAAAGGGTGGCTACTTTGAAGAATCTCAAATTTAAAATATATTTTGATTTGTTTAACACTTTTTTGGTTACTACATGATTCCATGTGTTATTTCACAGTTTTGAAGTCTTCACTATTATTCTACAATGTAGAAAATATAAAAAAAAAAAAAAAAACTTGGTACTGTATATCTCAAAAACTGGACTGTAAGCAAGCAAGTTTATTTTCTGTAACATGTAGCCTACTTACACAGAGATGTGTGTGCATGACAAACCGACCTCTGTGCAACCCGATTTCTTTTGGACTGCCATTGACACAACCAGTCAATGTAACAGAAATGAAGTGGTTTCTTCTCTGCTGCTCCTACCATAGAATACACTTTATACTGTTCTACTTCTATGGCTCCCTTACCTTCTCCATGTGTTGGCTCCTGGTCTGTAGGAATACTGGGAGGTAGTGAGGAGATGTGGATGTTCCCAGGATGGGGGGTTCTGTCTGAAAACAGTAACACACAGAGTTATAATTTAGGGTAGATTATGGTGTGGTTGGCTACACTCAAACCATTTTCACAAAAAGTATACTAGCCTAATGTACACAAAACTAATCCAACCCATGCAAAGAGAACTGGGACTTCCCACATAGGACTACTGTAAATTACAGGGTTTAGCTGAAAAATGCCACCCACAAAACAATTGGACTGACTGAGTCAAATAAAAACCATGAACTTTTTTTACTTGATCAACAATTCATCAAATTATGATAACAATGAGTAAATATTGCCCTCAAACATGGTCACAATGGAAAAAAAAATTTTTTATACTTCGTGCACTGAATAAGGAAAGAGCAAAAGAAGCATGCATTGAACATAGCAATAAGCACATTTTCTGTAGAGTACTCTTCACATCTTTTTTAAAAGTCCATCTATGTAACATATCAAATAGTCCCGCTAAGGTCTGACACGTCACCCTCGCAGCTGAATTAATGTATTTATTCCCCCTAGCGCTGAGATATTTTAGCTCTACTGTCACCTTACCTGACGTCAGAAAAGATAACATTTTTGATGAACTGAAGCGCTTCATCCCTGTCTTCTTCAAAGCCAAAAGGTAGGTTACCTGTCCATTAATTAGTAGGTCCTCATGGACGATATTGGTATGAGCATGCAAGTGCAGTCAGGTATTCAGGTAAATAATATGACTTCCTGTTTTGGAATAGCCTACTTTGTGTGGCAATTGATGCCGCGTTCACATCATGTCGGACCTGGAGTGATCGGAGGGAACAACTTATCTACCTCGGAGGAACGACATGGGGAGGAACTCAATGGTATATTCCTCGCGTCCTCTCTCTCTTCTCGCCTAGTTCTCAAACCTTCTCCTCCTATGGGGTTTGAGAACGAGGCGAGAGGACCCAAAGAGTATGCGATTGAGATTCTCCCATGGAGTGTTTCACGACAAGTGCTAATAGCTTGGTAGGAACACAATAACCATTTTATTTTATTTTAGAATATATATTTTAAAGATTAAGCCATGCAAGTCTAAGTACACACGGCCGGTACAGTGAAACTGCGAATGGCTCATTAAATATATATATATATATATATATATTTTTTTTTTTTTCTTTACCCCTTTTTCTCCCCAATTTCGTGGTATCCAATTGGTACAGTCAAAAGTTTTGAGAATGACACAAATATTAATTTTCACAAAGTCTGTTGCCTCAGTTTGTATGATGGCAATTTGCATATACTCCAGAATGTTATGAAGAGTGATCAGCTGAATTGCAATTAATTGCAAAGTCCCTCTTTGCCATGCAAATGAACTGAATCCCCCAAAAACATTTCCACTGCATTTCAGCCCTGCCACAAAAGGACCAGCTGACATCATGTCAGTGATTCTCTCGTTAACAAAGGTCATTGCTTTGCACAAAAAGGGCTTCACAGGCAAGGATATTGCTGCCAGTAAGATTGCACCTAAATCAACCATTTATCGGATCATCAAGAACTTCAAGGAGAGCGGTTCAATTGTTGTGAAGAAGGCTTCAGGGCACCCAAGAAAGTCCAACAAGAGGACCGTCTCCTAAAGTTGATTCAGCTGCGGGATCGGGGCACCACCAGTACAGAGCTTGCTCAGGAATAGCAGCAGGCAGGTGTGAGTGCATCTGCACGCACAGTGAGGCGAGGACTTTTGGAGGATGGCCTGGTGTCAAGAAGGGCAGCAAAGAAGCCACTTCTCTCCAGGAAAAACATCAGGGACAGACTGATATTCTGCAAAAGGAACAGGGAATGGACTGCTGAAGACCGGGGTAAAATCATTTTCTCTGATGAATCCCCTTTCCGATTGTTTGGGGCATCCGGAAAAAAGCTTGTCCGGAGAAGTCCTGTGTCATGCCAACAGTAAAGCATCCTGAGACCATTCATGTGTGGGGTTGCTTCTCAGCCAAGGGAGTGGGCTCACTCACAATTTTGCCTAAGAACACAGCCATAAATAAAGAATGGTACCAACACATCCTCTGAGAGCAACTTCTCCCAACCATCCAGGAACAGTTTGGTGACGAACAATGCCTTTTCCAGCATTATGGAGCACCTTGCCATATGGCAAAAGTGATAACTAAGTGGCTCGGGGAACAAAACATAGATATTTTGGGTCCATGGCCAGGAAACTCCCCAGACCTTAATCCCATTGAGAACTTGTGGTCAATCCTCAAGAGGCGGGTGGACAAACAAAACCCCACAAATTCTGACAAACTCCAAGCATTGATTATGCAAGAATAGGCTGCCATCAGTCAGGTTACAATCTTGTCCCATCGCTACCGAAACACAACCCAGCCAAGCCGCACTGCTTCTTGACACAACGCCCACTTAACCCGGAAGCCAGCCACACCAGGAGTAAACACCTGGCGACCACGTCGTGCAATGCGCTGCTGCAGCCGGCCATGACCGGCCCGCCACAGGAGTCGCTAGTGCGCGATGGGACAGGAATATCCCTGCCGACAGAGCCTGGACTCGAACCAGGATCTCTAGTGGCACAGCTAGAGCTGTGAAGCAGTGCCATAAACCACTGTGCCACTCGGGAGGCCCCCCCAAAAACCATTCTAACCATTGACAGCCGAAATGGCCCTTCAAATCTGGGATCCTTGGGACGTCCCCACCCCCTATTGAAGTTGGGTTAAGGTTAGGGTTAGGTAAGGGTTATGGTTAAAGGGGCTACATCCATTTTTGGACTTCTGAATTTATGAAATTGTACCCATTGATTCTTGAAAAATATAACTTATAAATGCCTCATGCCCACCTGCCACAGCAGACACTGCCAGTACTCAATTACAGTTGCTACTGTGGGTCTCTCTACTCTGGAACTCTCTACTCTCTACTCTGGAACTCTCTACTCTCTACTCTGGGACTCTCTACTCTCTACTCTGGAACTCTCTACTCTGGAACTCTCTACTCTCTACTATGGAACTATACTCTCTACTCTAGAGCAAATATATATACAGTGTATTGCCAAAAAACACTCAACAACTTCAAAAATACACTCTGAACTGTCCAATGAACCAAACTAATTAAATAACCCCACAGTACCCAAACATCCTCTCTCTGTTCTAAGCTGACATATGGAATTGTTTTATGATGATCATACCATGGATCATTTAACTATTGATTTACAATTTTAGGACCACTTTAGGTAAATAAATGATCTGGCCTTTACTACTATAGCCCATAGGAATGCATGAATAACACATTCATAAATGGTAAAAAAGACAGTCAGGAAATATATCATAAGGAATAAAGTTTTGAAGTATCTGTCCTATATCTTTAAGATATAAGAAAACGCAGAAGAAGAAAAAAAATACGTAAATTATATATACAGTACCAGGCAAAAGTTTGGATACACCTACTCATTCCAGGTTTTTTTTTGTTGTTGTTTTTTTAAAACTATTTTCTACATTGTAGAATAATAGTGAAGACATCAAAACTATGAAATAACACATATGCAATCATTTAGTAACCAAAACAAAGTGTTAAACAAACAAACACTTGGCATTCTCTCAACCAGCTTCATGAGGAATGCTTTTCCAACAGTCTTGAAGGAGTTCCCACATATGCTGAGCACTTGTTGGCTGCTTTTCCTTCACTCTGCGATCCAACTCATCCCAAACCATCTCAATTGGGTTGAGGTCAAGTGACTGTGAAGGCCAGGTCATCTGATGCAGCACTCCATCACTCTCCTTTGTCAAATAGTGTGAAAAATTGTCATCAAGGCAAAAGGTGTCTACTGGAAAAATTTATTTATTTATTTAAATTTAAAAATAATATTTAGGTTTGTTTAACACTTTTTTTTGGTTACTACATGATACCATATGTGTGATTTCATAGTTTTGATGTCTTCACAATTATTCTACAATGTAGAAAATATTAAAAATAAAGAAAAATGAGTAGGTGTGTCCAAACTTTTGACTGGTACTGTATATATAATTTATGTATTTAATTTTTTAAGCATAAAACTACCTCCATATTTCCATATTTTCAAAAAAACGGTACCGGTTACCTTCAGACGAGTCCTGTGACACTTGTGGGGGTCATAGAGCAAAACAGAGAATCTCCCCTTTCCACAGTGGGGTCACATTAGTTCATTGCCCAAACGGTTTGGACGCTACAAACAGAAATTGGCACATCAACAGTACCGACTTCAGATGACTCCAGTGGGGTGGATTGAGACGCAGCCCACGCAAAAAAAATATAAAAACATATCTCTAGCTTAAGCTGATGGATTTTGATGGGGATTTTCTTATTATGTTACTTAGATTACCGCACCGGTGCGTCAAAAGACTCTAGGGGGTTTTAAGGAACGTTTTTCAACAGAATCGGCAGAATGAATACACCCCTGATAACCTGCACACACAGTTGGCTTTCATAGCAGCCACATACAAACAGCATCATCACTTTGCTCATTGTATAATATCTTTTCGCATCTAATTTTAACATATTGTCCCATGTGCATTGTGTAATTTATCTCTGGTCCCTAACTAGCCCCTAACTACCACAGGCATTACAATCGGGTCATGTGCACCTGCACTCCATATTGATGATTACTTGTGTGTTGCCAGCTGTGGGCATGTGGGCAGGATTGAAACAAACCCAACCTTAATTTATGTTGTGATGCAGCCATGACAATAAGTCTCACAAAACTCAGTTTTGGACGAGACTGACTTTATAACCAAAATGATCCTATTTAAACTTTGTAGTCAATTTTGACAGAAGAATTGTCATGTCCTGACCAGTAAAAGGGGTTGTTTGTTATTGTAGTTTCGTCAGGGTGTGGCAGGGGGTGTTTGTTTAGTGTGTTTCGGGGTTTTTGGTTTATGTTCTATGTTTTCTATTTCTATGTGGTTTTTCTATGTTTTCTATTTCTATGTGGTTTTTCTAGGTTTTCTATTTCTATGTTGGGGTTTGGGAACGACCTCCAATTAGAGGCAGCTGGTTGTCGTTGCCTCTAATTGGAGGCCATATTTAAGTGGGTTAGTTTTCTCTTGTGTTTGTGGGTGGTTGTTTCCGTGTATAGTCTGAGTACCTTACAGGACTGTTTTTGTCGTTTGTTTTGTATGAGTATTTTTTCCTTCCTTCCTTCCTTCCTCCTTCCTTTCTTTATTAAATAAGAAGATGAGCAATTTAACCGCTGCATATTGGTCCGCTGATTTCTCCTCATCAGACGACGAACTTTATGACAAGAATAAATGTTTCTGACTCTAATTGATCCCACATAGGCTGTTTTCTAAATGAGAAGTTAGTTTTTAAGGGCAGTTGCTCTTTAAAGTTACTGTATACTGACTCGACCAGGGCAACTCAACTGTAAAGAAAAATTCAAGTGTCCGCATAACAGCGCAACACAACTCCAAACATGTCAGATAAAAAGCTACATAGCTACAATTAAATTGTTTCTCCAATTTCATAATGGGCAGTTTTTTACAAATAGTTACATAGAATATTAGTCCGTTCTACCACCTCAACGTTGCTAATTTTGATCAGGGTTAAATATAATGTAGTAAACTTCAGCTTCAGTCCAGAGGTGAGCACTGTCACTGTCAGAAGATATGTGCTTCAGTCAGAAAAACATTCTCTCATCTTTTCGGTCTCAGCTAGCTAGCCAGCCATCTATTTATAGAATGGAAACCCATCAAATACACTCGCTGGAAATAAACACTTTTCCTAATATCATGATTTATATCAACATCCTTAGCTTGCCCATTTACTAAATGTACTGTTAAATAACTCTGACTGACACCCAATAGCTTAAGGATGCTAAGCGCTAAAGCTAGCCTATTTTGTATTTATTATGAATGCCAAGGCAGCAGCTACTCTTCCTTGGTCTAGAAAGATTAAGGCAGTTATATACAATTAAAAAAACAGATTTTACAACCCATTAAGTGTGTACCCTCAGGCCACTACTCTACTACCACATATCTACAACATAAAATCTATGTGTACGTGTGTGTATAGTGAATATGTTATCGTGTGTGTGTCTATGCCTGTGTCTCTTCACAGTCCCTGCTGTTCCATAATGTGTATTTGTATCTGTTTTTTAAATCGGATTTCCCTGCATGCATGAGTTACTTGATATGGAATAAGAGTTCCATGTAGTCATAGCTCTATGTAGTACTGTGCGCCTCCCATAATCTGTTCTGGACTTCGGGACTATGAAGAGATCTCTGGTGGCATGTCTTGTGGGGTATGCATGGGTATCATGGGTACGCCTTTGCTTACAGTTCTCTGCTGCCAATGACTGGAACGAATTGCAAAAATCACTGATGCTGGAGTCTTATATCTCCCTCTCTAACTTTAAGCATCAGCTGTCAGAGCAGCTTACCGATCACTGTACCTGTACACAGCCAATCTGTAAATAGCACACCCAACTACCTCATCCCCATATTATTACTTACCCTCTTGCTCTTTTGCACCCCAGTATCTCTACTTGCACATCATCATCTGCACATCTATAACTCCAGTGTTAATGCTAAATTGTAATTATTTCACCTCTATGGCCTATTTATTGGCTACCTCCCTACTCTTCTACATTTGCACACACTGTACATAGATTTTTCAAAAAAAAATTACATTGTGTTATTGACTGTACATTTGTTTATGTGTAACTCTGTGTTGTTGTTTTTGTCGTACTGCTTTGCTTTATCTTGGCCAGCTCGCAGTTGTAAATGAGAACTTGTTCTCAACTGGCCTACCTGGTATAATAAAGGTGAAATAGAAAAATTAAAAATTAAAATCTGAGCTGTGTTTTAGTAGTTTAAACTGACAGCTCGGTGCATTCAACATGTCAATACTTCTCACAAATACAAGTAGTGATGAAATCAAACTTTGAGCCAGGAGAGATTGACATGCATATGATTAATGTTAGCTCTCTGTTTACATTTACGGGCCATCCATGCTGCCCTGCTCTGGGCCAATTGTAATTTTCCTAAGTCACTCTGTGTGGCACATGACCACACGACTGGACAGTAGTCCAGGTGTGACAAAACTAGGACCTGGAGGACCTGCCTCATTGATAGGGCTGTTAAGGCTAACCCTAACCCTTTATAATGGACAGACCTCTCCCCGTTTTAGCTACTTTTGCATCAACATGTTTTGACCATGATAGTTTACAATCCAGGGTTACTCCAAACAGTATAGTCTCCTCAATTTGTTCAATTTCTACATTATTCATTTCAAGATTAGTTGAGGTTTAGGGTTAAGTGAATGATTTGTCCCAAATGCAATGCTTTTAGTTTAGGAAAAATGTAGGACTAACTTATTCCTTGCCACCCATAATGAAACTGACTGCAGCTCTTTGTTACGTGTTGCAGTGATTTCACTTGCTGTAGTAGCTGGTGTGTATGGTGTTGAGTCATCAGCATAGATAGACACACAGACTTTACTCAGAGCCAGTGGCATGTCGTTAGTAAAGATTGAAAAAAGTAAGGAGCCTAGACAGCTGCCCTGGGAAATGCCTGACTCTACCTGGATTATGTTCGAGAGGCTTCCATTAAAGAACACTCCCAGTGTTCTGTTAGACTCTCAATCCACAATATAGCAGGGGATGTTTTATTTATTTTATTTCACCTTTATTTAACCAGGTATGCTAGTTGAGAACAAGTTCTAATTTGCAACTGCGACCTGGCCAAGATTAGGCAAAGCAGTTCGACACATACAACAACACAGAGTTACACATGGAATAAACAAACATACAATCAATAATACAGTAGAAAAATCTAGATACAGCATGTGCAAATGAGGTAGGATAAGGCAATAAATAGGCCATGGTGGCGAAGTAATTACAATATAGCAATTAAACACTGGAATGGTAGAATGTGCAGAAGATGAATGTGCAAGTAGAGATACTGGGGTGCAAAGGAGCAAGATAAATAAATAAATACAGTATGGGGATGAGGTAGATTGGATGGGCTATTTACAGATGAGCTATGTACAGGTGCAGAGATCTGTGAGCTGGTGCTTAATGCTAATGAGGGAGGTAAGAGTCTCCAGCTTGAGTGATTTTTGCAGTTCGTTCCAATCATTGGCAGCAGTGAACTGTAAGGAGAGGCGGCCAAAGGAAGAATTGGCTTTGGGGGTGACCAGTGAGATATACCTGCTGGAGCGTGTGCTACGGGTGGGTGCTGCTATGGTGACCAGTGAGCTGAGTTAAGGTGGGGCTTTACCTAGCAGAGACTTGTAGATGACCTGGAGCCAGTGGGATTGGCGACGAGTATGAAGCAAGGGCCAGCCAACGAGAGCGTACAGGTCGCAGTGGTTGCTAGTATATGGGGCTTTGGTGATAAACAGATGGCACTGTGATAGACTGCATCCAATTTGTTGAGTAGAGTGTTGGAGGTTATTTTGTAAATGACATCGCCGAAGTCGAGGATCAGTAGGATAGACAGTTTTACGAGGGTATGTTTGGCAGCGTGAGTGAAGGAGGCTTTGTTGCGAAATAGGAAGCCGATTCTAGATTTAATTTTGGATTGGAGATGTTTAATGTAAGTCTGGAAGAAGAGTTTACTGTCTAACCAGACACCTAAGTATTTGTAGTTGTCCACATATTCTAAGTCAGAACTGTCCAGAGTAGTGATGCTGGACAGGCGGGCAGGTGCGGGCAGCGATCGGTTGAAGAGCATGCATTTAGTTTTACTTGCACTTAAGAGCAGTTGGAGGCCACGGAAGGAGAGTTGTATGGCATTGAAGCTCATCTGGAGGTTAGTTAACACAGTGTCCAAAGAAGGGCCAGAGGTATACAGAATGGTGTCGTCTGCATAGAGGTGGATCAAAGAATCACCAGCAGCAAGAGCGACATCATTGATGTATACAGAGAAGAGAGTCGGCCCGAGAATTTAACCCTGTGGCACACCCATAGAGACTGCCAGAGGTCTGGACAACAGGCCCTCCGATTTGACATAATGAACTCTATCGGAGAAGTAGTTGGTGAAACAGGCGAGGCAGTCATTTGAGAAACCAAGGCTGTCGAGTCTGCCAATAAGAATGTTGTGATTGACAGAGTCGAAAGCCTTAGCCAGGTCGATGAATACAGCTGCACAGTAATGTCTCTTATCGATGGCGGTTATGATATCGTTTAGGACCTTGAGCGTGGCTGAGGTGCACCAATGACCAGCTCTGAAACCAGATTGCATAGCAGAGAAGGTACGGTGTTATTTGAAATGGTCGGTAATCTGTTTGTTAACTTGGCTTTCGAAGACCTTAGAAAGGCAGGGTAGAATAGATATAGGTCTGTAGCAGTTTGGGTCTAGAGTGTCTCCCCCTTTGAAGAGGGGGATGACCGCGGCAGCTTTCCAATCTATGGGAATCTCAGACGATACGAAAGAGAGGTTGAACAGGCTAGTAATAGGAGTTGCAACAATTTCGGCAGATAATTTTAGAAAGAGAGGGTCCAGATTTTCTAGCCCAGCTGATTTGTAGGGTTCAGGATTTTGCAGCTCTTTCAGAACATCAGCTATCTGGATTTGGGTGAAGGAGAAGTGGGGGAGGTTTGGGCAAGTTGCTGTGGGGAGCGCAGGGCTGTTGACCGGGGTAGGGGTAGCCAGGTGGAAAGCATGGCCAGCCGTAGAAAAATTCTTATTGAAATTCTCAATTATAGTGGATTTATCAGTGGTAACAGTGTTTCCTAGCCTCAGTGCAGTGGGCAGCTGGGAGGAGGTGCTCTTATTCTCCATGGACTTTACAGTGTCCCAGAACCTTTTTGAGTTTGTGCTACAGGATGTAAATTTCTGCTTGAAAAAGCTAGCCTTAGCCTTTCCTAACTGCCTGTGTATATTTGTTCCTAACTTCCCTGAAAAGTTGCATATCACAGGGGCTGTTCGATGCTAATGCAGAACGCTACAGGATGTTTTTGTGCTGGTCAAGGGCAGTCAGGTCTGGAGAGAACCTATCTGTTCCTGGTTCAACATTTTTTGAATGGGGCATGCTTATTTAAGATGGTGAGGAAGGCACTTTTAAAGAATAACCAGGCATCCTCTACTGATGGGATAAGGTCAATATCCTTCCAGGATACCCGGCCAGGTCGATTAGAAAGGCCTGCTTGCTGAAATGTTTTAGGGAACGTTTGACAGTGATGAGTGGTGGCCATTTGACTGCAGACCCATTATGGATGCAGGCAATGAGGCAGTGATCGCTGAGATCTTGGTTGAAAACAGCAAAGGTGTATTTGGAGGGCAAGTTGGTTTGGATGATATCTATGAGGGTCCCCGTGTTTATGGATTTGGGGTTGTACCTGGTGGGTTCATTGATAATTTGTGTGAGATTGAGGGCATCAAGCTTAGATTGTAGGATGCCCGGGGTGTTAAGCATGTCACAGTTTAGGTCACCTAGCAGCACGAGCTCTGAAGATTGATGGGGGGCAATCATACACATATGGTGCATGTAAAGCCATAACACATATGTTTTATGATCAATTTCTCTCAGCCAATCAGCCATTTGTGTAAGTGACGTATATGTGAAATGCCCTTCCCTTAAAGCGTGCTGAAAATCGCTTTGGTACTATTTTCACAAGTACTTGGTACATTTTCACAAATCTTGGTACAAAGCTCCAAACTGGTCACACTTGTAACGCAGCCAGTCTTTCATTAAAAACCGGTCATTGTACATTAATCACTACACAACCATTTATTCAAAATATATGTTTATTGTGAAATGTAATGAGAACATTGGTTTAATCACCAAAACACAACATGTTTTCAATTTAGTTGTTTTAACTACCAGTTAATCCAATCGCAAACAATGCAAGATACTAGTTTCAAATCGCCCTTAGAAATGCTGAAAGTAATATGCTACAGTACTGTAAATTACAGTAGATCACATTATGCAATACACTTACATTACCCAACAATTTTCTGAAAATCTATCATTTCAATAGTATCTATCTAATGTGTAATCAAAGGTGTGATCAATGAAGACATCCTCTACAATCATTCATGCAATTATATCTGAAAAATAAAGCATTTTTTTGTTAGGTGTACTGTCTAATAAAATGTACAATTAAATGAATCAAATTAAATGAATTAAAATAAAACGTTTAGCACGCATTAATTTGCATCAAGCCTGTCTTGAGCATTTGGCCATAAATTCTCATCCACATCACAGTAAAAGTCCTCATTGTTCATGCACCGCAGGAAAAACCTTTAGGCATGGCGAATCTAATCTTCATTGAAGTCATTGCATGCCTCATCCATGGCCAGAAGGAAGGTGGCACACTCATGGGGATGGCAATCGTACACCTTCCATCTCCATGCTGAAAGGAGAGTATCGGAGCAGGTATAGGGTCACGAATCGGGGATGGGCCCACACAATGACATAGGTGACCCTGTCACCTTGACAGGCTTGCTCAATTTCATTGAGAAACACAATGAGGTGTGCAGCTTTATAGGATCCAAGTAATGCCCTACACGTCCTACCACACCATCTTCAGAGATAGCGGCGCACATGGGCGGCACTTGGGCGGTCGCCCGTTGGCCGATGAGGTTTTCGCCCACAGCGCTGAGTTTTGGCCGGGTTGAAGCCCGCTTCATCAATAAAGATATACTTGTGATGGTTCACAGCAGCATCAAGCACAATCACCCACTAAAAATATATTTTGGTTAGTTATTTTTACAGTATAGTTCCAATATGATATTGTGAAGTATCATGTGCATCAAATAGTAAAAGTAATACAGTATAATAGTGCTGTACCTGAACATACTCGGCCTGCAGTTGTTTCACCCGGTCGTTGTTTCTCTCAAAAGGCACCAGGTCAATGTGTTTCATAGATACCTGGTGCCTCTTCAAAAGGCGGGCGATTGTTGGTAGGCTGATGGTTGCCACATTGGCAAAGGTGTCATCGTTCTCCTCAATGCCTGCTTTATTTCGGACAGCCGAATGTTATTCCTGGCCCTGACCAGTTCCACCACTGCCCACTCCTGCTGGTCGGACAGCACACAGCCACCACCATTGGGTCTTCTGTCAATTCAGAGGGTAGAACAGAGTATACTTTCAATAGATCATACTGTATGAATATTGTAAAATGTGTTGTGAATTTACATGCATTACAATATGTAATTTACTGTAAATGTAATGGTAAAGCATAGTGCATATCCTGCAGGCTTACCAGTTTTCTTGCCGAAATGTTCTCATGATCGAATTAACAGTTGATCTTTTCACATTGGGGTGAACTAATCTGGCAGCCTCTGCCATGGTAAGGCCTCAGTTTACCACATGATCAACAACGATGGCCCGGACTTCATTAGACACAACAGTTCCCTGTAGTGTGCCTCTGATCGAGCCCACGCCCACCTCTTTGATGGGGCCCACGCCCACCTCTTTGATCTCTCTGACGGGGGCCCACGCCCACCTCTCTGACGGGGCCCACGCCCACCTCTCTGACGGGGCCCACGCCCACCTCTCTGACGGGGCCCACGCCCACCTCTCTGACGGGGCCCACGCCCACCTCTTTGACCTCTTTGATGGGGCCCACGTCCACCTCTTTCATGGGGCCCACGTCCACCTCTTTCATGGGGCCCACGTCCACCTCTTTCATGGGGCCCACGTCCACCTCTTTCATGGGGCCCACGTCCACCTCTTTCATGGGGCCCACGTCCACCTCTTTCATGGGGCCCATGCCCTCCTCTTTGACCTCTGACAGGGCCCATGCCCACCTCTCTGACGAGGCCCAAGCCCGCCTCTGACAGGGCCCTTGTCCACAAGCTCTTTGATTTCTTCCTCTCACTCGCTGTCTATCCTGCTCCATGTTGAAAGAAATTGCAAGTGTTCACACACACCATTTTATAGTGACTAATTGTGGTTACCACTATGTGAAATCAATTAGAAATAATGTCATTATGTATGGTTATCATGTATAATACATGTTTCAACTTTACAAACACACATTTTATTTCTGTAGTTCTCAAAAGCCATATATAGTAGACAGAGCAGTTTAAAATCTATAGGTTTAGCAAATGGTTATGTTATTATCCATTAAACAGTTGGATTAAGTGATGGTCAAATGTATTTAAACGAATGAGAAGAGAATCATAAGGTGGTATTTACGGGTTCCTGACATGAAGTTAATACGGCATAAAGTAGTATTGGGCATTCCGGGGCCATACTTGCAAACATTATGCTGTGTTCCTAACCAAGTGGGAATGTGCTATTTACCACATACCACACAACTAGGAAAAATCCACTTGAATGTCCTTCCAACTCGTAACTACTAGTGGGGAACTCATCTCTGACCTGTGACTTCTCCCACATGCTGATCTCTGACATCACCTACACTTTTTTTGGTTACTACATGATTCCATATGTGTTACTTCATAGTTTTGATGTCTTCTCTATTATTCTACAATGTAGAAAATAGTACAAATAAAGAAAAACCCTGGAATGAGTAGGTGTGTCCAAACTTTTGACTGGTACTGACTGAGTGTGTGTATATATATATATACACACACACACATACACACATACATACATACACTTTTTTTTTTTTACAGTACCAGTCAAAAGTTTGGACACACCTACTCATTCCAGGGTTTTTCTTTATTTGTACTATTTTCTACATTGTAGAATAATAGAGAAGACATCAAAGCAGAGTGTAAAAAAAAAAAGTATATATATATATATATATGTGTGAAATCAATTAGAAATATATACATATATATATATATATACACACACAGGTTTTTTTTACACATATTTAACCCCATATTTTGTTGGCCATAAAACTACAGTACCTCCATATCGGCATTCATTTGTATGGTTTACCTTTCGGACTGGTCCGTGACACTTGTGGGGGTCGTAGAGCCAAACACCATCGTGTTCGTGAGTCTCATCTTCCCATAGTAGTTTTAAACCAAACCGTTCAGGCCCTACAGACGCTTTCGTGAGAAGACCGGTTTTCGGGATGTCGTATGGTCTGACAAACACCGCTGTAGCAAGGCCACCTTCCAAAGCATATGCGGAAGGCCGACATAGGCGGATGCGGTGTTTTTACGGGAAAAAAGATAAAGAGGTCTATTCAACATTTCAGTTGATCGTACATCTAAAAAACTGTGCACATCTACTTTGAGTTCGAGCCCCATTGCGTCAAGATTTTTTGTTAAGGAAAACACTGTTCACTGCTGGGACACGACGCTCTATTGAAGTAACGCATATGTGACGAAGCGGATGATTATAATAATGCAGATAAAAGGTTGTACATGTAAGTGTAGCTTACACATTTATGTAACGTAGCCTATAGTAACGACGATGATTTATGTAGCAGTGCCAGTAGCCTATGTGTCGGTTTGCTTGAGGGACTCACAACAAAAAGCACCTCATTAAATGTATTCGTAATCTTCATTTACAAAATGTTGGCTGCTCTTCTCAACACACCAACACAAATATAATTAAACATTTCAAAGGAGGGGACGAATGTGACATTCGAACACTTGCCACAATCTGCGTCAATTACGTGGAGTTGGCACTACACAGACAGCTACTCGATCAGTCGGTCAAACACACTTGAACTAGTTGTTTTTGATCGTCAAAACGTGCCGTTGAATTTCTGATAAAACCTCTCAAATCAACTATTTCAACGATTTTAATTGGCTGATACAACATTTTAACCGAATATAATCTCGGCCAGCTGTGCAGGTTAGCAAAGGGCAAAGTCAAGGGGCCAGGGTTCCTGTGTAGAAGCACGATTTCGACTGCTCCTATAGTTCTGCATTGGTACTGCAGTTTAACTGACGCCCGGCCAAGAAATACCATTTCCATAGACAGCCACATAGAGAAGTCAGATTTGAACATTCCTAATAAGACACATTAGTCATCACGTTTGTGCACAAAACATCCATTGAATGAGGCCGAGTTTTTCCCCATCACTCACAGCGGAAGATATTAACATTCTTTATTCATCCAATGTCTACCATGTTTTTGGATGACATCTTCATAGCTGCTTCCTGTGCGCACTGAGTGCTAGTGCACATGTGATGTTGGTCTGATTAACTGGATGCAACCCGGATATAGATGGTCCATGATTAAAATCTGCATATCCCGAATTTGAGTAAATTACCTTGAGAACAGTAAAATAAAAACCATGAAAAATAACATATTTCTAATGTACAGCCTAAAAGTTTGCCTACCATGATGTCAGGCAGTGAAATGTGAGTTCAAACACATTTTACCTGACGAAATTAGATCGCCTGCAATTATTTATATTTTTGTACACACTGGGGAACTGTAGCGTACAGAATGAGGCTCTCCTCACTACCAATTGTTCCTGCAGTGAGGAATTACTATCTTCAGATAACGTTTTATACCATATCTACAGATAATCGTTGTCTGGAGCTCAAAAATCAGTAGTAGTTGTAGCAGCATAGTTTCTAAACCATCTTTGGTAGCAGTATGCAAATAAGGGAGCCAAATTCCCGAAGTTCACCAAAAAGAGCCGTTCGTTCGCGAACGACCCATCTCTGAATTGAATGGACTAAACTATAATGTAGGTTTGCAGTTGCACCTTATTGCAATATACAGTATCTAGGCTCCTCGTGTTTGAGCCATTGGAGGTGGGAGGGGGCAACGTTTGATATAAATGTGCAGTATTTATATCACGTTGCCTGGCTGACTTTGTACTAGGACTAGAGCCGTCGAGGTAGTCAATAATGTATGGCATTGGGGCGCCATCTACAGCATCATAATTCATTACACCTGTTCTGTAATACATTATCCAGAGACAAGGTGATTAGTTCTCTAGGTGGCGACAATTAGCCACAACACAACCTGGTGTCCTTCCATAATGTAGCAGAGTGTACAGAATAACAGGCCTTTGACACAGACAGGACAAACTTCCAAAAGTCCATAAATGTCCACCTTACGTGATTGTGGTGATCAACAAAGAAAGCGAAACGTATAGCAGATCTCTCTCGAAGGCCTAGTAATCACAATGAAATAATCAGCAAACCATTTTTACTGCACATGTAAAAAGAAAAACAAAGACACAGGAGTGAGACAGTGAATAATAAGGGATCCTCAGATCTCCATCTTTAATCCAATGGTTTGTTTGCTTGTTATCAAATCTGAATCATCAGCACACAGCAGGAAGTCGGTCATCTCTGTTATAGCTGAAATAACACTGCCATCAGTCAGATTTTTAAAAAACGGTTTGGTGCAATAAAACCAGCTGAATAAAAAGTGTTTCTTCTGACAAGCACCTTTCTGAATAGAGCAAATTTGTAGAAGTGCTTAAATGTTATGTGATAATTATGTGGCATAAAAAAAATGATATACCCATGCAAAATTCACTGTGAAATGTACAGATGTCTTTATTGCAGAGAAGATAGGACTAGGAGTCATTTGAATCTTAATAAATGCATTCTTTTCCTTTTGTAGACTATTCCTTGATCCCTGTATTGTTTGCAGTAATAAGGTCAGTTTTCATATGATGGCTTTGATGTATGACGTAATATGATGTATTCTTTGTTCTCCAGTCTGTAGCCTAATCATCATTAGCTACAGAAATATTTCAGAACTATTATTATTATTATTATTATTATTTAGAGTTGTTTGAAAATGCTTGGCGTGCCATAAGGAGTTTCAGGTATCTCCTTAAATCGTACTCCCTGTATAAAAATCTAAATGGCAAAAAAATAAACCATACCAAAAAAACACAGGAGAAAGAAAGAAAAAACATGTATTTCTTTGTGCATCCTGAAATTGGACAGAAAAATATCCTTGGATTGGGTTGTTATAAAGCATGTTGGATAGTTTGCATGTTTTACATAGTTTATAATAACCATTCTTCAATTATTACAAATCATGTGCATCGCTTTTTTAACAAACTCCTGTAAAGATCCTCATATGTGTGGTCTGTTGCTGTTTCAGGACGTTTCCAAACATCCAACACATTGTCTCGAACCCGGGTCTCCCAGCCTATAGACAAACTCGTAACAACTACTCCAGTAGGATTAACCCACTTGGGAGGGATCGTAATGAGCCTACCAAGGCAAGGGTTGTTACAATATCATAGTACCTTGGCTGCAGGTCCAGACATTGTCTTGTCTGTACGTATCCTTCCTTGGGCTGGGTACTGAAATCGAGTTCCTCAATGGAGTTGACAGAATCTTGAAAGAACCGACCAGAACCCCCCCAGAAAAAAATCTATATCCTGCTTTATTCCTTCAATCCACCCCTTCCACGCTCAATTTCATACTGTTGTCACCCTCATCACCACCTCCCGGTTGGCCGAGGAGCCGATACGTGGGTTGTGTGGCCGTAGCTGGCTCAGAATATGAAGGATGGTGTAGCCACAGTGGTGGTCCAGAATAGTCCTGAACCTCCGGCTCTGTCTCCTGCTGCCGCCACTACCCAAGCCATGGGGGTTACTCCGTGAGCCCCGACCCCCACCCTTACTGCTACTCAACGGGTCCCCCAAGTCATTGGCTTTTATATAGTTCAATACTTTCCATTGTTGATTGACAGCCTGCCATCGCTTGAATATTCGGTATACTGATGAGCCCTCGTGGATTATAAGCCCTAGGAAGAGAGAGATGATTTTATAGAGATAGGAAGAGGCAAGACATTCAATTATTTTTAAGGCATGAAATACTTGGGAGTAGGTAATAGGTACAAATTTGTCATACAAAGCAACTTACTCTAGTACTAACAAATTACAGACATTTGGTATAACCACACAGTGCAGACACGTAAGCAATGCCATCTGTTTTGAGTCTGGCAATGCACCATTTTCACCAGGTAGAATCTACAAAGCTTCACAGTGTGTGTGTGTGTGTGTGTGTGTGTGTGTGTGTGTGTGTGTGTGTGTGTGTGTGTGTGTGTGTGTGTGTGTGTGTGTGTGTGTGTGTGTGTGTGTGTGTGTCTTCTGTGATTCCTCCTCCTCACCGATGCACACGATGTCCATGAAGCCGTACATGCCGTAGCAGATCTGGAAGAGCAGGTCCTGGCGTTGCCACTTGGCCGAGGGGCTGAGGGACGACCAGACGAGCCAGGAGATGCTGGCGATGAGAAACAGGGAGCCCAGGATGATGGCAGCGATCTGGACCTTCTCGATCACCGTCAGGGAGATGGCCTGCCACTGAACAGAACGGACACGAGGGCCAAGAAAGGGACAGTAAGAAAGGGGAAACAGTCAAATGAATAGGATGTCATTTGAGGCGCAGATTTAGTGACGCAACAGGAAAATGTGTCAGCACAGGTCCAGTTTTCACACTTTCATCCTTGCGAGTGCCCAAGATTTGTTCTAGCAGAGTGAGTAACTGTAACGCCTAGACTAGTGCACCAGAGCAGAGCACTGCGTAATACTCTGATAGCAGTATTGTGCATGGTTTGAAGTTGATGCATCAGCAGAAAACTGCCTGTGAGATAAGATCTGTGGGCTGCGGCCACTAGAAAAACCGTCATTGATTTGGAAGATGAGAGTAGACCTAGTGTACAATGCACACATGACTGGAGTGGATGAGACAGACCCCCTACTCCCTAGACACTTGTGTAAATCAGAAAGGATTGGATAGGTATAAGCAATATGAGGAAAATCACGAAAGTGGCGCTACTATTGTATTGTACTGCATGAAGTACCTAAGGGCTAGGGTTTGATTCTGGCCAGAGCGTAAGTCCTAGAGAATGAGGGGTTGGACAGAGTGACGAGACATACCTGCAGTGGGTTCTTCGTGCTGATGGCCAGGACATGGTACTTGAAGTAGCAAAGCTCACAGCTCCAGGAGCCTCTCTCGCTGATCCAGCGGATGAGGCAGGGCTGGTGGGTGCAGCGCACAGAACCCTTACAGCGACATGGGCTCAGCAGCTCTCCCTGCAGGAGAGAGAGGGGTCCAACCACAGAATTAGAATGACTAGAATAAACATTCCCATTCAAGTCAATGTTCTGTGATGTGAGTCTGATGTGGCATAACACACCATGGGTTATTTCTGAATTGGAAATATTTTGGAATAAGAAACAATACTGGATTATGGATATCACTCAATGTCTCACCAAAGCTACTGTTTTTTGTGTATGTGTCTGGCACACTCAGTAAAAAGACAATGGGTGGACCCACACAGGTTGTGGGGCACCTTAACTCAATATTACAATCCTCCCACTTATTTTAGAGTTTGAAACAGTCAGAAAGCAACTATGAATGACCTATTCATAAAAAATTTGAGTATCTTCCTCCTCTTCCACAATTTCCACCTTAGTTAATGGAAAATCAAAAGTGGTGAAAACGTCAGTACTGTAGCTAAATGTCGAAGGTAGTATATTACTCAATGCTAAAAGGATGCATGTCTAGGAATAATTAGTAGATCAATGCATGTGCCCAGCTTGATGCTGGCCTATTGGCCAGAACGAGCCAATTAGGGCCCGGCAACATCGGCAGGGGTGCACAGAGATTTGAAGGGCAGGCAGGTGAACGGGAGGTGAGCCATTCAACCCCTACTGTTCACACAAAACGGGTCCCAAATGGCAGCCTATTCCCTTCATGTTGCACTACTTTAGACCAGGGCCCATAGGGCTCATGTCAAAAGTAGTGCACTATATAGGGAATAGGTTGCCATTTCAGCGCAGACAGACTCTCAGTGAACTCAATCAATACAGGCCCTACTGCAGCACCTACAGCAAACATTGCCCTTCTCATCTGGATGGGTAGGATGGGATAAGTAGAACTTTCATCAGATTGACTCTTGAGGAATAGAGAGAATGTTGAGCATTGTAGATTTTTTTTACAGTTATGTATGTGTCTAATTATACACATCTAAAAGGGCTGAAGTTAAAAAGTAGCCTAGTAATTCCTCTGAATGCAGTTTCCTATTCATTGTGTGCAGTACCTACGGCAAACATCCCATCTAATTAGATCATCCTCATCTAATTAGATTGTGAAATCCATGACGGGAATGTGCAAGTGCATACTTCAGAAGGGTGGAGAATCGGGACATAGTCCATGAGGACTCATGAAGGAAAGGGAGTATGTTGAGATGTTTTGAATAAGTTTGGCATGAGTCATGTGTACACATTTACCCATTTACTCTAAGAGCACGCAAATAGAAGACTAGTATTACCTTCTACTTTTCATATCAAGTTAAACTGCAAATACATCTGATAGCAATAAACAAGATCAAACCACAAACAAAATCTAAAGTTATCCATCCATATTTAAAATTGTATTTAATAGTGCCATATTAGAAACTACCCTCACTCCAGAAATAATTGGATCCCAAATTATTTTTAAGCACAAATGGAGAAAATATGTTTTCATTTTGGTTCAGTTGGTAGAGAGTGACTCATTTAACCCATGTGTATTTCTCCCTAAATAACCAGACACTTCATAATCTTTTCCTGTTTTTTTACATTTATTTTCCCCAGGTTTGCTTGTTAAACCTTGTTATTATAAGATACTTTCGTTGACTAACAACATACCGATTTGAGTGGGGGAGAGGAGCCACATGTCCCATCAGTCATAAACTGGTCAGCACTATATGAGGAAGTATATATATCAGCAGTATATGAGGAACTGAATAAAAACTTAAACAAACAGGAAGTTTAATTATGAATCATATTTCATGCGTCCCACAGAGCAAGGTTATTATATTTGTAGAAGTAATTGCTCAACTGACAGGGACATGGCTGTCCCCTGTTGTGACCCACTTGAATAATGAAATAACAATTAAATTACAAAGTGGCTGGGTCTAAGATAATAGCTCATCTTCTAAGTAATCATGAAGTTGAAGTGGTACAGTGAAGCAGTGCTGAAAGATAAGTTCATATCATGTCAATCTAAAGAAGATTGATGCTGCTTTTGAAATCATTCTTAAAATGTATTCTGAATGTGTGTTTGCCTTTGCCTCCTAGTCTATTCACTGAAGGCCCGGCCAATTAGCCTGAGATCCAAACCATGTGGAACAACTGGTCAGAACCAGGTAACTGATCAACATTTCTTAAGGTTATATTACGGTACACCTGCCTGTTCCTTTTTTGTCGTTTTTCATTTCTGCATAGCTCCCATTGAGTGTACAGATGCTATGAAGTAGCACCGACTGTATACTGTAATAATGCTATGACAAACATAAAATCTCACAAAGTGATTAAGTGGTGATTTCCATCTGTGCTCCAGTGGCACTTACACCATATCTCATTATCTCAAGGCCATGGTTAAGGAGCTCAGCCAGGCTGTACAGGTTCTGCACATCTGTTGTGTCAAATTTTGGCTGAGGACCAAAGCTCCGTTCATTGTTTTGCATCCCTATACATTCATTGGCTTAGAGGCCCACAGACATAGCCTGGGTTCCAGTCTGTTTCTGCTCTTCTGACATTCGTTACCAGTTCATTACAAGGCCAATTATTATTCACGTGCACACCACACGTGGGACATGACATCAGTCAAGCTATAATCAACGTTGTTGTAGGCTATAGAGTCCTAAAATAACAATTGTATTTTGTCGTATTTTCTCAACCAAATCAATTTGTCAATGTCACAGAACACACCAAATCGAAACAGGTCAAAATGTAGCAATATAGGTTTACTACAGGCCTACACGTGCACTATCATTCAGAACCATGGACAGCGTAGGGCTATTGCCTAATGGTCCAATTGAGCAGTTTTGTGTTGTGGCGCGAAAAGCGGGACAACTAAGGCGAATGTATCTATCTGGGACAGTACCTGCTCCGGACCCTGAAAGCAGATACGACAGCGCAGGCTGCTTGCAGTGCTGGTGAGCGACACGGCATCCAGGCCCACTTGCAGTTTGGGGTCCTTCTCCTCAAAGCCCAGGCTCCGAGGCCGAGGATCCGTTCCGTAATACTCCTCCTCGTCATCCCGGGAGGAGCAGTCCACAAAGGGAGGCCAGCCGCAGCCGCCCATCCCAAGACCCCGCATGCTGGACCGTCTCTCTGCTTCCGGCCGTTCAGGCTGTCTCGAATCGTCTCGCATAAAAACCAGTACTTTCAGTTCGTTGAAAAACATGCGGATCCTATATTTGAACATGTTTGGCTACATGAATTATTCAGAAGGGAATGAAACCAATTTGAAAATAAGGTGGTCTCAAGAAAAAAGAAAATATGCTTTTGATTTAGAAGGGTTATTATTATTATACGCCTATTATCTTTAGCCAATTATTGTGCTGCCTATGCTATTATTTAGGGGATTTTAGCTAAACATTTTCTGAATAGCATCACTGATGAGCTTACAAAACTTGTAGGCTCACCCTACTGTAAATGTTCTGTCAAATGGTAAGCAATAAAGGACCACGTCTTGGTTGTTGTCTCTGATGGCATGTGTGTCTAAGACAATGCAGATGTGAGATTTCCCTCTTGAGAAGCTCGATACACTCTCTCAATATTCATTACGAAACAACTCTGCGAATGCTGTCAAGCTAGATTCTTCCTCCACCCCTACAACCACAAATACGTGATAGGCCTATATCGTCCATTGCCTGCACGATCGATCTAAATTCTACACATCATCAAATACCTTGCATTAGGGGTTTGCAGCAAAAATATATGTTTGCTACACAAAGCAGAAGACATGCCAGTGTGGACTAGTGGAAGAGTGAACAACGGAGGGACATAAAATAGAACGAGGTGTAGAAAAACAACAACATTCCATTTCCAACCCCACAGTCGTATCTGGGACTGTTGTCAAGAAGCATAATCCAAAAGGGTGCGGACAGACGATATAATGAAAGTTCGATATAGACGTGTGATTATATTGTCTTTTTAATGATCTTTAGTAGCATCCCAACCGTCAGATCATGATTTTTCTATTCTATTCCACCTCTGTAATGTTTTGGACTGATCCATCAAGAATGGTCCACCTCATTCCACCCGACGTCCACACAGAGTGGATCCAATTTACAATCCAGTGAATTTGCATGTTAAATATATCTGTAAATATATCCACTCAAAACAGCGATACATCCCACCTTCATTCGATAGCCATCAGCATTTCTCTTCGGTGTCTTCAATCTTTGCGTTGAAAATATGGTGCACCGAAATGTGAGAATAACAGACCAGAATTCAAAACAACAGTTGCTGCAATCTTCTAACTACAGACCGATGGAGATGTCTACACATCCGAGAGGGCAATTACAGCAGTAGCCTAATGCCATTGATATTGTAGCCTAGCCTCTCAGATGGTGATGATGATGATAGCCTACTGCTTGCTCGCGCTGCCTGATTCCTCCTCGAAATGGTCGACTTTGATAGTGAACCAACGCAGCACCTACTTCCGGAATGAATACTAGCCTACAAGAATGAAAAACTGCAAGACACTGGTATACTTTTATCATTTTCTTCTCTACAGTCATTAGTCTGTCTCCGCTGTATGATATGGATGCACCCTCTCTGGAGCCCTGTAGTTAGGGATGGGGAGGGCAGATTCCGTTCGGCTGTTGTATTGACAGACGACGCTGTCGCTGTCCAAGGTGCGATCTCGCCTAGTGACGTGTGCAGTCACAGTGCCACATGCAGTACACTCCCGGGAAATATACATGATGACGCCTGAGCACCCCCCCCCCCCCCCCTCTCTTTCTCTTTCTCTTTCTTTCTTTCTTTCTTCTCTTGTGCATGATCCTACGAATTCACGGACCCTTTCTTTTCCACCATTCTTTCTTTGACCTGTTTCTACACTCCACATTGTCAACAACTTTTGATCTATGGGGTCTCAGTCTTTTTCGACCAGGACACTATCAGTGATTGACTTGGAGTGAAATAGGCGGTACTGTTTATATTTAGGTGCAGGAGCTCCACAATACTGTTGAATGAATATTCTATAAGAGGAACAGGAGTTCAAGCAGTAGAAAATGTAAGGTCCTAGTACTCAACTCTGGTGAGCTCCTGCCTAAATCAAGCACAGATTAATACACCAGCAACCACTAGTTTACTATCAGGTCCATGAAATTCCTCGTGTCATGGTGATGGAGAAACAACAGAGAAAGATCATGCTCCTTCCTTGGTGAGGGAGAATTGACTCGGGGCCATTTCGCAGAGTGCACCAGAGAAGGTAATTAGGTTATATCGCACGCTGGGGTTGTAAGGTCAGTTTAATCACACACAAATAGACACACACAAATAGACACACACACACACACACACACACACACACACACACACACACACACACACACACACACACACACACACACACACACACACACACAGAATTGTTGGCTGTTCCTTGACCACTGGCCGGCTCCCACACTCAGCATTCTGAACCCATAGCAATTCCCTGCCGCCTTGCACAGATCCCCCTCTACTCTTAGATTGATCAGAATAGATTTTTCACACATACTCTGCACTTGGGGATTTTTCAACATGGAGCTTGGATTGAGATGCAGTTCATAGGCTATTATGTGAAGTCTTCATAAACGGTCATATTTGCTATCCCGTATTCCTACACGAAAACCTCTTATGGTAATCTGAGGAGTAGTTTCAGTGACTCGTAAACATCCTGCCCCACCCCCACTATCACCACCTGCCCCGATATGATCCTTCCTACTAATGAGTGTATGGAGTGTGATTCATACTGTAACAGAATAATTCCGATCACAAGATATCCTTACACTCTACCATACTGCTAGACATAGCAGTGCAGGGCTATCTTTATGAACCCTAACATGCACACACCACCATTCTTATTGTAATGGGGGGAATTATGATAACAACAGTATATCGTCTCCCATACTGACAGTTTCAGGCGTAGCAGGGCAGGGCGCCTTTCCTTTTATGAGCACTAACAACATGCATCCACCCACCCACCGGTCGGTCTGTTACATTATTGATAGGCTTACTGACCTGTTTCTCTCCTCTTACTGAACTGATGACAATGATTTCCCCTCCTGTTGGCCCTGGCTGCATCGTTACAGTGAGAGGAATGTAGATCTAGATCCAGACACATCATTATCTTGTCTCATGGTTCCATCCATAGAAATGGTCAGAATTGCATTCTTGTCTTTCTATGTCTATGTTTTTTTGAAGCCATTTCCCCTCCTTCTGTTATGTGAAGAGATAAGTATAAATCAAATCAAATCTTGTTTGTCACATGGCAATGCAAATAGTCTGTGGAGCCATTTGATTAGCTGTTCAGGAGTCTTATGACTTGTGGGTAGAAGCTGTTTAGAAGCCTCTTAGACCTAGACTTGGCGCTCCAGTACCACTTGCCTTGCAGCAGCAGAGAGAACAGTCTGTCACTAGGGTGGCTGGAGTCTTTCACAATTTTTAGGGCCTTCCTCTGACACTGCCTGGTATAGAGGTCCTGGATGGCAGGAAGCTTGGCCCCGGTGATGTACTTGGCCGTACGCACTACCCTCTGTAGTGCCTTACGGTCGGAGGCCGAGCAGTTGCCGTACCAGGCAGTGATGCAACTCGTCAGGATGCTCTCGATGGTGCAGCTGTAAAACCTTTTGAGGATCTGAGGACCCATGCCAAATATTTTCAGTCTCCTGAAAGGGAATAGGTTTTGTTGAGCCCTCTTCACAACTGTCTTGGTGTGCTTGGACCATGTTAGTTTCTTGGTGATGTGGACGCCAAGAAACTTGAAGCTCTCAACCTGCTCCACTACGTCCCCGACGATGAGAATGGGGGCGTGCTCGGTCCTCCTTTTCCTGTAGTCCACAATCATCTTCTTTGTCTTGATCATGTTGAGGGAGAGGTTGTTGTCCTTGCACCATACGGTCAGGTCTCTGACCTCCTCCCTATAGGCTGTCTCATCGTTGTCGGTGATCAGGCCTACCACTGTTGTGTCATCGAAAACTTAATGATGGTGTTGGAGTCATGCCTGGCCATGCAGTCATGAGTGAACAGGGAGTACAGGAGGGGACTGAGCACGCACCCCTGAGGGGCCCACATGTTGAGGATCAGCATGGTGGATGTGTTGTTACCTGCTCTTACCACCTGGGGGCGGCCCTTCAGGAAGTCTAGCATCCAGTTGCAGTGGGAGGTGTTTAGTCCCAGGGTCCTTAGCTTAGTGATGAGCTTTGAGGACACTATGGTGTTGAATGCTGCACTGTAGTCAATGAACAGCATTCTCACATAGGTGTTCCATTTGTCCAGGTGTGAAAGGGCAGTGTGGAGTGCAATAGAAATTGCATCATCTGTGGATCTGTTGGTGCGGTATGCAAATTGGAGTGGGTCTAGGGTTTCTGGGATGATGGTGTTGATGTGAGCCATAACCAGCCTTTCAAAGTACTTCATGGCTACAGACGTGAGTGCTACAGGTCGGTAGTCATTTAGACAGGTTACCTTAGTGTTTTTGGGGACACTGACTATGGTGGTCTGCTTGAAACATGTTGGTATTACAGACTCAGACAGGGAGAGGTTGAAAAAGTCAGTGAAGACACTTGCCAGTAGATCAGCTCATGCTCGGAGTACACGTCCTGGTAATCTGTCTGGCCCTGCGGCCTTGTGAAGGTTGACCTGTTTAAAGGTCTTATTCACATCGGCTGCGGAGAGTGTGATCACACGGTCGTCCGGAACAGCTGATGCTCTCATGCATGTTTCAGTGTCACTTGCCTCGAAGCAAGCATAGAAGTTATTTAGCTCGTCTGGTAGGCTCATATCACTGCACAGCTCTCAGCTGTGCTTCCCTTTGTAGTCTGTAATAGTTTGCAAGCCCTGCCACAACCGACGAGCGTCGGAGCCGGTGTAGTAGGATTCAATCTTAGTCCGGTATTGACGCTTTGCCTTTTTGATGGTTCGTCGGAGGGTATAGCGGGATTTCTTATAAGCTTCCAGGTTAGAGTCCTGCTCCTTGAAAGTGGCAGCTCTACCCTTTAGTTCAGTGCAAATGTTGCCTGTAATCCATGGCTTCTGGTTGGGATATGTACGTACAGTCACTGTGGAGACAATGTCCTCAATGCACTTATTGATAAAGCCAGTGACTGATGTGGTGTACTCCTCAATGCCATCAGAAGAATCTCAGAACATATTCCAGTCTGTGCTAGCAAAACAGTCCTGTAGTTTAGCATCTGCTTCATCTGACCACTTTTTTATAGACTGAGTCACTGGTGCTTCCTGCTTTAATTTTTGCTTGTAAGCAGGAATCAGGAGGATAGAATTATGGTCAGATTTGCCAAACGGAGGGCGAGGTAGAGCTTTGTACGTGTCTCTGTGTGTGGAGTAAAGGTGGTCTAGAGTTTTTTTCCCTCTGGTTGCACATTTAACATGCTGATAGAAATTAGGTAAAATTGATTTACGTTTCCCTGCATTAAAGTACCCGGCTACTAGGAGCGCCGCCTCTGGATGAGCGTTTTCGTGTTTGCTTATGGCGGTATACAGCTCATTGAGTGCGGTTTTAGTGCCAGCATTGGCCTGTGGTGGTATGTAGACAGCTATGAAAAATACAGTTGAAAACTCTAGGTAGATAGTGTGGCCTATCGCTTATCATGAGATACTCTACCTCAGGTGAGAAAAACCTTGAGACTTCCTTAGATATCGTACACCAGCTGTTGTTTACATATGTGCATAGGCCCCTCCCTCGTGTCTTACCAGAGGCTGCTGTTCTATCCTGCATGTATAACCCGCCAGCTGTATGCTCTTAATGTCGTTGTTCAGCCACGGCTCTGTGAAACATAAGATATTACAGTTTTTAATGTCCCATTGGTAGGATATACGTGCTTTCAGTTTGTCCCATTTATTTTACTTCGATTGAACGTTAGCTAGCAGGGCGGAAGGCAAAGGCAGATTAGCCACTCGTTGCCTGATCCTCACGAGGCATCCTGATCTTTTTCCGCGAAATCTCAGTTTCCTTCTCCAGCGAATGACTGGGATCTGGGCCTGGTCGGGTGTCTGAAGAAAATCCCTCCCATCTGACTCATTGAAGAAGAACTCTTCATCCAATTTGAGGTGAGTAATCGCAGTTCTGATGTCCAGAAGCTCTTTTCAGTCATAAGAGACGGTAGCAGCAACATTATGTGCAAAACAGGTTACGAACAACGCAAAAAACAAACAAAATAGCATGGTTGGTTAAGAGCCGTTAAGACGGCAGCCATCATCTAAAATAATAGAGAAATATCAGTTACTTTTTCCAAACAACATTCTATGTGGGTATTGATGCCCTGTGGTTGCAATGTAACGTTCAATTATAAAAATAATTACCCCTAAGATCTAAGGACCCAGGGTTGGGTTTCAACTAAGCTACTAACATATGCAACTGTTTTAAGAGGGAATTTTAGGATCCCTGTAAGTATCATGTTTTAAATGTTGTATTATTTGATGAAACATTGAATTTGGTCTGATATTTGCCCATAGAAACGCATTGAATAACATACAGTTGAAGTCAGAAGTTTACATACACTTCGGTTGGAGTCATTAAAACTTGTTTTTCAACCACTCCACAAATTTCTTGTTAACAAACTATAGTTTTGGCAAGTCGGTTAGGACATCTACTTTGTGCATGACACAAGTCATTTTTCCAACAATTGTTTACAGACAGATTATTTCACTTATATTCACTGTATCACATATCCAGTGGTTCAGAAGTTTACATACACTAAGTTGACTGTGCCTTTAAACAGCTTGGAAAATTCCAGAAAATTATGTCATGGCTTTAGAAGCTTCTGATAGGCTAATTGACATCATTTGAGTCAACTGGAGGTGTAGCTGTGGATGTATTTCAAGACCTACCTTCAAACTCAGTGCTTCTTTGCTTGACATCATGGGAAAATCAAAATAAATCATTCAAGACCTCAGAAGAAAAATTGTAGACCTCCACAAGTCTGGTTCATCCTTGGGAGCAATTTCCAAACGCCTGAAGGTATCACGTTCATCTGTACAAACAATAGTACGCAAGTATAAACACCATGGGACCACGCAGCTGTCATACCGCTCAGGAAGGAGATGCGTTCTGTCTCCTAGAGATAAACGTACTTTAGTGCGAAAAGTGCAAATCAATCCCAGAACAACAGCAAAGGACCTCGTGAAGATGCTGGAGGAAACAGGTACAAAAGTATATATATCCACAGTAAAACGAGTCATATATCGACATAACCTGAAAGGCCGCTCAGCAAGGAAGAAGCCACTGCTCCAAAACCACCATAAAAAAGCCAGACTACGGTTTGCAACTGCACATGGGGACAAAGATCGTACTTTTTGGAGAAATGTCCTCTGGTCTGATGAAACATAAATAGAACTGTTTGGCCATAATGACCATCGTTATGTTTGGAGGAAAAAAGGGGGAGGCTTGCAAGCCGAAGAACACCATCCCAACCGTGAAGCACAGGGGTGGCAGCATCATGTTGTGGGGGTTCTTTGCTGCAGGAGGGACTGGTGCACTTCACAAAATAGATGGCATCATGAGGGAGGAAAATTATGTGAATATATTGAAGCAACATCACAAGACATCAGTCAGGAAGTTAAAGCTTGGTCGCAAATGGGTCTTCCAAATGGACAATGACCCCAAGCATACTTCCAAAGTTGTGGCAAAATGGCTTAAGGACAACAAAGTCAAGGTATTGGAGTGGCCATCACAAAGCCCTGACCTCAATCCCATAGAAAATGTGTGGGCAGACCTGAAAAGTGTGTGCGAGCAAGGAGGCCTACAAACCTGACTCAGTTACATCAGCTCTGTCAGGAGGAATGGGCCAAAATTCACTCAACTTATTGTGGAAAGCTTGTGGAAGACTACCCAAAACGTTTGACCCAAGTTAAACAATTTAAAGGCAATGCTAACAAATACTAATTGAGTGTATGTAAACTTCTGACCCACTGGGAATGTGATGAAAGAAATAAAAGCTGAAATAAATCATTCTCGCTACTATTATTCTGACATTTCACATTCTTAAAATTAAGTGGTGATCCTAACTGACCTAAGACAGGGAATTTTCACTAGGATTAAATGTCAGGAATTGTGAAAAACTGAGTTTTAATGTATTTGGCTAAGGTGTATGTAAACTTCTGACTTCAACTGTATATATACATTGGAAAAAAGATAGATCAGGATTTTTTACATTTTAATTACTCATATTTAACCCCTTATTATTGGAACTAAAGTACTTCCATATACAGTATACTTCCATAATAATTTTTTCTAAACTCTTATGAGTTTAGTGAGGCTTGTGGGCGTCCTAGAGAAAAACAACAACACATGTACGTGTTCGTGAGTCTCACCTTTCGATGTTGGGTTCATATTAGCGTGTAGCCCAAACTGTTCGGACGATACAGACAGAAGTTGGCAGATCGGCTGTACTGACTTCAGACGAGTCCCAAGACGCTTGTGGGGGTCGTAGTCATGAGAATCTCCTCTTTCCATATTAGCCATATTAGTTTGTATGCTAAATTGTTTGGAAGCTACAGACATTTTCGTGAGAAGACCAATTTTCGGGATGACAAACACCTCTGTAGCTCTGCCACCTTCCACCGCAGAAGGCCGATATCGGCAGATGCGGTGGATTGAAACTCAGCCCATTTAAAAATGTATATACAGTGGGGGAAAAAAGTATTTGATCCCCTGCTGATTTTGTACGTTTGCCCACTGACAAAGAAAGGATCAGTCTATAATTTTAATGGTAGGTTTATATGAACAGCTAGAGACAGAATAACAACAAAAATATCCAGAAAAACACATGTCAGAAATGTTATAAAATGATTTGCATTTTAATGAGGGAAATAAGTATATGACCCCCTCTCAATCAGAAAGATTTCTGGCTCCCAGGTGTCTTTTATACAGGTAACGAGCTGAGATTATAAGCACACTCTTAAAGGGAGTGCTCCTAACCGCAGCTTGTTACCTGTAAAAACGACACCTGTCCACAGAAGCAATCAATCAATCAGATTCCAAACTCTCCACCATGGCCAAGACCAAAGACCTCTCCAAGGATGTCAGGGACAAGATTGTAGACCTACACAAGGCTGGAATGGGCTACAAGACCATCGCCAAGCAGCTTGGTGAGAAGGCAACAGTTGGTGCGATTATTCGCAAATGGAAGAAACACAAAAGAACTGTCAATATCCCTCGGCCTGGGGCTCCATGCAAGATCTCACCTCATGGAGTTGCAATGATCATGAGAACGGTGAGGAATCAGCCCAGAACTACACGGTAGGATCTTGTCAATGCACTCAAGGCAGCTGGGACCATAGTCACCAAGAAAACAATTGGTAACACTACGCCGTGAAGGACTGAAATCCTGCAGCGCCCGCAAGGTCCCCCTGCTCAAGAATACATATACATGCCTGTCTGAAGTTCGCCAATGAACATCTGAATGACTCAGAGTACAACTGGTGAAAGTGTTGTGGTCAGATGAGACCAAAATGGAGCTCTTTGACATCAACTCAACTCGCCGTGTTTGGAGGAGGAGGATTGCTGCCTATGACCCCAAGAACACCATCTCCACCGTCAAACATGGAGGTGGAAACATTATGCTTTGGGGGTGTTTTTCTGCTAAGGGGACAGGACAACTTCCCCGCATCAAAGGGACGATGGACGGGGCCATGTACCGTCAAATCTTGGGTGAGAACCTCCTTCCCTCAGCCAGGGCATTGAAAATGGGACCAAGGCAACAAAGGAGTGGCTCAAGAAGAAGCACATTATATATCTGGTACAGTGGGGGGAAAAAGTTGCATGAGCTTAGTCCCAAGAACACCATCTCCACCGTCAAACATGGAGGTGGAAACATTATGCTTTGGGGGTGTTTTTCTGCTAAGGGGACAGGACAACTTCCCCGCATCAAAGGGACGATGGACGGGGCCATGTACCGTCAAATCTTGGGTGAGAACCTCCTTCCCTCAGCCAGGGCATTGAAAATGGGACCAAGGCAACAAAGGAGTGGCTCAAGAAGAAGCACATTAAGGTCCTGTAGTGGCCTTGACAGTCTCCAGACCTTAATCCCATAGAAAATCTGTGGAGGGAGCTGAAGGTTCGAGTTGCCAAACGTCAGCCTTGAAACCTTAATGACTTGGAGAAGATCTGCAAAGAGGAGTGGGACAAAATCCCTCCTGAGATGTGTGCAAACCTGGTGCCCAACTACAAGAAACGTCTGACCTTTGTGATTGCCAACAAGGGTTTTGCCACCAAGTACTAAGTCATGTTTTGCAGAGGGGTCAAATACTTATTTCCCTCATATGAATTCCAATAATTTTATAACATTTTTTACATGCGTTTTTCTGGATTTTTTTGTTGTTATTTTGTCTCTCACTGTTCAAATAAACCTACTATTAAAATTATAGACTGATAATTTCTTTGTAAGTGGGCAAACGTACAAAATCAGCAGGGGATCAAATACTTTTTCCCCCCACTGTACCAGATATCTCTAGATTTTGTATTATTATGCTAATTAGATAGACTAAGGATTTTTAAACGGCCATGTTATCAGATCTCTAATATAATATATAATCCATAATTTTAAGATATTGTAGGCTGCATATGGTATTCGTTACTTATGTCTTTGAAAAGGCATTGTACATTACATGACACAAACACACACAACCACATAAAATATCATTATAGGGCCAGATGGTTGTCCCTGTTGGTGTGAATTTCCACAGCTCCTCCACTCCTCCAAGTTAATACACCCGGCATATGGACATGCATCACAGGGTAGGGAACGGGCTTAGTCCCAAAAGGCACCTTATTCCTTATTTAGTGCACTACTTTTGACCAAACCCCTTTGAGCCCTGGTCAAAAGTAGTGCACTAAATAGGGAATAGGGTGCCATTTGGGACATGGACTGGCAGTAGGCCCTCAGGAGAGCACACTGACAGGATGGGGATGATGGGGACCAGCGAGGTGTTCAAACCACACACACAAACCCAGTTTGTGGACCAGCGAGGTGTCCAAACCACACTGCTGTCCGCGTACCGGAAACTCTGAGGACCCAAAGCCCTTACTAGGCACATTTTACTTACATAAATGTTCCTACTACACTCCAGGGGATAGGCCCCGCCCGACCTGTATGCAGGTACACCACCCGGCCAAGTCGTATACGTAGCCTTTTAAAACACCCTCATGTGATTTGGTTACGTCCCATCTAGGGGCGGGTGTTGAAAATTTGCATGAGCTATGGTGCAACGTATTGGAATATTGTTTATTCAATATGTCAATATCAGTCCCCCATAAAATCAATGTATAACATACTATAGTGGTAGCAATCTCATGTCATGGAGGGATAGACTAGGGAATTAGGGATACTCAGATTATGTTCCCATTGTTAATAAACTTGTTTGTGCTTACTCAAAAGGATGTGCCATTTATTTGAATTGGTAAAGTAATGCCTGTAACTAAGTGGCCTCTTGTGTATTATTACCCAGAGTCTGCTGTCATGGGACCCAACAAGAGGATCAATAGACTTACATTATAGGCATGAAAATGATTCGGATTTCCAGACACATATGAAGCCTAGACCTGGATTAAAAAGCACTTTCAGTGGAGATTCTCCATGGAGTAAGATTTTTAGTCCAGGACTAGGCTTTATCTGTGTCAGGGAAACCACCTCATACATTTACAATTGTCTGAGAATTTCCTCAATATTTTTTCCCAGTCCTGGCTCCTTAAAACCTGACTGGAAAATGTACAGTATGTGGCATTTATATGCAATAGATACAGGACTAAATACCTCTATCATACTGTTAGTCAGCTGATCTTCCAGGAATATATTGCTATAGTCCACCTTTTCTAGTTCCTCTTGACTCCTTTTTTAAGCAATTGAATATGGATGTTGTGCAGCTGAATTGGTATATGCGCTGTGCTGCCACTGTGTGGTACATAGAGAGAGCTGCACATTGTAAAACAAGCTCATCCTTAGCTGGTCATGGATAAAATGTGTATTACACAATAACTACTCAAATGTGAATTGAGATCATTTCCTGCCCAGAAGTGAGTCTCAAAATAGTCAAAGTAAAACATTTATCCTATCTTGTCATTTTTATTTGGAAATTGAAGTCTCAAAAATTCAAGATAGGGTACAATTGGGATAACAAGTGCACAAGGTTTTAAGTAGGGTACATGGTCTACAAGGTACAGAGTTAATATTATGCGTACAGATAATATATATATGCATTAGACCTTGTAGTGGCTCCACTCAAGCACCATATCCACCATCAAAACCATATTAATTCACCATAAGTGGTTCAAGTAATACAAGCGCTGACATTTCAATTCATCTTAGTCCTAAAGGTTGATCCAGATCAATAGAGGCCAGATGAGATGCCTCTCCTCCGTGTAAGACATAGAACAAGCAGTAATGTGTTTTAACAAAAACAGCTTACTAACACTAGAATATTAAGTTCATTAAAAAAAAATGCCTGCTGCGCATTATCAAAACATTTTAAAATGAGTTCAACACTGTTGAACAAAAACATGTCAGCAAATGAGGACAAAACCAATGACATCATTCAGCAAAACAACAAATGCACAAAACAAACTGAGCATTACGGAAAATAAAACAAGTACAGCAGGTTTTCACTATAGCGTCGACCAAATTAGGCATAACTTCTGATTTTCAGCTAAAAACTTTAAATGATCGATAATAGATAATTTCCCTTCCAGTTAAAGGTGCCATTTAACATTGTATTGCTCTTTACAATTATTTTGGAAAAATACAAGACTTAGACATACCCAAATGGTCTTACTACTTTCTTACCTTATCATAAACCAATTCAAAGACGTTCAGAGACGTGAACTATTGCTATTGTTTACACTTTCAACTTCCAATAACGAGAACCAATAGGGAGCTAGGAATAAACGTAATGTACCTTTAAGTAGCAGGAGAGGTCATAGTGTACTTGACTACCATGTCCCTCATAGGTCACTAAATCGTTACACTTATTGACATCATTTGTGAAACAAAGGAACATCGGAAATGCATGAGGTGTGGATCTCTTAACCATCAAACCCATCTTTCATGATATTGAACACTTTCAAAAGAATATACACATGTACAACGATAAGGGCTGCAGTCCATTGGCGATCTACCTACTTACTTATGTGAATGTTAAATTAGTTGGCTCAGTTACACAAGTTAAATTCATAAATATTCTTAATCCTATCAGTTTAACTACTTGACTATCTAAAATCGAACTTCTAAAATACAATACCAGCATCTACGGCATCATCAATTCATCTGAAAAACATACATTTCCATCACACCCATTCCTTTGCGACAACCGTTACTTTTGAGATTTTCGATCTGACTTCAAACGACAACAAAGCATTTCACCTCAAGTTAAGAGAGAAAAATAGAAACTTCCTGAATAATGCATTTGACAGCAGTGGATACATACCATACTGTAGTGCCACACATCACAGCTAGCACTAATCTAGAGGGCCATACTCAGCCGAATCAACACTACATACAGGAGGAAAAGGTGAATTAAATTGGCTTATTAAACATTATACACAGTAGGGTTGTCAATAGGCATGGGAGAAAACAAGGTACTGTAGGTATGTCTGTGCAGCAGGGCAAGTGTAAAATAATGTCTACGGTTACATGGTTGGAATATAGTCAGTCATCAAAGATCCGGTACTCAAATCAAGGCTGGGCAATAGCCCAATGGAGGCAGCCATTTATCCTATCATACATAAGATCTGGATCCTTGCCAAAATCGAGAAGTTTGACCCCTCGCAAAACCTAAACTAGGCAATATGAAGAGGAGTGCTTGCACAAACAGAGGTTAATGCAGTAGGTAGGCGATGTGTTTTAGTCCAGTGTGAATTTAAGGAAGGTGTGTATATCGGAGGGGTGTGTCAGCTTCTGTGTGCGCTCTCTTGTCCGCGGATGTCTCCCAAATAGCACCCTATTCCTTATATAGTGCACTGCTTTTGACCAGAGCCCTATGGAGCCCTGGTCAAAACTAGTGCTCAATAGAGGGGCTAGGGTGCCATTTGGAACGGAGCCCATTTGTATGATTGTGGTCCAGTTTAAACTCCTGAGTGTTTCTAGATGTGCACAATTCTACATGTACAGCTACCAGTGTATCTCCTCATTGGGAATCTACAGTACTGCATTAATTAGATGGGGTTAGACCGACTATAGGAAAGCACTGGGATTGGCTCTGGGGTCTTTCTGGTTCCTGTAGCGCACTGCCAGCCACACCCCAAGAATCTGGAAGAGAATGATTACATAATTCAGACAAGGATGTGGTCATACCAAATGGCTTTTCACACTACTGAGCCAAAGCAAGATGTACTGAGCTGGCCTGGTTGCGTATCCACCATAGTGTCTGGAATTGTGGAGAGTGTGAAAATATCCAAGTTTGCGCCGTTTGGTTTGGGTTCAGGTGGTCACGATAGTGTGAAAAGAGCAAAAAGTGCCTAAAGAAAGGCTCGCAGCTCAGACACCCACCTCGGTAAAGCTGAAGAAGAGTCCGACGCCTCCCAGGATCTTCAGAGCCTCTGAAGCGTGCTGTAGCATCATGGTACCACAGGTGTAGCAGTTTCTCCTGTCTTTACACGGCTGCAATGGAAGACAGACACGCTCGCAGTCTCAGCTGTGGTGGACTGTTAACAGTAGATCGACTGGCAAATACTCTGATAAAGCGCAGAGCTTCCCTGACCGTTACGTCACATATTTATATGTGACAGGGCATTACCCATGGATAAAACCAAGTCATTTCTGAAATACATTTTCCTGTGGTGACTAATCATGAACAAGGGGGAAATGTAATATACAGCTACATTTTTACATTTGAGTAACTTAGCAGACACTCTTATCCAGAGCGACTTACAGTTGTAGGTGCATGCATTTCCCTGTCATACTTAGTATGAGCAGAAGGACACATGTATTACAAGTACAACTATTTCCAGGTAGTATTTTGCAGGAACATGCATTACAAGTAAAGCCAATCCTTACAGCATTGCAGCTGAACCAGTCCTGGTTAAACTGCTTCTGGCCGAGGGTGTTGTTGAGCAGGCCACAGCAGTCCAGCCGGCCCTCCAGCTCTCCCTTAGTGTTGTTGCTCATCAGACTCCAGGTTGAGTTCAGTAGCTTCTCCTGGAAAGAGAGAGGATATATAATAATAATACTCGCCATTTAGCAGATGCTTTTATCCAAAGCGACTTTGAGTGCATACATTTCTTTGGTGGCCCCAGTGGGAATCGAATCCATGATCATTTGCATTGCAAGCACCGTGCTCTACCGACTGAGCCACACAGACCCATGAGGACATGAGTGAGTGGAAATACAAGAGAACATGGGCTCTGTTTACATAGGCAGGCCAAGTCTTATATTTTTTCAACTAATTGGTCTTTTGATCAATCACATCAGATCTTTTCACATCAGCTTTTTTCCCCCCTGATTGGTCAAAGACCAATTAGTGAAATAAATAACCGAATTGGGCTGCCTGTCTAAACGCAGCCATAAAGATTGATTCTACAGAGAAAGAGGGAGTGGAAGGGAGCAGCTGACAAGGCATAGCTGAAATGGATAGAGGAAGGGAATCTATCCATTCCTTTCAGATCTACACAAGTTCCTAGGGGGTAGGGTCAACTCTTACCCTACGAGTTCCGGAGCCTGCTGGTTTTTTGTTCTACCTGATCATTAACTGCACCCACCTGGTGTCTCAGGTCTCCAGAGTTGAGTTTGAGGGATCTATGGGTACTCACCTGCTGGTCTTGGTTCATGGCCAAGCAGGAGCATGAAACTCCAAATTGGACAAGGAATACCAGGAAAAGTATGATCATGTACTACAAGGGCCCGGTTAAAGGAAACAACAAACTGGTAATTTATCAACTAGGCCTATATTGATTGATAGATAGAGAGTACATTCTTCATTGGAGTTTCTACATTCTACAATGGAGCTTCTACATGGGAGTTTCTACATTGGGAGATAGGGGGTAAGCTTACCTATTAAGCCCGCTTCCATCTTTGGATTCAAAGAAGAAAAGAAAATAACATTTTCTGCGATTTAATGTTTCAACCAGTTTATGTGGTTGTTGTATCCATACCAGTTTTTATTCGAAGACAACCAGATGTTTTATTATTAAGTTATTGGCATGTGTAAGTTCCTACTAGTGGCCAATTTCAAAGCTGCAAAATAACTTGTGTGGAGGCGACTCTCAGATAAACACATTTTCCAGATGTTTTTTTGCACCTTCTCAGGTAAGTGATCATACTTCATGTAAAATTAAGAGATTAATGTGTTGATATGCACATGATAGCATACTACATGGGTATAAATTACTATTTATTGCCAATTGAAACCATGTGTTTTTCATGCTAGCAGTCGTACCACATGTCACAGTCAATACAGTAGCAACATAACTTGGTGAACCACAACAATATAATAGATCTCAAGAACTCACCGCTCACATTTTTTAAAATGCATTTTGTCTTATTTTACTGTTAAATTAACCTTGCATTGTTATACATACACATTTTTTGTAAATTTGACATTTATCTTAGGTGGGCTTAACAGTTACAGTAGAACTCAATGAAAATAAATATTGTTCAATATGATCAATAACTTTGCATAATATTGTAGTCTATAGTGTATATTTATTCCCCAAACAATTGGTTTCCATTTATTTATTTATTTTTACTATAAATCATTGTTGTTCCAATTAAGCCCAGTGTGCATTGAAACACATGGAGATTGTGTGTTGATATCCCTAATATTCAATTAACCTGAGCATAAATATGCATTTTCTTCCGATTTATGTTGATTAAAATACTCAAACTAGAGTTATGCATCTATCCATGGTGCCTTTACCAAAAGGAAGAACAATTAAAAAGCCTTTGTAGTCTCTCCAAGAGGTTTGGAGTAGACATGTAGTCGTTGATGCAGAGAGAGAAGATTTTAAGGATACCAGGGATAGAAGACCTACAAGTAGTAGACAAAAATGGAAACAAATGAGGGACAAGAAGATGACCATTGGACGACTACTCATGCAGTTAGGCCCGGGGCATTGTCATATTGTTGTCCCTCATTCATCCAGGTGATTCTATTTTTTGGTTCACCACACGTACCTTTGTAATGCAACAGTAGAGAGGGAGATTTGAAACTGTCTTCAGATAGGCTTTAGGAAGACAAGTTGAACTAATGAACAATAATAGGAGTACAGCAAATGTGAACCAGCATTCAGATAATTCATTTAAATGTGTGTGTGTTATGGTCTTTGTGCATGGCTTCTTATCCACAGAGGGCCAGTGTGGGTGCAGGGTTCTGTTCTAACCAAGCAATAACACACCTGATTCAACTAATCCGGTCTTGAATAGTTGAAGTCTATGAATAGTTGAATCAGGTGTGTACCGGTAGGCAAAAACAAAAGCCTAGGTTCACATTGATCTCTGTGGATACGATTGGACACCCCGCTGTTATGAGTGGTAATTTCATGATGAATAGTAATGATCAGTTTGTTTTAATAACTTTAGGGGAGATTCATATAATCTAAGATCCCATAACAAATGTCAGTTTGTATGTTTTCAACATTTGGAAGTGGATAAAAATTGATTATTTAAGAGGTGGGTTTATTTGGAATATCTATGGGTTTAAGGGTACATTCAGTACCCATTAAGCCCAGTCTGGACTTTTCACATATTTTAATCAAATATTTTTCACTTACAATAAAAAATGTCATAAAACTTCCCATGAGATGTTCATTTTTCATTTTATCTCCAATTTTCTTACAAAAACGTAGATTTTGGTTGGCTTAATATATACACTACTCCAAACTGTTGCCCAATACAATGAAGTCAAGGAAACTGTAATTAAAGCCCAACGATTGACTCAAACTGAGCCACATTAGGAGACTTCCTCCTACAGGACATATAAAGGATACAAAGAAGAGCATGACTTGGTGATGGTGGATGGCTCCGATGAGTCCCACGATGGCTATGAGAAGCAGGAAGAAGCCCACAGCTATGACCCCACCGATGATGTGGATGCTAGACACAATGCCAAACTCCTTCCCCCATGCTGCCACGCCTATCAGCAGCAGACCTACCAGCTGAGGAGGGAGGTGAGAAATAGTCAAATACAGTTAACTGTTAACCTGGTCCCAGATGTGGTTGTGTTGTCTTGTCAACTCCTTTGGTCATGGTACATATTTGCAATGCTCATAGGAGTTGACAAGACAGCACAAACAGATCCAAGCAATCAAGTAAGGAACCACTGTCTCTGATACAACAGTGTTGAGGCAGTTTGTGCTGAGGACGTGGGAAAGGTAAGATAATAACTAGGCCAATGTGCTGCTTGAGGAATGCATCCAAACAAAATACCACACACAGATCTATTATCTAAGGGCTGAGCTGGCAGAGGAGAACTATGCACTATAGCAGGGTTTCCCAAACCCCCATCCACAAACCAAAACGTGAACCCGGGGTGGTGGGGGGCAGGACCGAGTGGACCTTGTGGAACAGCTGTAACACGTGTCAGTGACGATTCAGAGGTCGAGGGAGATAACGCTCACTTTGAGCTAGTTATATAGCTAAATCAAACCCCTACTGAGTCAGCTAGCTAGCGAATGTATAGTATTGTTTGGAATAGCTAGATAACTAGCTATTCACTTGCAGATGTATCTATGTTTTTCCCCAACCCAAGTAATGATGCGTTCTAATGTAGCAGTTAGCTAACTTTAGTAGGATACCGTTATTTGGTTAGCTAGCTAATGTTAACGTTAAATATGACACAATACATTTAACGTTAGCAAAAGCAACAATCTACGTCAGAAATTACCCATATGTCCAGTTAGATGACATCGTAAGCTAGTTAAAACGAAATAAAAAAGTGTTAGCTAGCTAGTTACACAATCTTCCATTTGCCAGTTAGCTAGCTATCCAGTTTAGCTGTTTAGTAAGCTAACGTTAGCTAGCTAAGATGTTCCACTTCAATACTCACAATGTAAACCACATTTAAGGAACAAAGCGCGTTTTTAGAGCAGGTAAATCCACCACAGACCATATTCGTATTTTATCGAAATTCTAAAACAAAGACCTTGCTTTAATAGCAAAGCTTTCACAGGCTAACTGGCTAAACTGATTTGTTGTTGGTCTGGCAGGCAACAGCACACAAGTGAAAAGAGGGCGTTGTCATGACGTGTGTGTGCAAAACATGACATCATCAAGACTACTAATCTCTGTGTATGCAGTATTTGGAAGAATGTAAAAAAAAAAAATGTGCAACATTTTCCAAATATCATAATTCTTGAATAAAATCTAATATATGATCCAGTGTAATATGTTATTCATATCACATATGGGGTAATGAATGATGGTCATAAATAATGGAAGGCCTTACTCCACAAGCCTTGACAAGGAGTATGCAACATAGTGCAGAGGGGTGAGAAAGAGAGAGACACAGGAGGCACTCAAAGGCAGATGATTGTTATGTAAACATTAACTTACCCATGCATTGGCATTATGTCATGTACAGCAACACCAGCTACCAGCAACACGAGACAAGTAGATGCTCTGATGCTGTCAGTGTTACTATAGGCCTGTTGTTATGCCCTTATTGTGAACATAGAGATATCTATTAACACAAACACTTAATGCACCTATTGCACCTGAAATTGTATTATCATGTAAAAGAAAATAGTATGACTTTTGAATCCGCAAAAATAATCTTTGCAGTTGTTAGTGTTGCCTAGAGCTCATACGATTTTAAATAAGGAAGTGAGCTCAAAGCCATCAGAGGAAACTGAAACATGTTGCAATGAGAGCTCTGGTGTTTTGTGGTCTAGACTTTTGAGTGTACTTTTTTTTTTTTTATAGTATATCTTTGCATTTTAACGGTTCATTTGTGGAACGAAAAAGAGAGGAGTTCAAATGGGCTGAAGCAACTGTATCCTTTACCCAGTTTATTTAAATCGACATACTTCAAGATGAATAGCAGCAACAAATTGGCTCAGTCAAGTGCCATAAGAGCAGAGGTGAAACGGCATGAGTCCGTCCAGAACACAATCAACAAACTGTTCAAGCAATTTGAGAGGGTTGGTGATCAGCAGCTCCGTTCTGGCCTGAAGGTTTACCTCCACAGTATTCAGGGTAAGCTCTCTTATCATCACAGCAGGTGCAAGCTTTGTTTGACACGAAATTAGAATGTGCAGTTTTGAATCAATTCCACGGTGTTACTGAATTAAATAAAGTATAGCATTCAAACATGTGACTTAGATCACATTATAGGTTTCTATAATATTGTTGGTAACGGAAAACATCTTACTTTCTACTGATTAGCCCATTTGAAGTCTTTCTCAACTGTTATGCCTTGTACATACCCCTTCAAGTAAAGTGTTATGTACCGTTGTTTGTGATGGAGGTGGGGGTTTAATTTAAGGTCAAGACTGACCAGTTACCCAGAAATGTGTGTGCATTTCAAAACAACTGACTGCAGATCACGATAAGATCAACCTCTTGACTTCCTCGGTGGGGGCGCGTTCTTCCACACTCCTCTCTCTCACTTCAACATTTCCGTTTTACTTTCTTCTGAGAGTGAAGCCATGTTTGTGTAGCTACTATTTAGTCTGAACACAGGGTTAAACAACAAGTTTCTGTGGCCATTGCCATGGCAGCAGGGTTGTTCAACCCAAAACGCTGTCTGCCACCCTTCTTCTGTACCCTCAAAGCCACTTCCTCTCAGACCAAGACAGTTTTCGAGCACCTTAGTTTGCATGCGAATTCCGTCGCTTTCCGTCACTTCCTCCATCCTCCCTCCCACTCTTGCTTAGTTTCTTTCTTGATTTCACAGAGCATCATTGTTTTATTGTCGTTCACTTGCTATTCTGTTTTACTAATGAATGAGATGGCCGCGCTAAACCATAACCAAAATTGAGTAGAGATGTTAAAAATAATTGTTAAACCTTTTCTCTCTGGATCATCAATGTATTATTCAGTGAAAGATAGTAATTTAGTCACTCCCCTGTTTGGCTGTGAGAGAAAGGTCACCAGAGTCCCTAATTAGTTGAGAGTCACTGGTGCTTTAAACATTTATTTAGCATAATTTATACATTTTGGCCAGCAAACGTTCCATGGCAGCCACGATCAAAGACTCTGACTCTGACAGTCCACTCTGTGGTACCCATCTCATGGGCTCAGTCCCAAATGGCACTCTATTCCCTATATAGAGCTCTACTTTTGGCCAGAGCCCATAGTGTGTATTGCACTGGTGTCAGAGGCGGCATTTCTGTAAGGAATTGAATGGAAGTGAGTCGGATGAAGCGGATGATGGCCGCCGTGCCAAAAATAGGCTGACCAAAAAAACAGAGTGGGGAGAAGGAGTGATGCTCTAGGGTGCCGAATGAAGCCATTTGAATTAGGATCTGTCACATACAGCAGCTCCGTTCTCTGCAGCATGCCAACACAGTGGGAGAGTGGATGATTTCTGTAGAGAAAACAGATTAAAGGCCCAGTGCTGTAAAAAAAAAAAAATGTTTCCTGTGTTTTTTATATATATTTCCACACTGAGGATGGAATAATACTGTGAAATTGTGAGAATTATGATAATGCCCTCTTAGTGTAAAAGCCGTTTTAAAAAGACTGCCTGAAATGTCAGCCTGTTTTGGTGGGATGGAGTTTTGACATCATTAGACAGTAAATTGGTTAATAGCCCAATAAGAAAGAGTTCCAAACCTTTGCCAATAACAGCTAGTTTTCCCCTCCCCACTTAGATCACTCCCTGACAGTCCTTGCAAAATTCTTGCTTGAAAAATTGCTCTTGCTAGGAAGCAATTTTGGTTTATTTTTTTACTATTTTAATTGAAAACAATTAAAATAAGGTACTTAATTGTTACCCAGAAATGATTTGATATTGAGAGAAAAACGGCTGCAATGGGCCTTTTTAAAGAGGACCAGGGATGGCTCACAGCAAAGATGGAATACCCAGCTAGCACATAATGTTCTGAGAACCATAGGTTTCTTCAAGCTTGGTGAGAATGGGTTTTACATGTTTTATTTAACTAGGCAAGTCAGTTAAGAACAAATTCTTATTTACAATGATGGCCTAGGAACAGTGGGTTAACTGCCCTGTTCACGGGCAGAATGACAGATTTTTACCTTGTCAGCTCAGGGATTCGATCTAGCAACCTTTCGGTTAGTGACTCTACCTGCCGCCCTATGGTTATTTTGCATACATCCTTCCCGCAACTTTCTGGGAGTAGTTAAGGATAGTTGCTTGGCTTTTGAACATTCTCAGCACATTTAAGGAACTTGACAAAAAAACAATTTTCTTGGTGTTTCATTACTTTAACAGAACGTTTCCTAAAAGTTCAAACATGGTTACATTTAATTTCAATTTTGCTAATGTTCTAGGAACGTTCTCCAACTGGTTTGACATTGGGAATGTTCTCAAATAGTTCATAGAACGTTGAGAAACAATGTTTTTCTGTGGGAATTTCAGTACTTCAACATAATGTTTCATACCGGTTTCCTCATGGTTCTACTTAAAGTTAAAGTCATATTCTCAAATTGTTCTGAGAACATTAAGAAAACTTTAGTAACGTTCATGGAGCATTCTAATGTTATTTAAAAACATGTACATTCCATTCTCAGCATTGTTTCCTTTGAAATGGGGTCTGTTTAAATATACAAAAATAAACAGATTTGTATGCATAAAACAACATGGCATGCTAGCTCCATCTTGGTGGTGCAGTGGAACAGAAGATTATAGGTTCAAATCTCACTGATGCCATGTCGCAATTAAAAAATGCATGCCTTTGCATGATTTAATGTCCAAGTAAATGAATTACCAAGTGTCCTATCTGTGCTTGGAGTTTAAAAAAAGTTTACCCCAAATAAGCTAGCAGTGTTATTAAAAGTCTTATTGAAACATTCGTAGGAAGTTATTCAAAAACCTCCAACTAACCTATACTTTCCAATCTCAGAGCGTTAATAAAACCTCCCTTGAAAATGTTAAAGGAACCAGAGTAAAAGTTCTCAGATCTTCCCTGCAACCTAAAAATAAACGTTCCCAGAAAAGGCCAAATTTTCACTTCTGTTCTCATAACATTTAAAAAACGTTCTGTTTTTACCGGTCAGGAAATGTATGGCTTCGTTACCACATCCAATGTGAATGCAAAAGCATACGTTCCCACAACTTCCAAGGAACCAAATGTGCTAGCTAGGTAATATATAAAAATATCACCCAGCCTCAACACTGCCCTCTGTCAGTGTCCATCTGACTCTCTCGCTCTCGTGTGTGTGTGTGTGTGTGTGTGTGTGTGTGTGTGTGTGTGTGCGTGTGTGCGTGTGCGCGCCCACGTGTCTGATAATCCTTGCCTTGAGCAACCGGATTCTTCATCTCAAATCTGTGGGTGTCTATATCAGATTCATCAAGAGACAGCACAGACAGATATGCACACCTCTTACACGTGAGCACAGAAATTGAACACTAAAGATATGATTTTATATGTTCTGCCGGATTTCACACAAATTGACCTGCTCTCCAAAAATAACATTTTGCGTTAGCCCTAAGGTGGATGTACCAGTCACATTCATTCAGTGCACTTCCTCTGTGTTTGAGACTGCATCATGTTGTTCCTAGGCTGTGTTTTCCTCCTTAAGCTAAATGCTGTCAGGGTCTTTTGTATTCAGTGTGAGTGTGGTCAAGGCCCCCTCAGTGACTGTAAGCGGGTTAGAGGGAGGGGAAGTAGGTGTGAGCAGGTGGGTAGTCAGATGTTATGTATTTGGATGTCAGCAGGGAGAGACAGATATGAATCTAGTGTATGTGAAGATTCTGTACGTAAACAACCCTCAAACTGTACGTGGTTTTACAAAGAGAACCCATAAAATGTATGTTTTTTTTTTAATCTGAAATTTGTAACATTTGGATAGAGATGTATTATGGCATCAATGAGTCTGATATAGAACATTTTCAGTTTTTCTTGTTTTATTTATTTGAATGTAATGATCTTATTGATATCCAATATGTTCTTACCCTCACATATCCTGTATATGGTAGAGAAGGCTACAGATCAATCACACACACACACACACACACACACACACACACACACACACACACACACACACACACACACACACACACAATTAAAATACAGAAATAGAGATCCTCTGCTGATAGAGTAGGAAAGGAGCTAGGATAATACCACTGGAGCCTGGAAGATCCTAAAACCTTAGTAACAGGCCAGCTCAGTATCTTGAGTAAATACTGAGGGGGGATACTGATGATAACTCTAACACTGAGTGGCTGTGACGGATCTTGATGAAGCTGCTGCAGCTGTGCAATGAGAACAGACAAGGGAAAGGAGAAGGAGAAAAATAAAGCAGTCGCTATTTTCCTTCCTCTCCACAATCCCTCGTTCTACTCCACTGTCACTCTTGGTTACCCTCTCCACACCTCTTTCATTATTCTTTCTCTGTCTCTCTGCCCCTGATCTCCCCTCCTCTGGTATCTCCTGCCTACTTTCACCAGGTCCAGCTTCTCTGAGCTTTACCACCAGTCTTTTCATCTACGCCTCATCACCTCCACATTCATAACAGGGAGAGAGAAAGACAGAGAGACTGAGAAAGAGAGAGAGACTGAGAAAGAGAGAGAGAGAGAGAGACTGAGAAAGAGAGAGAGACTGAGAAAGAGAGGGAGAGAGGGGAGGGGGAGTGACAAGCAATAAAGAGCAAGGACAGCGCACACAGTCTGCCTGCTGAGAGGGAAAAAGACAGAGGGGGAGAGGAACAGAGATAGGATAGAAACAGGGTTTTCCTTCTCTGTTTGGTTTGGCGCTCACACAAGAAGGGGGATCAAGATGAGGGATTGAGGAGGAGGGATTGAGAAGATTCCTCTCTGTATCCATACTATCCGGGTACCAGCTTTGCGACAGTTTTTTTTCCTACTCATGTCGAACCTGATTTGTCTGTATAGCAGAGAGATTCAGAGCCAGAGACGTTCAGCACGGAGGCTTAGCTCAGCCTCACAGGCTGGTGGTACTACTGACATGCACAGTGCCTGACACGCTTGAAAGACACAGGGACCGAGGGTGAGAGGCGTGACGGTGGCCGGGCGCTGTGACTCGGTCATGCATCTTCAGATCTCTGCCTCCGATTGGATCCTATTGTCTTTTTCTTCCTGATCGACATCACGTCGGATCACTGTCCTGTCTGTCTCTCTCGCTCTGACCACAACCCTTCTCTGATTGAGGAGAGGCTCCTATCAGAACACATGGCTGAAGAGGATAAACCATGGTCTGCACGGCTGTGAGGATATTTTCTTCTTTTTTTTCAACATGGGAATATTCAAACGCTTCAAATTTTCTTGACACTTGATTGACAGTTGCAGTGAGATAGACTATATTGTGACTTGGAGCGGATTTCGTTTTTTCTGATTTGCGTTTTACATCAAATTTGGGACAGGGAGTTGAACACCATTCGAGATGGGGGAGCGGCAACACAACACAAATAAGGTCAAGTGAATAATTGAATCCACCTATATTTATACTGCTGCTGTTTTTACCATAGCATGTTTTTGGTTAACACAACTGCACGAATTTCAGATATTTGTGGGCAAAATGTTGTATTTTTCTACATTCCATGAAAATGGATGGAAGATTAAGTGAAACACTGACATTGGATGACTGGAATCCTAAATCTAAAAGCAGAGAAGAGGGAAAGGAAGTGAATAAATACATCTGAAAGTGGATAGCAGTTCTGTTCTAATCCCCCTGAGGAGATACTTCAGCTCTCTCTCTCTCTCTCTCTCTCTCTCTCTCTCTCTCTCTCCTCTCTCTCTCTCTCTCTCTCTCTCTCTGTGTGAGTTTGCTCCCACCTGCTGTCATTTCCCTTTGAGGATCAGAATTTCAAAGCTTGTCAGTCATCAACCCATGTCAGTGTCAGCTCTTTCTGAATTTCTCTGTCTATGGTGTGTCTACCAAAGCCTGATCACATGAGCCGAGCCGACACTCTGCACCAGCGCACCACCTACCTCATCTCCCTCACCCTGGTCAAGGTAGAGGCTGTGGAAGAACAAGGAGGGGAGCAGCCCAGGTCAATCACCCAGGGGAGGGAGGCTGGGGATGGGGCTGGGGTGGAGACAGGACAGCCCTTCTCCCCACAGGACATCCAGGCAGATGTTGCTGTCCTGGAAGGTGGAAAAGGTAGTGAACTCAAGGAGGAGAGGAAATCACACAGTAGCCCCTTGAGAGACAAGGCACCTTTTGTGGGCGACGTTCCTCCTAAAAAAAGTGACAAGTTACCAGACGGAGACAACGTTATTATCTCCTCCACTGTTGACAATGCCAAGACTGAAAAGTTAACGGGTGGAGAGGATGCAGCAGGGGAGAAAGAGGATAACCAGACGACAACAGTCACCTCAAAAGTGATAACGTGCAGCACAGCTATACCGCAGACCTCAACATCTGTGGAGGTAGCAGTCGACTCCAACCGCACCCCGACCGGGAGCAGTATCCCTGTACACACGGGAGGTCAGCATCCAGGGTCCGTGCTGAAAGCCCACAGCCCATTGGCCAGCCCTGTGACCAGCTGCCGGGAGGCCAAGCGAAGCCCCTCGGCATCCCAGAGCCTGGGTAGCAGAGACGGTAGAATCCCAACCCGGTCCCCTGGTCTCTGTCGGGCCTCCTGGGCTGAGAGTGGTGAGGGTCGGGCTAGATCTCAGGGTCAGGGATGTAGGGATGAAGCTGGAGATGGAGCAGGGAATCAAGAACAAGTGACTGATGAAGCTGGGGACAAAACTGGTACACAGGAGGGAAGAGGAGGAGTGGTTGCAAAACGAGACAATCCCAGGATGGAGAGACTGAAGAACAGTTCCGCTTCTCTACCTGCTCCTGTCACCCTAGTCCCCAAGCCCCCACGCAGGGGCTACAGCTGTACCTTGGATGACACTGACCCTAACAGCCAGGCAGAGGACCTCTGTGTGGGCAGAGAGAACAGCCAGATACAGCCCGGTCCCCACAACCAGCAGGGACAAAAGGGCTCTGCTCGAGATCGTAAGATGCTCAAGTTCATCAGTGGGATCTTCACCAAAAGCAGCAGCCCTGTCTCTGTCTCAGCCACCACTTCCTCTAATACAGCAACACCTCCCCCTGTCTGCAATATACAGAGAGAGTCCAGTGAGGAGGACGGTAGGACATCGCAAGCACACACGCAAGCACACACACGCAAGCACACACACAAAATGCACTCTCTTATGTTGAAACTATCAAACAATAAGGGTCACACAATGACACCACCCCCGTGTCCCAGACCAATAGCCTTCTCTCCTCTCCTCTTCCCACACTCACAGCATTCACTAAAATGAAGCCGAGTCCCTTCCGACTCTCTCACACACACACACACACACACACACACATACATACACTGCTCTAAGGGTTGAAATACTTGACATGAAGATCAAGAGCAAATGTCTGTCTGCTGCTTTTCGGCCGTAATGTAACTAGACAGTCCAGGAGGAAACAAATGAGTATCCATTTTATTCTAGTCCTGTACTTGATCCGTATGCCGAGGAATCCATTTGTAATGGAGGGAAGGGAATGAGCTATTCTGAGAGCCTCGCATACATTTGATATAGAGCTCATAATAAAAGGGATGTCACGTGTCTGCGATGTTTAACTTGGAGCCATGTGTGACTGTAAAACCATGATAGAAAGTCTTTTGATCTCTGAGCTGACAATAGTGGACAGTTTTAATCTAATTCCCTTCTGAATGGAACGGGGGATGATTTCACGCAGCCTGAAGGGGTAATCTCTCCACAGCGTAGCTACACTGTGTGTTCGTCCCAAAATGGGACCCTATTCCATATTTAGTGCACTACTTTTGACCGGGGCCCATTGGGCTCTGGTTAAAAGTAGTGCACTGAATAGGAAATCGGGTGCCATTTGGGACACCGCCACTGTTTAACTCTCATAATGATCCTAATGATTAAAGCCAGAGCTACAGTATATATTATGGATATACAGCTCTGGTTAAAGCCCAGGCTGTGGCAGCAGGCTGACAGCATGACACCATGACTATCTGTTATTTTGATGTATTTATTGCTTTCGCTGCTGTTTTTTTCTGTCTCCAAAACTGGAGCGGTTCAAGGGAAATTTGACAATATGAATACCCTCTGGGAATGCACTTACAGCCAATATCCTTAATCCATATCTTTGACGTTCCGCCCACTCAATGCCTGACTATTCCTCCACAAATATCTCTGGCACCTCTCTCTCGCTCTCTCTCTCTCGCTCTCTTCCCTGTACTTCATGTTTTCAACCATCTGACATTCTAAGGTCTATGAATAATAAATATGCCCTATTTGTGTGAGAAGCTGATAAAACATCAGAACACCTTGTAGTTTCATCTGCCTCTGACCAACAAAAAAACATGTCACTTAAATCATTACCCCATTTATGGTCAAGGTCAATAACATGCAAGCATTATTATTTTCTGTGGACTGTATTGACAAGCGGTTTCACTATGTGCCTGCAGCCTGTGTTAAATATTAGTTTGAACTGATTTTATGTATGCTTGCTCAATATAAGAATGTGCCTAAAGTGTCTGTATATTATTCATGCTGTTACACATGCATGTGTTCTGTCTGGTCACGTATGTGTTCTCTGGGCAAGAGCAGAATCAGGCTAGTAGGGTCTGGAGGAAAGGTTACCATAGCAACAGGGGTAGGGAAATGTATGTTATGGGTGTGTTGTACACCAGAGAGAGGGAGAGAGAGAGACATGAAACGGAGGGGAAGAGTGAGACTTTTGATGTTTCTGAAAAGAATGGAAGGGTAGTGCACCGGAAGGGTTTTTTGAATCTTAGTGACACGTGACAGTTGTTTTCATACAGTACTAAGAGGGAGTATCGATATTCAGCTTTATACGGAGTGTGTTGCAGGCAGCTGTATAAGGATCATGCTGTCTAATTTCTTTGGCAACATCTCTCATGTGGCCTGGCACATAAAGAGCCCTTTGACTGGGGATGAATTCAGATGGAGTCAAGTTCATCTCTTATCTAAGTGTTCATTTGAGAGACTAGAAAGCTGCCCGCAGTGGTAGCTTGTGTAAAAGCCCCTTTTTCTCCTCCCTATCTTTTACGTGCCCCCTCTTCTCTGCACTCATTGTGCATCTGTATGGGGATGCATCTGTGAGATGCTCATCCGATGGTCTGTAGCCATGATTCAGATCAGAACCAGGCGGCTGTGAGGTAGAACCGTCTGTCCCTGGAACCCACAACAGCAACACAGGGGCACTCAGCACCTTGCTCTCTCTCTCTCATCACAGAGCCACAGCTGTGGACAGTGGACAGAGACAACTGGGGGTCTGGGGGTGTGTGCGTCACATCGCATTGGGGGCATGTCACCTCTCTGGCCCAGCAGGGACAGTGGCAGCGTAGCACAGCTCTGTGTCAGCTGACCGTGACTGTGTGTGTGGCGTTACCTCCCTGACCGTGACAGAGTGCATGTGGGTATTGTGTTCCACTGGGAGAGGACGAAGAACGCAGCAGTGTCACCGAACCTTCTCTCTGTCTTTGCAAAGGGAGTTCTCTGCTTCAGACACCTTTAGACACTTTGATCCTTTGCGAAACCAGATGCCGTGACTGGCAGCTTCAGCATATAAAGGGAATTCTAGGAGAACAACACATATTACTGCAAGCCTCTGAGGGGCAGAGTGGATAAACTTTGAATTGAGAAACTAGTTAAAGCCAGTAGTTGATATTATAGTTAAAGGTTGCTTTCATCAGAATCAGAATAACCTTAATTCGCCAAATACACTGAACAAAAATATAAACGCAACATGCAACAATAAAAAAATATTTTAGAGTTACTATTCATATAATGAAATCAGTCAATAAAAATAAATAAATTAGTGGAAAAAATGATCTATGGATTTCACATGACTGGGAATAGAGATATCAAATCAAAGTTTATTTGTCACGTGCGCCGAATACAACAGGTGTAGACCTTACAGTGAAATGCTTACTTACAGGCTCTAACCAATAGTGCAAAAAAGGTATTAGGTGAACAATAGGTAAATAAAGAAATAAAAACAACAGTAAAAAGACAGTGAAAAACAGTAGCGAGGCTATATACAGTAGCGGGACTATAAAAGTAGCGAGGCTACATACAGACACCTGTTAGTCAGGCTGATTGAGGTAGTATGTACATGTATATATGGTTAAAGTGACTATGCATATATGATGAACAGAGAGTAGCAGTAGCGTAAAAAGGGTTTGGCGGGTGGTGGGTGGCGGGACACAATGCAGATAGCCCGGTTAGCCAATGTGCGGGAGCACTGGTTGGTCGGGCCAATTGAGGTAGTATGTACAATGCATAGTTAAAGTGACTGATAAACAGAGAGTAGCAGCAGCGTAAAAGAGGGGTTTTGGGGGGGCACACAATGCAGATAGTCCAGGTAGCCATTTGATTACCTGATATGCATTCCCAGTCAGATATGCATCTGTTGGTCAGATATACCTTAAAAAAAGGTCAAGTCATGGATCAGAAAACCAGTCAGTATCTGGTGTGACCTCACGTAGCACGACACATCTCCTTCGCATAGAGTTGATCAGGCTGTTGATTGTGGTGTCCCACTAATTTCTTCAACGGCTGTGCGAAGTTGCTGGATGTTGACAGGAACTGGAACACGCTGTTGTACACATCGATCCAGAGCATCGCCAACATGCTCAATGGGTCAGTGGGTGAGTCTGGTGAGTACACAGGCTATGGAAGAACTGGGACATTTTCAGCATCCAGGAATTGTGTACAGATCCTTGAGACATGGGGCCGTACATTATCATGTGGAAAACATGAGGTGAAGGCGGCGTATGAATGGCGCAACAATGGGCCTCAGGATCTCATCACGATATCTATGTGCATTCAAATTGCCATCGATAAAATGCAATTGTGTTTGTTGTCCGTAGCTTATGCCTGCCCATACCATAACCCCACCGCCACCATGGGGCATTCTGTTCACAACGTTGACAGCAGCAAACCGCTTGCCCACACAAAGTTGAAACCAGGATTAATCCGTGAAGAGCACACTTCTCCAGCGTGCCAGTGGCCATTGGAGGTGAGGTGAGGAGTCAGGTCAAGACCCTGGTGAGGCGCATTTTGACCATTTTTCTTCTGTTGTCCAAACAGCTCTCTGGGTGGCTGATCTCAGATAATCCCGCAGGTGAAGAAGCCGGATGTGTAGATTCTGGGCTGGAGTGGTTACACCTGGTTTGCGGTTGTGAGGCCGGTTGGATGTACTGCCAAAATCTCTAAAATGACTTTGGAGGCGGCTTATGGTAGTGAAATGAACATTACATTCTTTGGCAACAGCTCTAGTGGACATTCCTGCAGTCAGCATGCCAATTGCACACTACCTCAAAACTTGAGACATCTGTGGCATTGTGTTGTGTTACAAAATTGCACATTTTAGAGTGGCCTGTTATGGTCCCCAGCACAAGGTGCACCTGTGTAATGATCATGCTGTTTCATCAGCTTCTTGATATGCCACATCTGTCAGGTGGATGGATTATCTTGGTAAAGGAGAAATGCTCACTAACAGGGATGTAGACAAATTAGTGCACAACCTTTGAGAGACATAAGCTTATTTTTTGTGTATATGGAACATTTCTAGGATGTTTTATTTCAGCTCATGAAACATGGGATCAACACTTTACATGTTGTGTTTATATTTTTGTTCATTATACATTTGCATGTACAGGAATTTGACTTAGTGAAATGGGGCTGCCACAACAAACAGAATATACAGACAGACGATAAACAGGATATGCAGACAACATACATTACGCAGAAGCAGAGTTTACACAAATCCACACGCAGTATGTGGATTCATGAAGCGTGTCTGGCTACCACACAGTTATAATTCACATAGCAGTAATTTATCGCTGTTCCTTTCTAAGGCCGTTATGATTTGTGAATTTTTATTAGAATCCCCATTAGCTAACGCCGTAACATTAGTTAATCTTCCTGGGGTACAACACCAATTAATAAGACATTACAAACAATTACAAATTAAGACTTCACAAACATTTAACAAGTAGACAATACAGACAACTAAAATACCTGACAGGAAACACATTTAACAATTAGTTGATGCTTTCTATTTCCTATCCAGTCATATGGTCTATCGCAATAGATGTTCTTTTATTTTCTTCTTGAAGGTGGATTAACTTTTTGCCTGAGAAATATGGATTGGTAAAGAGTTCCATTCAGCTATGGCTCTATATAAAACTGTAGATTTATGGCGATTTGTCCTTTGCTTGGGTTGTCTTCGATGCCCTGAATTTACCTGTCTAGTTTGGTGGTTATGCATGTTGCTAGTATGTACTAACTGGCCTGAAAAGTACTGTGTTTTTTTTTTAAAATATAACATTTTTTACGAAAATCAGAAGACTGGGTGGTAATTTGTTTTCAACATGAAGCCATGAGAGATTCTGATACATTTAGATAATATTCAAACGGATAGAGCAAAGAAGAGCTAATCTGGCAGCCCTGTTTTGAGCCATTTGTAGCTTTTTTTATATCTTTCTTTGCTGCATCCTTACTATGACAGTACTCTAAGTGTGATAGGACCAGGGATTGAATCACCTGATTCAGAGTGCTAGATGTTACATACTCTGAACATTTTCTTGTAACAGCAATTCCCTTACCCATCTTAATAACAATACTATCTATCTGTTCTGACCATGATAAAGCTGTGTCCAACCTAGTAGTTAGTATTTTTTATTTGCTCTACATGCGTTCTATCCATCAACAAATTCAATTGGGTATCATCAGCAAGCATATATCTTGAACCAAATACAATACATTTAGTTTTTGAAATGTTCAACACCAATTTGTTCATATCAACCCACTCAGACACCACTCTTAGTTCCCTACTGAGTACATCTGTTAGCTCATTACATTCTGATGCTGCGCTATACATTTGAAGGGTCATCGGCAAACATTACCACTCTTGCTTTGTTCATTACTGAAGGTAAATCAGTAGTAAAGATAGAGAAGTGGGCCTAGGCAGCTTCCTTGAGGAACACCACAATGTATATCTTTACTGTTGGAAAAGCTACCATTAAGAACACTTTTTGCCTTCTCCTGGATAGATAGCTTTACATCCAGGATAGAGCTGCTGACGTAAAACCATAACATTTGAGTTTACCTAGGAACAGTTCATGATCAATTACATCAAAATCAGCACTGAAATTTAGCAACACTGCACCAACTAACTTCCTGTCATCCATACTCTTTAACCAATCACCTGTCATTTGTGCTAAGGCCGTACTCGTAGAATGCCCTTCTTTGTTTGCATGCTGGAAACCCGTTATCAGACATGAGAAATAATCCTTGATTTGTACAGATACAATTGTTTCCAATAATTTACTTAACACAGGCAGCAAACTTATAGGACCACTATTAGGACCAGTGAATGCAGATTTTTGTATCCTTAGGTAGTGGAATAGTGGCTCCTGAGTGGCACAGCAGTCTAAGGCACTGCATCTCAGTGCTAGAGGCGTCACTACCGGCCCTGGTTCGATTCCAGGCTGTATCACAACTGGCCGTGATTGGGAGTCCCATAGGGCAGCGCAAAATTGGCCCAGCGTCGTCCTGGTTAGGGTATGGCCGGGGTAGGCCGTCATTGTAAATAAGAATTTGTTCTTAACTGACTTGCTTAGATAAAGATTAAATAAAAAAATAACCTCTACTTGGTAAAATTTGAACATGCATTGCCTCTCCTTCATGATACAATCTTTTATAAGCCATCAGTTGGAATCATAGCATTCCTCAACCTGTCTACTTTGCCTGTAAAATATTCATTAGTGTGTGGTTTTGTAATAAATATACCCTCTGATTCAACAAAAGAGGTGGACATGTTATGAATTCCTACCCATAATAGCTTTCAATGTTCTCCACAGTTTTTTCCCATCACCCTTTACTTCATCAATGTTGTGCTTATAGAAACCCTTCTTCTTTCATTTGTTTAGCTTGGTCACAAGATTTCTTAATTTACAATAACTTTGCTTATCAAACAGAGTGCCAGATTTATCTGCTGCTTTTTTGGCATCATAACGTTGAATCACTACATTTCTCAGCTCATCATCAATCCATGGGGCACCGTTTGATCTCACAGTGCATTTTCTTAAAGGGGCATGATTATCAGCTATATTCATAAATAATTTCATAAACAAACTTAGTGACAATTTCAGGATCATCCTTACTATGATATTCCCCTAGCATTATATACATTATTATCTCTCTCTCGCTCTCTGTCTCTCCCTTTTGTCCCCAAGCAGCTAGTTGTGCAAATAGCCAAGAGTGGACCCTGAGTCGATCCATCCCAGAGCTCCGTGTGGTAAGACAAATCCATCCTCATGAAAGGTCATTTGAAAGGCTAATTGAAAATGAAGTTAGATGGAGCTTCCTCTACCCACTTCCTTCAGGGAAACTACCACATCATTGAAGACTGGTTACGTGTGTGTTTCCTAACATTTTTTAAATCTGTGCAGGGGCTGCTGGGAAGTGTTCAGAGTGGCAGGTCAGCATTGGTAAATAGATACGTAACAGGCAGCTATCTGCCACTAGAGAAGATTGAAGGTAAGCATGAAAAACTCCTATCTTGTCCTCTTCGTCCTATATACAGAACAACTCCGCAGTCCTACCATTTTATCTTTCATGAATCTCTTGACATACAGTAACTAACCTCTGTCCTACTGTTCCATTGTCAGGGGGGAGGTATAAGAAGGAGGTCTTGGTAGATGGACAGAACCATCTACTACTCATCAGGGAGGAGGCTGCGCTTCCTGATGCACAGGTGTGTTTTTGTGTGTATCTGTAGCCTTTGAACCATACAGCCTTGTTGTTATCCATGTGCAAGAATGTGTCGCTATAGCAACAGAGACACAGAACGATTGATTCATAGAATTCACTGAATTACATTGGATTAGTTGGTAAAAATTCATTCTATTTTTGTGGGTTATTTAACCAATACTTAACCAATACTGCTATCGCTGACTCGTTCTGCATTCTTCTCCCTCTCTCTCCCTATCCTATCAAATCTCTGTCTCCAGTTCAGCAGCTGGGTGGATGCAGTGGTCCTTGTATTCAGTCTGGAGAATGAGGCCAGCTTCCAGGAGGTGTACAAACTTTATAGCCAGCTCAACACACTCCGCAGCACTGCCGAAATCCCACTGGTTGTGGTTGGGACACAAGGTAGGGGACAGGAGGCAGGAATGGACGACTTTAGGGGGTGGATTAAGGCTATTCATTATAATGGGCATGTAACAGACAGAGATCCATTATAGACGTACTGCAGATCACACCAGAAACAATGAGTGCTTGTTTGTTTATTTGGATTCCGATGATCTGTTACTCTAGCAACATAAAGTGTTCATGACTTCATCTGTCTTTGTTTGTTGTTCTCTACCCTGTAGACAAAATCAGCAGTACCAACCCGCGTGTGATTGAGGACATACGTGCCCGGCAGCTATGTGTTGATGTGAGGCACTGTGTGTTCTATGAGACTTGCGCCACCTATGGGCTCAACGTGGACCGGGTTTTTCAGGAGGGTAAGTCAACTGACATTGAGTACATTGGTGTCAGCAGTGGGATCCAAAGGGACAAGTACATTGTTAATGTGCCAACACAATACAGAATTTAAACACAAACATTCAGTCTTCATAAAGCATTAGATCATCGACGCTTCACAAATCATTCCAGGGTGATATACAAATGATCTTTACCCACTTAACAATACAGTTCACATGCTGGACAAAATAATGTCATTAGCAATTAGTGCCTTCTTACTGATCTTGCTCTGTCCTCTCAGCTGCCCAGAAGATAGTCACACAGAAAAAGCAGTCTGCCCTACTGGCCTCCTGTAAGTCTCTTCCCAACTCCCCCATTCACTCTGGGGGCTCCACACCTGGGTCAACATCCTTCCCTGGACAGGTAACATGCTACAAACTGCTCACATCTGTATTTTTCCCCAGGCTTATCTCGTCTGTGTTGTTGACAGAAAATCAATACTGTAGTGCAGTGGGACCCACTGGTGGATAACAGCTGTAGTATTGTAGCTCCTCCTATATGATCCTTGACCTTGAGCTGCGGCTAAATACTGTATGTGGTTTTCATTTCATCTGGGGGATAAAAGGAGCCCATACATGGATTCAAAGAATGGTTCAAAACGTTTGAGAACCACTGTTGTAGGATTTATCCTAGTAGATTGCAAGTGTACTCCAGAAGGAAGAACACTGTGTCAATTATCTGTTTGCCTCGTTTTCTGTTTCATCTCATTTGTCCACTTCACCCCATCCCCCTGTCCCTCTATCTGTCCTCCCCTCTCCCTCTCAGGCTAGTAACGGAGGACTGAGTAGTAACTACCCCTCCTCCCTACCCTCTACCCCTGTGATCAGCCATAGAGAGCTGCGGGGCGGGGCGGGGACGGGGGTTGGGGCGGGGGGAGAGGGGGGCGGCAGTGTCACCTCCTCGGGGTCCCTGAGAAACGTCCCTCAACGACGGACCTCCCTGTTCAAGGTCAGTTACTGTTCTCCGAATCTCTGCTGATCAAAACTAGAAGACTCTTTCATCAGTGGAACAATGTCCCAAAGAGCCTTACAATTCAAGCAAACACATTTCAAACAAGAGCTGAAAAATACATTTACAATTGTCGATATAGTAGTAGTTACACAGTTTGTTTTTCTCTTCTTCATCCAACGTGTTGTCTCTCATCTCACTACATGGGTCTGTCCTGTAAACTTGTGTCAGTCTGTCTTTATACCTGTCATACTCTCGTCTCTAATTTCCGTGGTACAACTTCTCTCAGAACCGTCGAGGCAGTGGCAGTGAAAAGAATGTTGATCCTAAAGGTGACTTGGGCAGTGGCCGGGCTATCACTATCAAACAGGTCAGTGTGACACACACACTGGATACCGTGTATAATGAATAAGCTAGTTCTATTGTATCTTTGGTGATAGAAGTGAACATTAAACCCATTGTTTGTAACAGAGTATCCTATGGAAGCGGAGTGGGAGCTCACTGAACAAAGAGTGGAAGAAGAAATATGTCACTCTGTCCAGCAACGGCACACTGGGCTATCACTCCAGCTTCAATGTAAGTCGCACCGTAATCAACATCAGTAATATCTCATTTGAGTTATAACACTTTGTCTTTAAAATCGACTTTTGATAAGAGAATCCACTGTGTTGTGAACTTTAATACAAAGTAACATTGCAATATTAGTCTAGTGATATTCAGCACATCAACCTAGTCATGGGAATGTTTCTGGCGGTGTTAGCAGTTGATGGTACTCTTCAATAACACAGACTCCAAAGCAAATCAGGGGGAGAAAAATAGGTTTATTCAATGAGGACAAATCATGGATGTTATGCTGAGAAGTAGATGTTAATTCTTCCCTGTCCTCAGTGATTCTCCACAGAACAAAGGGGCAGGATGTAATTTATAAATCCCAACCCTAGCCTGTGGTTGACCAATTAGAATTCCTTGCAGTAAAATTGGTCCAATGGCCAAATAACCAGCATCCTGTTTCAGGCTCAATGTATAAACGATTTGGATCAATGAAAACTTGACACATGAAGCTATGAGTCCAGGACTGAAATTCCTACACAGATTCTAAACAGATGTTGAACTGAAAAACAACTATTTCCATTGATTGTTAATTCCCTATTGACCTCTAGTCCTCTGTGTTGTGTATTATCTTAAAATATTCTTACAGCGGTTTCAGGACTACATGCAGAATGCTCACGCAAAAGAGATCGACCTATTGCGTGTCACAGTGAAGGTTCCAGGGAAACGCCCACCCAGGGCTGTCACCCCTTGTGGCCCCTCCCCCTCCCCTGGCCTCAATGACGTAGTCAAAGTCACTGGGGCCACGGAGAGCACCAGTTCCCCACTGTTGCCACCCAGCCTTGTGCCTGTAGATGAACAGTCTGGGGCATTGCCTCCTCCAGCAGATAGTGGGGTAAAATGCTGTCCATCGTCACTGTCCAGCAAGTCACACAGTGCTGGTATGTCAGAAAACCGTTTTTGTGTTCCATTTTTATTCATAATAATGGGTTTCTAATATACAGTATGCTAATGTGGACTTTGGAGCATGTTAGAACCAGAGCTGCAAGTACAAAACAGTATTTTATTTGTCCTTGTACCCCAATGTCAGAAGCTATTGAAGGAGTAACCAGTCTCCCTTTTGGAAAAGACGGTCAATCCTCTCCAATGATTGACAGAAAGAAGAAAACCAGGAAGAAGAGTATGAACCAGAAAGGAGACACAGCCATTGGACAGGCTGAAGGTGAGCTCTGGGCCTCCTGCTGTACATCTCTGCCAGATTATTCTGCACTATTTATATCAATCTCTTTTACTCTTATTTTCCTTCTCCTCCTCTCCTGCTTCTCTGGGCTAATCTGTCGCCCTGCAGCCAAGCGCAAAATGTGGAAATTAAAAAGCTTTGGTAGCTTGAGAAATATTAACAAGACAGGTAACGAGGAACATGAGCAGCTGGATCACTGAATCGACCTGTGTCTTGGTTGTCTGTTTGTCTGTCACTGTTTACCTGTATTGCACATTCGGATCAAAACTGTGATTTGTAAAGCTCATTATTTGTTTTCCTTATGACTACCAAGCTGTTCACCCTTTTGTCACCCCATTGCATGCCTTTTGCCTGCTCTGCGAACATATCATGGTGGCACAGTGAGTCTGTTTGTATGTTGTAATTGTCATATATGTCAAATAAGTGTTTCACAGGGTTCAAACTTACTAAAATATATGTTGCATTTTTTCCCCCCTGCATATTACCAACCTATCTTTGTAGATGAGGAGAATGTTGACTTCATCATCGTGTCCAGCACGGGGCAGACATGGCACTTTGAGGCCCAGACTCTAGAGGAAAGAGATGCCTGGGTGGCGGCCATAGAGAGCCAGATCCTCGCCAGCCTGCAGTCCTGTGAGAGCCTTAGGAACAAGGCAAGGACCACAATGCACTGGCCTGGGCAGCACGTTAACATTACAATGCCCTTCTTTACATGTATGTGTCATTATTTGTGTGTGTGTAGGCCTACAGCGTAATAATGTCTGATAGTATATAGTTCCTTCTGAATTTCTGTTCTGTAATTGGGGAAGGGAGATTCCGCCATTTGTCTGTGTAGTGACAGGAATAACTGCCCAAGGTGCTGATCTCTGTCTAGTGACGTAGGCAGCCACATGCACTTCATTTCCGGGAAATGTGTGTGTTTTCTTTTATAGGCACGGAGGAGCAGCCAGAGTGAGGCAGTAGCAATACAGGCCATCCGCAATGCCAAGGGCAACAGCCTCTGTGTGGACTGCGAAGCACCAAGTGGGTTTCTAGGCTCTCTCTGTCTTTATCTCCATTGTTATGGGTCATTGCTAGAAGGAATCCAGCTTTTGTCAAATTCCCGTCAGATTTGACTTTTTGTAGCAGGCTAGGAGAACTTACGCAGCAGGTTAGCAGAATTAACGTAGCAGGTTAGGATAATTAAGTTAAGCTTAGGAAAAGGGTTAGGGTTAAGGTTAGCAAAATGCAAAAAAACTACTTTTTGAAGTGAATTTGACAAAAGCTGGATCCCTTCTAGCAATGACCCTTGTTATGGACATCTATTATTTGATTACATTAGATGCAGACTGCGCTTGTTTTATCTCACTTCCTGTGCTCTGGTTTGTCTGTCCTTCATCCAGACCCCACATGGGCCAGTCTCAACCTGGGTGCGTTGATCTGCATTGAGTGTTCAGGGATCCACCGTAACCTGGGGACACACCTATCGAGGGTCCGTTCTCTGGACTTGGATGACTGGCCTCGGGAGCTCACCCAGGTCCTGACCGCCATCGGCAACCACCTGGCCAATAGCATCTGGGAGAGCCACACCCAGGGCAGACACAAACCCACCCCGAATGCCACACGGTGAGGCCTCTGGTTGAATGTAATAGACAGGGAACATCTGTAAGCTTTATTCGATTTTTACCTGTTTCGTGAGAGTTCAAAAGAAAAGCCCTTCTTATTGTCCAATAAAGACCATTTTTAGACTAAAATAAGATTGAAATGATTGCATCCAATAATGTGTTGCAGTACATCAACTGGAAGGTACTGTATATGGTCACAGAGATCTCTCTCCTGATCCATGAAGAGTTGCCATGGTAACTCATGGTCACTCATCTGTATGTTCGGGTCTCTCACAGGGAGGAGAGAGAATCATGGATCCGTGCCAAATACGAGCAACGGGTGTTTGTGGCACCCCTGCCTGCTCCAAGCTCCACAGGCCCAGAGGACACTGCTATGTCTGTGTGTCTGCTGTCAGCGGTGACAGAAAGGGACTTGCCCAGACTCCTACTACTCCTGGCCCACAGCAACAAGGACCAGATCAACACTGCCCTGTCCACCGGAGGAGCACCCTCACAGACACAGCCTCACACTGCCCTGCACGCTGCCTGTCAGCTGGGGGATGTGGTCATGACACAGCTGCTAGTCTGGGTAAGCCCCTGGTCTGGACAAATGATTTCCTATCTTTCCCAAGCACTGGAAGCACTTTGTTAGCCTTTTGCCCAAGTCAAGTGACTTCAAATGAACATAAGGTATTCATTAATTCACCACATTCTCAATGATTATACTTTTTGGTCATTTTATACAGAATGTAAATGGTGAATTGTTCAATCTCTCTCTCCTTGCAGTATGGAAGTGATGTGAAGGCCAGGGATCCCCAGGGCCAGACAGCCCTGACCATGGCCAGAAAGACTGGGAGCAAAGAGTGTGCTGACATCCTGCTGCAACATGGCTGTCCTAACGAGGTCTCCCCCGTCTCCCCCACTGGACCCACGCTTGGTCTCTCCCGTAGATCTAGCACTGCAAGCCTCAGCAGCCTGGGTCGTACCAATTCCAGGAGAAGGGTTTCGTAGCTTTAAGAGGCCATGGTAGCAAACATACAAGGGCTGGTGAAAAAAAGCAAATAACTATGGATTTAGTGATGAGCGATTAGTGCTTTTTGAGGTCGTTTCGGTTTAATTCTTTTTTTTAACACACGGTTTGCGATTTCGATTTATTTTTTTACATTAAATTCACTATGCATTATGTGGGTCGAAAACTGTAACAACACAGAATAAAACAATTAATAAAAGTCCCATGATGGTAGTGACTTCCCATTACTGCTTACCACTTATTAACCATCCTTTATTCACATTACTTTACTTTAATAAAATAAAAATAAATTATTTGATGATAATTATTTTATCCCAAGTCATCATCTCATCTCTATAGAGCTGCTGCCAATGCTGTCTGACAAATGTACAATTTTTTAGTTCTTCAAAGTAAATAAGGCATACTTTTATGACTGCTAAATACCAACAATCAATCTTAGATCATGTAATTTCAGGTAGATACCTCAAGAAGCAATAGCTGTTCTCACCTCACAATCGAGCATTCTTCTCTCTTCCCTAGCAGGTGTAAAATAAACAGTCCAGACAAGTAGATGCGCAATGGATTGTGGTTATTGTAGTTAATTATCACGTTTTATGCGCTAAACTATGTAGAATATTGGCCTGTTAGAAACTACAACTCCCTACTACGTCGCACAGTTCAGGCGGGATCTGATTTAGCTCCAGAGAAATTGTGTAATGTGTGCAGTTGGGTCACAAAAATAAAAACGAAATGAAATTCAAACAATTGAACCAATGTCGATAAATTAGTTGTTTAAAAAACTAAAAATAACTGACATTTCGGCTTAATCGGTCAGCACTAGTAGTGTTGGAAGTGATGAATGCAACAATAATATAAAGTACTCATACAAAAGTAAAGCACAGAAAGACAACATATCAAACATCTAAGAAGCAATATTCATTCCATTTATCGAAGGCAAATGTATTGCTGAAATTGTGAATGTTGTCTGTTTACAATAATTGAAACAAATTAGAAAATAGGTGGGTTAACTCTGTAATAAACTATTTATATCTAATTAGATTATACATTTTGCCTTTGTTTTAAAATATTGAGAAATAATGCTGATGTATAATCCATACAATGTCTTTGTAATATATATTGTACGTATGTAAGCCTGTAGGAACACATAGGAATTGTTTGTAAGCATGAAGAGTAAAACTTACAATTCATAAAATGGACTGCATTTGTTTCTATATGATTTTCAGAGTACTTTTATCTGACTTTTATTTTCTATTTGTTACAATGTATCTATTTGTCATCCCTGTTTGTCTCTGTTTCAATTTGAAACTTTTATGAGCTGTGTAAGTAAACTGAATAAAATGATTTTGTGTGGCCCTCTGGTTCCTGTGTACCACTGTCATCCGACCGCTGGGGGAGTTACTGCCAAATCGTTGGTTTCATCACAAAAGCGGAGAGCGACCTCTGTCCGGTGGAGTCCACAAAACATATTGCATGTAACAAACAGTTACATGACCTACAGCATGGTCAATCAAGTTCATGTTTCTGACATTTTTGGACTACGAAACATCTATTGATTTAGAACACCGGAGAGTTACCGGAAGTCGCAAAGAAAACAGGAACTGCCTCCAGTATTCCAGCACCATTTCAACTTCAACATCATTAAATTACCTATGGTTAGTCTAATACAATGACAACTAAAAGATTCCAAATACAATTTAGTCCAATCAACGTCAGCTAAATATCATATCATACTGATTCATGGTACTGATTTCTCTGTGTGTGTGTGTGCGCGTAAGTAGAAAAAACATGTTGATTCACCCTACTTGTAGAGAAATGCCAATGCCATCCTTTTTTCTTTCATTTTGCCGAAATAGTCTATAACTCTGTCATAGAGAACAAGCTTTTAGTTTTTGTTGTCCTATGCTACCTGGCTAAAATTATTTATTGCTGGCCTTACTTCCTTTCATGGGCAATGATTAGCCATCTAGTTAACATTATCCTACTACTACACCTAGCTACACATTGATCTTCCATCCTTTCAGGCCAGATGCACAATGTTTGAATTTATGATTGGATCAGAATTTTCATTAAATCATTGGCCAGTATGGAGAATTAAGTCCAAATCCCTATCTCGGTCCATGGCTAATTTAGAAAATTGCCATTTTTAGCTAACTAGCTAGCCACCAGAGGACAACAACGCAACAATAAAAAAAAATCTGTCAATGATATTTGGCTTGATTGGTGTGAAGTCAAATCCAAACAAAATTTCGTAGAACTCCACCCAGAACTGTGGGAAGTAGTTTGGGGTTGGGGGTGCTACGATTTTTGATTTTTTTGGGTGTGCCAGGACCATTCATAGTTGAGCACACTCAGTTTAGCTCAATGCTGATTGGCTATTATTGTATAAATGTTATCAGGGGAGTCCAAATCCTCGCTGGCTTCCCTTGCATTCAATGCTGCAGGCGGAAAAAATATCATACCCTTTTTGACCAGACAGCATCAGATAGATGGGCTACACATACAGAGACAGAGGGGCGATGTTTCGCTCACTCGGATGCTTTCTCCAGTGAGATACATTCAGCCTCTTGCGAATTCAAGGACAATTAAGAAACACAAAGAGACGAAAGATAAATAATTTAATGTTTTATTCTTTTTTTTCTTAGTAAAGTTTTTGGGGAAGCCTGGCTTCCATTGGAATCCATGAATACATGCCACTGTTGCTGAAAACCCTCCCACTTGCTGGACAATAACATTTTTGTCAATTTATTTGCAGCCTGGTCTCATAGACTAGACGTAACATAGTAAATGTAAATGCGAGATACTGAAATTAGTATGATATGTTATGTTGGTATGGTTACATAAGAGAGATGGTTACTTAAGGCAAAAATGAAAGTACTTTTAAGTTACTTTGCAACTACTTAGCCTGTTAGCTAACCTTTCCCCTAACCTTAACCCTTTTAGCTAACCATTCCCCTGATTTTAACCTAACTCCTAAAGACTTAACCCTAACCTTAACCCCTAGCCTAGCTAACATTAGCCACCTAGCTAGAATTTGTAACATATCCTACTTTTTGAATATTCGTAACATATTGTACAGTTGCAAATTCATAACATATTATAAATTTTTCAAATTCGTAACATATTATACAAATTGTAATTCATAACATATCATATGAAAAGGGTGATTGACTTCCACAAATGAATACATACCATACGAAACGTAACATATCATACTAAATTGAGTGTCTCGGATTTATGTACAGAATAATAGGAAATGCTTATAGACCAGGTTGATTTTCGGGTTAGGAAAATATGTATGAACGATAAAAAACAGGTTTGGATAGCCTTTACTCATGAAATAGGTTGATGAATTAAGAATACAGTGTCACGCCCTGATCTGTTTCACCTGTCCCTGTGATTGTCTCCACCCCCTCCAGGTGTCGCTTATTTTCCCCAGTGTATTTATCCCTGTGTTTCCTGTCTCTCTGTGCCAGTTCGTCTTGTATGTTTTCCAACAGTTTTCCCGTTCTCCTGCTTTTTGCTATTCTCCTTTTTCTAGTCCTCCTGGTTTTGACCCTTGCCTGTTTCTGGACTCTGTACCCGCCTGTCTGACCTTTCTGCTTGCCTTGACCACGAGCCTGTCTCCCACTCTGTACCTCCTGGACTCTGATCTGGTTTTGACCTTTTGCCTGTCCGCGACCATTCTCTTGCCTACTCCTTTTGGATTAATAAACACTGTAAGATTCGAACCATCTGACTCCTGTGTCTGCATCTGGGTCTCGCCTTGTGTCATGATATACAGTGGTTTGATTAATCCTGAAAGCTGTTATATTAAAGTTGAAACAATAGGGGTTGAACAATAATCCTGTAAATCTACCCTAATTCTAACATCATGGAACTGTATAACAATGGTCCAGTTGTCGTGAACCGTGCTCCAGGCTTCAGGTTTAACCTTCTACGTGCGGTTAAATTACTGCAAAAAGTTAGGCTAATATGACCCACTAATGCTAATGACCCTCAGGAACAATTTACATGGATGTGGCAGATGAAAGAAAGGTCAACGGAATGGCTACAATTTGAAAGTGACAATTTGAAAGTGACAGTTATAAATGTATGTGGGTATTAGTGACGGGGGATCCCGATCGGGGCACATGTTAAACATGATACAAATTGCTAAATGAAATGGAGAAAACGTTTTATAGCCCATACATCAAATTATGAAGGCACAAAATTACAATTCTGAATAATGGCACAGCTATTTATAGCCTATTTCACTGTGGAAACGGGTCACCAATACATGTCATATTGATATGATTTTCAGTTTGCTTTCATATGGCTGTTTAACATTTGTCTCCAGGGATCATAAGGAAAACAAATGCTATGTGTAATTTACAATCTCCTTCTCCAAACGGCTTACTCATTTACCTAGCTCTTATCAATAGCTCTTATCCATTTATAAATTACAGTGCATGGAGAATGTTATTTATATCGGGAAAAAAAAAATTGCTGCTTTTCCCACTTGGAACCAGCAGGTTCTCGCGACCTTATCCATGCTTTTCTCTCGCATAAAGGTGGTGGAATTATGAGGGAATGAAATGAAGGTCGGAATACGTCTTATCTGTAGACACACCACCACACCTTCATTTCTTATAACTTCACCTAGAGCCAGAACCGTGGGAAGTAGTTTGGGGGTGGGGGTGCTTTTAATTCGGGTGTGTAAATGCACACATTCAAATCTACACTCGTGGCCAAAGGTTTTGAGAATGAGACAAATATTCATTTTCACAGTCTGCTGTATTTTTTTCTGTATTTTTACTTAAGTACTTTACACCACAGGAATTAGAATAATCATTTAGTAATTTAATAGGATCTCTATGGGCACAAATACAAAGATGAGTCCTTTATCTATATCTATTGCCTGTTGTTAACAAGCATATCTGCCTTCTCATTGCCCTCATCGGTTTACACCGCTGCTACTCGCTGTTTATTATCTATGCATAGTCACTTTACTCCTACCTACATGTACAAATTACCGTGACTAACCAATACCACCGCACATTGACTCGGTACCGGTATCCGGTAAATATAGATGAAATAAAAATAAATAAAAAATCCCCTGTATGTAGCCTTGTTATTGTTATTTTATTGTGTTACTTTTTATTTTATTTTTGACTTTAGTTTATTACATAAATATTTTCTTAACTCTATTTCTTGAACGGCATTGTTGGTTAAGGGCTTGTAAGTAAGAATTTCACGGTAAGGTCTACACCTGCACATACGACAAATCAAATTGGATTTGATTGCTCCCAACTCATAGGAATCCTCACCCAGTTGACTACTTTAAAATGGTAGAAGCCCTCAATGGCAATGTACATGCTAAAACGGGTTATGGCCATTATTAGTTATATCTATATGGCAACAGGCACAACTCCGATATAAAGTTTTTTTTTTTTACAGGTCCATCTACTTATATCAGTGCATTGTTAACAAGCTAACCATTACGAAACATATATTCGATCAAATAAGCCTCACGTAGCAAATCAGCAATTCCATTTTTTGCTGACCAAATTCATTGAGTATAACGGTCGTCACCAGTTACCACAACCACAAAGTCATAAACCCCGCCTATTTCTACAATTTATCTTCTTAAAATGTGATTTTAAACCTAACCCAAACTTTAACCCTAATCTCAACCACACTGCTTAACTTATGCCTAAAGGCCAAAAAGATAACTTTTGTTTTCATTCATTTTTACGATATCATTTGACTTTGTGGCTGTGCTATTTAGTGGAAACAGAGTAAAACTTCTCGTTTTATTTTTCTCGCTTGGCCTCTTCCTGTTTGGGGGCCTTCTTTTATTTACGTCATTGTTGTGCGACTACTGGCATTAAGCTAGCGAAAACGTCAGCTAAATGGTCGAAAATACTGCCTTCTATTGGTAAATTATATATTATAAACATAACTTTATTTGCCATATGAGTGGCGTTATCCATCTTTGTAGAAAGGTGTTGATAGGTTTGCATTTCGTAGAAAACTGTGACGTGCAGCTTGCTGGGCTATAGCTAAGGTTAGCAAACTAGCATTCAGTGAAACTTAAAAGATTAAACGTTTTCTTAGTTTTTACCAATTGGTGTTTCTGATGTATTCGATCTCTAATAATTGCCTGTTAGTTAAATAAGTATTAAATACTTGGTTTGCGAGCACGTGCGCGACAAAGCTGCACTCCACCTTTGCAAATCCTCCAAATCAATCACTCATTGGCTCATATTATTGGACGTTGCACAAAGAAAGTGTTTATTATTAGTCCTGTTATTGTTGCAGAATGAGTTAGACAATGACCAGTGGTGGAAAAAGTATCCAATTGTCATACTTGAGTAAAAGTAAAGATACGTTAATAGAAAATGACAAGTAAAAGTGAAAGTCACCAAGTAAAATACTACTAGAGTGAAAGTCAAAGTATTTGGTTTTAAATATACTTAAGTATCAAAAGTAAATGTAATTACTAAAATATACTTAAGTATCAAAACTATGAATAATTTAAAATTCCTTATATTAAGCAATACGGGTGGCACAATTTTCAGTTTTTCAAAATTAAATTAAACATTTGTGTTTAGTGAGTCTGCCAGATCAGAGGCAGTAGGGATGACCAGGGTTGTTCTCTTGTGAATTTAACCATTTTATGTCCCGCTAAGCATTCAGAATGTAAGAAGTACTTTTGGGTGTCAGGGAAATGTATGAAGGAAAAAGTATTTTCTTTTGAAATGTATTGAAGTTAAAGTAAATTTGTCAAAATTGTAAAGTACATATACCCCCAAAAACGACTTTTCACCACTGACAATGATGCTGATGGTTTCCCCTTGTATCTTCTCATAGTTGGGCTCTAGGCTGTGAGTGACACTGCCAGGGAGGGATGAGGATACGGCTGCAGGGCTCAGGCCATGCCGCCGGCCTCCTCACCGAGCTCAATCACTGCCGTCTCTCCCGCCTCTTCTGTGATGTCATCCTCCAGGTGGGGAGCCGCTCCTTCACAGTGCACCGTGCGGTGCTCGCCTGCGCTGGGACACACTTCCGCAGCCTGTTCTCAGGTAGGGGGAAACCGATCGGAACCTCTGGAGCCGGAGCTACGACAACGTACTCTCTGGACTTTGTGTCCCCGGCCAACTTTGAGAAGGTGCTGACGTTCATCTACACCGGAGAGACCTTCACAGACCTGATCGATGTAGGGGTGCTGTATGAGCTGGCAGAGAGGCTGGGGGTGAGAGAGCTGGTGAGAGCCTGTCACACTACCTTCCCTGACCTGCCGCAGCTGGGATCAGGGTCTGCAGACTGTGTGGCGGATGGAGACCTGGACCCTGACATGGTTGCTGCTGCAGCTGGGTCATCAATATGCTCGTCGTCGGCAGCATCTTGTTCCTCTCTGTCGTCATCTGCTGGTCCCTCGGCTGCTCCTACCCCGGCGGCAGCACCATCACCTCTCCCTCTCCCCCAGGGCAGCAGGGTGGCCAGGCTGGGCCGGGGTGGTGGACTTACAGCCACTCTGTCCCTGCCTCTCAAAGCAGAGGATGAGCAGTCTCACCTGGGCTATGGACAGATGGGCTATGGACAGATGGCCGAAGTCAAACAGCTACAGCTGGCTGGAGATCAGCGGAGTTCAGTAGGTAGTCTCTCCACTGTAGCTGTTGGGGCCACCCCAGGACTTCTCCTTCCCTTGCAGCTGAAGACTGAGGAGGGCATGGAGGTGGTGATGGGAGACAGGGTTGGTAACAGTGAGGAGGAACAGATGGTAGCTAGTGGGAGTAGAGCTGGTTCTCCAACTCCATGTGTGTCTGACGCCTGCTCCTTCCCTGACGCGTCAGCCCAGCTGGGAAGGGTGGTCTGTGGGGTGGAGGCTCCCTGCGCCCCCTCCTCCTTTGGAGACCCCCTGGACAGTCTGCAATTGGGGGGGGTGGGTGGGCTTAGCTCTGGCCACACAGGGGTGACAGGGGTCATCTTCGAAGGGGAGGGGAATGAAGAAGATAATGAGGAAGAGAGAGAGCAGCTGCAGGGAGATGAAGAAGGGACTGACGGAGGAGGGGACCAGTGGAGACCCCTGGCTGAAGATGTCATTGAGCTGAGCGATGACGAGAATTACATGGAGGAGGAAGAAGATGAGGAGGACGATGAAGATGAGGACTTTGTGTGTGTGGAGAATGGAGCAGTGGTTAGCAGAGAGGGAGAGAACCCTGGTCAGCTGTCGGGAATGGTGGCATGTAAAGCCTGTGGGATGGAACTGTTAACAGAGTCTGCTGCCCTGAGGGCCCACGCGGAGACCCACCTCACTGAGACAGGGACCTGCAGGGTGTGTGGGGCATCTTTTCCCGGGGATCGCGGGGCCAGCATCACCCACGCCCTGTCCCATGTGGTGTTCTCCTGTGACATGTGTCATCTCCAGTTCTGCAGCCAGGCCAAACTGGTACGCCACCGACGCCAGGCGGCTGCTCGGTACACCCTCCCCAGTCAGCTCAACAACGCCACCAAGGGGCACAACGGGGAGCTGCAGTGTGCCGTCTGTGACAAAACCCTCACCAAGGATTTCCAGGTCAGTGTGGTTTGATTTGCTTCATTTTTCCTGGGTGATTTGGCACGCGTTTTGGCTAATGGCAATGGTGAAATATAGAGGCTGACATAGTTCAAACAAATTCACTGAACTCAAGAGTACACCTTGAGAAGTGGCTAAGACTCCCGAAGATGTGTGTTATCCCTCCTTGTATTGTTGACATATAGTATTGTCTCTCTCCTGCAACCAGGTCATCAGGGATCACCTGCTGAGTCACGTGTCTATCCAGTCACTGAGCTGTAGTGTGTGCCTGTTACCCCAGCCCTCCCTGTGTGCCCTGCTGTGGCACGCCCTCACTCACCTCTCCCTGCCAGTCTACTCCTGCCCGCTCTGCGCCTGCGGCTTCCTGGATCGCCCTCTGCTGGACAGACACATGGCCCTGCATGCCGAGGAGGCAGAGACTGACAGAGAGGCCATGAGGGCTCATAAAGCAGCCGGGGCAGAGGGAGAGGAGGAGCTGCGTTGCTTCTTATGCCCACAGACCTTCCGCTCTGGCACAGCCTTCCAGTACCACCTGAGTTTTCACACCAACGAGACCCAGCCCCAGGGGCAGGGCCAGGGCAGTCAGGGATGGACAGGGAAACGTAAGGCTGACCAGCTGGAGTACTCCTGCTCCTCCTCCTCCCCCCTGGAGGCTGGCAGCCTGGGGAAGCTTGGCAACATGGGCTTCGACCTGGGGATGGGCTCCTTCCGCCTCTCAGACAAGCTGGTTCAGGGGGGCGTGGCATCTGGCTTCTCCGCAGGCCTCCTGTCCAATGGGAACTCCTCTAGCATGGGTGGGTCAGCCATGGGCGCCGCCATCCCCCGGGGGAAATGGTACCGCTGTCGCTTCTGCGGCAAACGCTTCGCCCACTCTGGCGAGTTCACCTACCACCTGCGCATCCACACTGGGGAGAAGCCGTACCAGTGCAAGGTGTGCCTGAGGTTCTTCCGAGGCCGCTCCACCATGATCTGCCACCTGAAGACCCACGCCGGGGCGCTCATGTACCGCTGCACCGTCTGCGGCCTGTATTTCTCCACACTCAAGCTGGTTTCCTCCCACATGGAGATCCACAAGGACCACCTGCCTCCAGACTTCAACATAGAGCAGACTTTCATGTACAATGACCACTCCAAAGAACCCCTCCCCGCACAGGACACCTGATCAGCTACTCCTCTGGTGTCCTTCTGCCTTCATCTCTCTTTCACTTCCTTTTATTTCCCACGTCTTTTTTTTGTCTGCGAGCTTGTCTGTCATGCTCCTCCTCTTCTCTCTCTTTTTCACTCTCTCTGGTTGTGGACCGTATCTATAGACTTGTAGAATGCATTTAACTTGTTTTATGTCTGTATTTGAGATGGTATTTTGGATGGAAGAGACCTGTTTTGTAGCAAAAGCATAAAGGACATCATCTTCTTTCTTGGAAGTAGTTTAGCCACTTGATGGCAGTGTATGCATTGTTGTCTATGGAAGGACTTATTACTGTTTACTATTTGCAAGCTGTCTTCAAGTCCATTGGCTTTTCCTAAATTGCAGTCAAACATTTTCCTAAGTGTACTATTACTCTGTGTTACAAAATGTGTTGTTTTTCTGTCAGTTAAGCACCATGTTCATGTATTCATTTATATATGAAACACATGATGGACCATCTGTGTCTGTCTGAGTGAAACACCATATTTACTACTGTGCACCAAGCGTTAAAGGCCCAGTGCAGTCAAAAACGTAATTTCCCTATGTTTTATATATATTTCCACATCATGTGGTTGGAATAATGCTGTGAAATTGGGACAATTATGTTTGTGAAAAGACGACCTGAAATTCCAGGTTGTTTTAGTGGGATGGAGTTTTTGCCTGCCTGGTGACATCACCAGACGGTCAATTACTTAATAGACCAATAAGAAAAGTTCCAAACCTCTCTGCCAATTACTGCTACTTTTAAGTGTTCCCCTCAGACAGTCCTGGCAAAGTTATTGCTTGTGAAATTGTTCTTTGCTAAGAAGCTATTTTAGTTTATTTTTGACCATTTTAATTGAAAAGAATCACAGTAAGTTACTTCATTGTTACCCAGAAATGATTTGATATTGAGATAAAAACGTCTGCATTGGACCATTAAGTGTACCTGACCAGTCATACTGCACTTTGCATCTGATGAATGAGGCCTTACTGTACCAATTCACTTGGAAACCATTTAGGTATGTTTTCCTCCAAGCATTTTACTTCTTTAGTGATAGACTATTGATAATGCAAACATGATACTGTGGTTCATGTAGACTGTATGTATTAGTGATCAGATGATATGAACAAACAAACGGTGGTTTCCAACTCCACAGTGCCATTAAGTCACACAAGCGGTTTTAAATTCACATGAAATCATGTGTGTTATGCCGTGTCTCAGCATTTCAAAAGCACTACATTATGCTCTGTAGACTTGCATACTTTGGATATGATATTTAAACTCAACTTGTGCTTGTGTTCTATTTGGTGTCTTACCTCATGATGAAACGTTTTATTCTATTAATGCTGTTTTTTTAATTGTAATTTGTATGTACTTTTTTAGTGCGAACTATGAACGTTTTCCATTATCTATACTGAACAAAAATATAAATGCAACATGTAAAGTATTGGTCCCATGAAATAAAAGTTCCCAGAAATGTTCCATACTCACAAAACCTTATTTCTCTCAGATTTTGTGCACAAATTTGTTTACATCCTTGTTGGTGAACATTTCTCTTTTGCCAAGATCATCTGTCCAACTGACAGGTGTGGTTATCAAGAAACAGCATGATCATTCCACAGCTGCACCTTGTTGGGGACAATAAAAGGCCACTCTAAAATGTGCATTTTTGTCACACAACACAATGCCACAGATGTCTCAAGTTTTGAGGGATAGTGCAATTGGCATGCTGACTGCAGGAATGTCCAGTAGAGCTGTTGCCATATAATTTAATGTTCATTTCGCTACCATAAACTGCATCCAACATCGTTTTAGAGAATTTGGCAGTACGTCCAATCGGCCTCAGAACCGCAGACTACGTGTATCTACGCCAGCCCAGAATCTCCACATCTGTCTTCTTCCCCTGCGGGATCGTCTGAGACCAGCCACCCGGACAGCTGTTGGAACTGCGGGTTTGCACAACCGAAGAATTTCTGCACAAACTGTCTCAGGGAAGCTCATCTGCGTGCTCGTCATCCTCACCAGGGTCTTGACCTGACTGCAGTTTGGCGTCGTAACTGACTTCAGTGGACAAATGCTCACCTTCGAACGCCATTCTGTTCACAGTGTGAACAGAGTGCCCCATGGTGGCGGTAGGGTTATGGTATGTGCAGGCATAAGCTACGGATAACGAACACAATTGCATTTTATCGATGGCATTTTGAATGCACAGAGATACCGGAATGAGATCCTGAGGCCCATTGTCATGCCATTCATCCGCTGCCATCACCTCATGTTTCAGCATGATCATTTACGTCACCCATTGAGCATGTTTGGGATGCTCTGGATAAATGTGTACAACAGCGTGTTCCAGTTCCCGCCAATATCCAGAAACTTCGCACAGCCATTGAAGAGGAGTGGGACAACATTCCACAGGCCACAATCAACAGCCTGATCAACTCTATGTGAAGAAGATGTGTCACGCTGCATGAGGCAAATGGTGGTCACACCAGATACTGACTGGTTTTCTGATCCACGGGCCTACCTTTTTTTAAAGGTATCTATGACAAACAGATACATATCTGTATTCCCAGTCACGTGAAATCCATAGATTAGGGCCTAATGAATTTATTTCAGTTGACTGATTTTCTTATATGAACTGTAACTCAGTAAAATCTTTGACATTGTTGTATATTGCATTTATATTTGTGTTCAGTGTAGTTTCCAGTTCTGTGAAGAATAAAGTTAACAGAAAAATGTTTTGAGAATCCCATTATCTTGTAACTTTTAGACCTAGGCTTGATTTTTCTTCATTGCATTTAATATGTTATGATGTCCACTGCCACAGAATATTACATTTGTCATCACATTTTAATGATGCAAATGCAGTTATGCACAATTGAAAGTGTTTATCTAGTTCCTGCTTCAGGGATAGGTGACCTTTGAAACTGGAACCCTGTTCTGCTCTAGGTAGGCTGCTTCCTCCCATTGTGCCATATGCGGAGTGAAACCTATGTCTTTCCTCCCTCCACTGATCATCATGTCAACATCATTAAACCAACGGAAATGTCCCACTGGACTTTCCAGTGAAAGCAAACATAGGCCAGTATTCAACTAAAAGAATGAGGATTTTGTGTATTTATTACCAAACAATAAAAAGTTATTCCATTTGGGGGCAGTTTCCCAGACACAGATTAAGCCCAGTCCTGGACTAAAGAGCAAGCTCAGTGGAGAATCTCCTTTGGGATAGCAGGATACCAACTCATATAGAAATACTATGAGATATTCATAGTGTTGTCCCTATTGAGAAGTCATCAAAAGGACAAGTTGTTGACTTTTATAATACACAATCATTCTATTTGAAATACTTTTATTGAATGTAACAGGTGACATCATTCAGCATCCAACACATTTCCAAATTCAGTAGCTTTAAAAATATATCGTTAAATACAAATCAGAACATTTGTTAAATATGGATGTTACTGTGTGGAAATTAAGACATGTATATACGTTTGTGTAATCACATTTTTTTATATTTATCAGTTACATTTCAACATTTTTACAAGTTTTTTATACTCAGTAGTTATAAGGATCAATCTTATCTGCGTTGCACAGAGGAAAATGTTTGTTTGCGAGGAAGCATTCCTCTTCACCCTGTGACGTAATGACTGCAATTCTGTCCTCCAGAAGTTCCTAGACATAAGTTCCTGTGGGAGTTTAAAGATGGAAAATAATCTGTAAATGTTTCCTTCCTTCCTCTGTTTACAACATTGATGGGCTGAAAATCAGGATGGTGAGAAAAATGGGAGACAGATTATGAGAGGGACACAGTGTTTGTCAGCCTATAATTTACATGACTATTGCTTATTGACCAAGGCTGCATCTCTAATCTCCACACTTCTCCAAAAGTATGCACTTGCACACTCCCTGTCTTGGATTTAACAATGATGGAAACTCCCTCCAGGCATTGCTTACACTAATCAAATCCTTAAAAATCCATGACAGGGAATGTGCAAGTGCAACCTTTGGAAGTAGGGTGGACAATCTGGTCATAAACAGCAGAGACTGTCAGGAGGCTTCTTGTCTTGTGCCCTGTCTTTTAGCCTCTGAAAGCAGCACACGCTTCAGTAACAGTTCTGAAGTGATTTTCTTTTCTTTCCTCCATTGTCCTTCAGTGATGATGGCTAGTTAAGTCTCAATGTGACACTGTGATGCTTCCTTTTTCTACGAGGCAGCAACGTCAGAATGGCTGGTACTCATGTTGCTAAGCTTGCGTTCCGTCTTCCCCGTGTCTGGTCCTCCTGCTTTGGGCGCAGTTTCTTGGGGATTCAACCCTCCTGGGTTCTCCCTGGGTGTATAGTGGACCACAGCGTTGATCAGGTTGTTGCGGAAGCTCTTGCTGAGAAAGTTGTAGAGGACTGGGTTGGCGATGCAATGGAACAGGGACAGGCACTGGACCACACTGAAGGAGAAGTAGAGCAGCTCCACTGTGTTGCAGCTGAACACGTGAGGGTCCAGATCATCCACCATTATCAGGAACATGACCATGTGGTATGGCAGCCAGCAGAGGACAAACACAAGGGAGTACACATGCACCAGCCACACATCCCGTCTTCCCTGCACGTCTGGAGCGGAGCGCACCGCCCGGGCGATCAGCACGTTACAGGTGATGATGACGGAGACTGGGACCAGGAACTGGAAGATGAGGCAGAGGAAGGATATGGAGACGAACCACTCAATGTAGTCTGGCAGCATGTAGCAGCCGGGCTCGTTCCACTCCAGCAGGTCCATGTGGAAGTTCTCCAGCAGAGCCAGGAACAGGGAGAAGAGCCAGAGACCACCACAGAGTAGCCAGCGGCGAGGTCTGGCCACGGGGAAGCAGGCGGGAGACGAGGGCCTGGACAGGGACAGGTAGCGCTCCAGGGTCATGAAGGCCAGGAAGAAGGAGCTGCTGTAGAAGTTGACTGTGTAGATGAGGTGGGTGACTTTACACAGGAAGCGGCCCCACAGCCACACCTTGTCCATGGTGACCTCCAGCATGAAGAAGGGCATCATTAGAACCACCATCAGGTCCGACAGGCTCACGTTGATGACACAGAACAAGACGCCATTGGCCGAGTGGCGCCGGCGCCAGTTGACCCACACCACGAGGGTGTTCTCAGCCAGCCCCACCATGAACAGCAGCAGATAGAGTAGGAACAGGGCGATCCGCCGATAGTCTTTATCCAGGTTGATGGTGCATTCGTATACGAACCAGGGCGTGCCATTGAAGAAATTAAATGAGGAGTTGTGGAAGTCGTGTTCGTTCATGGTCTGTTGAAAGCAGAGGAAATTGTTAGCTGTGTTAGGAGTTTAGTATTGGGCTAATCAGTTTATAATCAGATGTTACATAATGTAAGCAGTGGAGGACGTGGATTGTTCAAACAAGGATTTCTGGCTTATGAGTTTGCTAATGTAGCCTACAAAGATGAGATGTGAGGAGCATTTCTCTCCATAGAATTGTCATGAATAATTTTTAAATCTACAGCGCCTTCAGAAAGTATTCATACCCCTTGACTTATTAGACATTTTGTCGTCTTACAGCCTTAATTATCACCCATCTACACACAATCTCCCATCATGACAAAGTGAAAACATGTTTTTAGAAATGTTTGCAAATTCTTTGAAAATTAAATACAGAAATATCTAATTTACATAAGTGTTTGCACAGCTGTGTCAATACTTTGTAGAATGACCTTTGGCAGTGATTACAGCTGTGAGTCTTTCGGGGTACGTCTCTAAGAGCTCATCACTCCTGGGTTGTACAACATCTGCCCATTATTCTTTTCAAAATTCTTCAAGCTCTGTCAAATTGGCTGTTGATCATTGCTAGACAACCATTTTCATGTCTTGCCATAGATTTTCAAGTAGATTCAAGTCAAATCAAATCAAATGTTATTGGTCGCACACAGATATTTAGCAGATGTTATCGCGGGTGTAGCGAAATACTAAAACTTTAAACTCGGCCACTCAGGAGCATTCACTGTCTTCTTGGTAAGAAACTCCAGTGTAGATTTGTCCTTGTGTTTTAGGTTATTGTCCTGCAGACTGAACCAGGTTTTCCTCTAGGATTTTGCCTGCGCTTAGTCCATTTTGTTTATTCTTTATCCCAGTCCTTAACGATCACCACTATGCTTGAAAATATGGAGAGTGGTACTCAGTAATATGTTGTATTGGATTTGCCCAAAACACAACACTTTGTATTCAGGACAAAAAGTTAATTGCTTTGCCACATTTTTTGCAGTATTACTTTAGTGCCTTGTTAAAAACAGGATACATGTTTTGGAATATTTGAATTCTGTACAAGCTTCCTTCTTTTCACTCTACAGTATCAATCAGGTTAGTATTGTTGAGTAACTACAACGTTGTTGATCCATCCTCAGTTTTCTCCTATCACAGCTATGAAACTCTGCAACTGTTTTAAAGTCACCATTGGCCTCATGATGAAATCCCTGAGTGGTTTCCTTCCTCTCTGGAAACTGAGTTAGGAAGGTCGCCTATGTCTTTGTAGTGACTGGGTGTATTGATACACCCTCCAAAGTGTAATTAATAACTTCACCATGCTCAAATGGATATTCAATGTCTGCTTTTTAATTTTTTAATTTTATCTACCAATAGGTGCCCTTCTTGGAAAGGCATTGGAAAACCTCCATGGTCTTTATGGTTAAATTCCACTTTGGCATTATGGGATACTGTGTGTCTCAAATCTAAATATAATCCAACTAAATTTGGATAAAGTAAAGAGGTGAGAATGCTTTTTGAAGGCACTGTACCTGAGAAAATATCAGACATTATGGTATGCATATTAGCTAATTTAATAAGCACATTTTGATGTTTTCTAATCTTCTGTTTTCCTCTTTAGTAATCATAATAATATAGCAACAAAATGCATGAATAAATTACTTTCTATATAGTGAAATGAGAGAATGAAATAATAAATATTCACAAATGAAAATGTTTATATATCACTCACAGGCTATCAAGTCTAAACTCAAATCCTTGCAAATTCTACTAGAGGTGAAGAACAGGAGGAAGCAATACAGTTGTCATACATACAGTATATTGATGTGCTGCGAAGCGGAGTGCCTGGCAATAGATGATGGGTGGTGAGGGAAGGTCCCTCAGCGCAGGTGGTTTTCCTGGTCTGCCTGCTTGGGAAGCTAGCTGTGGCTTGGAGGAGCAAGAAGACCGTACTGGCTCTGGGGTCAGTAGAGAATCTGTGCTTAGTTTAGGCAGACTAGATGAAGCCTTTTCCTCCCCTCATTCATCCCCCGTCCTGTCCCCTCAGAGCCAGAGTTGACAGGACATCCTAAGAAATGGGGTGGGGCTTGGTGGTGCAGAGCAGGAAAGCCTTAGTGGCTGTGGGGCTGCCAGGGGCCAAATACTGGCCTATGTCCCAAATGGCACCCTTTTCCCCCCATTTAGTGCAACATATTTTTTGGCCTGGCCAAACCTAGTGCACTAGATAGGGAGTAGGGTGCCACTGGGGTCAGTGTGACCGTGGCCCGGTGCTCCTACCTGCCAGGCTACCTGCCCCCCACGTAACATTAGCACATAACGATCTGAGAACCATATGTTTCTTCGAGCTTGGTGAGAATGTGGTTGTCCTATTGCTCAGGGTTTCCCAAAGTCGGTCCTGGTCCCCCCGGTGCACGTTTTGTTTTTTTCCCTAGCACTAGACAGCTGATTCTAATAACCAACTCATCATCAAGCTTTGATTATTGGAATCAGCTGTGAAGTACTAGAGCAAAAACCAAAACGTGCACCCAGGGTGGGCCCCAGGACCGACTTTGGGAAACCATGATTTTTGCATACAACCTTGGTGCAGGATGCCCAGCGAGCACATATGTTTCTTAGGTGGGAATTTCGGTACTTCAGCATAACGCTTCCTACAGGTTTCCTCATGGTTCGATTTACAGTCATGTTCTCAGAAAATTTAGAAAACATTCCATTCCCAAGTGGCGCAGCGGTCTAAGGCACTGCATCACAGTGCTTGAGCCGTCACTACAGCCCCATGTTCTATCCCAGGCTGTGTCATAGACGGCTGTGACCGGCAGACCCATAAGGTGGCGCACAATTGGCCCAGAGTCGCCAGGGGAGGGTTTGGCCGGACGGGATTTCCTTGTCCCATCACGCTCTATCAACCCCTTGTGGCGGGCCGGGAGCCTGCAAGCTGACTTCGGTAGCCAGTTGCACAGTGTTTCCTCCGACACATTGATCCGACTGGATTCTGGGTTAAGCAAGCAGTGTGTCAAGAAGCAGTGCAGCTTGGCAGGGTTGTGTTTCGGAGGACGCATGGCTCTCGACCTTTGCCTCTCCCAAGTCCGTACGAAAGTTGCAGCGATGAGACAAGACTGTAACTACCAATTATATCACGAAGAACAGTCACCCAAGTCATTGACTGTTCTCTCTGCTACCGCACGGCAGCGGTACCGGAGCGCCAAGTCTAGGTCAAAAAGGCTCCTTAACAGCTTCTACCCCCAAGCCATAAGACTGCTGAACAATTAATCAAATGCCCCCCGCCACCCCTTTGTATTTACACTGCCGCTAATCGCTGTTTATTATCTATGCATAGTCACGTTACCCCTACTTACATGTACAAATTACCTTGACTAACCTGTACTCCGGTTGACTCGGTGCCGGTACCCCCTGTATATAGCATCGTTATTGTTCATTTATTGTGTTACTTTTTATTTTTTACTTTAGTTTATTTTGTAAATATTTTCTTAACTCTATTTCTTGAACTGCATTGTTGGTTAAGGGCTTGTAAGTAAGCATTTCACGGTAAGGTCTACACCAGTTGTGGCCCGCACCCAAGGATGGTGGGCTCTCGTTCTCCGTGGCCGACTTGAGTAAGACATTTAAGCGTGTTGACCCTCGCAAGGCTGTCGGCCCAGACGGCATCCCTAGCCGTGTCCTCAGAGCATGCGCAGACCAGCTGGCTGGAGTGTTTACGGACATATTCAATCTCTCCCTATCCCAGTCTGCTGTCCCCACTTGCTTCAAGATGTCCCTTGTTCCTTTACCGAAGAAAGAAAAGGTAACTGAACTAAATTACTATCACCCCGTAACATTCACTTCTGTCATCATGAAATGCTTTGAGAGGCTAGTTAAGGATCATATCTCCTCTACCTTACACCTTACTTCAATTTGCTTACTCCCCCAATAGATCCACAGACGATGCAATTGCCATTGCACTGCACACTGCCTTATCCCACCTGGACAAGAGGAATACCTATGTAAGTATGCTGTTCATTGACTACAGCTCAGCCTTCAACACCAAAGTACCCTCCAAGCTCACCATCAAGCTCGGGGCCCTGGGTCTGAACCCCGCCCTGTGCAACTAGGTTCTGGACTTCCTGACGGGCCGTCCCCAGGTGGTGAAGGTAGGAAACAACACCTCCACTGAGCACACACCCCACAAGGGTGTGTGCTCAGCCCCCTCCTGTACTCCCTGTTCACCCATGACCACACATGCCTCCAAATCAATCATAAAGTTTGCAGACGACACAACCATCGTAGGCCTGATTACCAACACTGACAAGACAGCCTACAGGGAGGAGGTGAGGGCCCTGGCAGAGTGGTGCCAGGAAAAAAAAACAGCTTCTATCTCAAGGCCATCAGACTGTTAAATAGCCATCACTAGCCGGCTACCACCCGGTTACTCATCTCTGCACCTTAGAGGCTGCTGCCCTATATACATAGACATGGAATCACTGGTCACTTTAATAATGTTTACATACTGCTTTACTCATTTCATTTGTATAAACTGTATTCTATTTGAGTTAATACCACTCAGACATTGATCGTCTTAATATTTATATATTAATTCCATTATTTTACTTTTAGATTTGTGTGTATTGTTGTGTATTGTTAGATATTACTGCACTGTTGGAGCTAGGAACACAAGCATTTCGCTACACCCGCAATAACATCTGCTAAATATGTGTATGTGACCAATACAATCGGATTTGATTTGATCAGAATCAACGTATATGATCACTATGTTTGATAAACAGTTTCAAGATGACATGGCATCATACCCTGGGTTGTTCTGAACAGAATGAGCCCGTTTGTCAACAATGAAGAAAATTTGCTGGGATCCAAACACATTAAGGCACTTACATTAAACATAAAACAAAATATTAAACAGTACATCATATAACATTATTACACCACTACATATCTACAATACAAAATGTATAATAGCACCATACAACAATATTACAATGTACGTGTGTGTAGAGTGAGTGTGCTAGCGCTTGTGTGCTTATGAATGTGGCTGAACCTTTTGTGTTACTTCACAGTCCCTGCTGTTCCATAAAGTGTATTTTTACCTGATTCTACTGCTTGCATCAGTTATCTGATACGGAATAGAGTTCCATGTAGCCATGGCTCTATGTAGTACTGTGCGCCTCCCATACTCTGTTCTGGACTTGGTGATTGTGAAGAGACCTCTGGTGGCATTGTGGGGTATGCATGGGTGTCCGAGCTGTGTGCTAGTAGTTTAAACAAACAGCTCAGTACATTCAGCATGTCAGCACTTCTTACAAAACAAAGTTGTGATGAAGTCAATCTCTATTACACTTTGAGCCATGAGAGATTGACAAGCATATCATTAATGTTAGCTCCCTGTGTACTTTCAAGGGTCAGCCATGCTGCCCTATTCTGAGCCAATTGTAAATTTCCTAAGTCCCTCTTTGTGGCAACTGACCACACTAGTGAACAGTAGTCCAGGTACGACAAAACTAGGGCCTGTAGGACCTGCCTTGTTGATAGAGCTGTTAAGAAGGTAGAGCAACGCTTTATTATGGACAGACTTCTCCCCATCTTAGCTTCTGTTGTATCAATATGTTTTGACCATGACAGTTTACAATCCAGGGTTACTCCAAGCAGTTTAATCGCCTCAACTTGCTCAAATTCCACATTCATTACAAGATTTATAGTTGAGGTTTAGTGCATGATTTGTCTCAAATACAATACTTTTAGCTTTTGAAATATTTAGGAATAACTTATTCCCTGCCACTCATTCTGAAACTACCTGCAGCTCTTTAAGTGTTGCAGTGATTTCAGTCGCTGTAGTAGCTGATGGGTATAGTGTTGAGTCATCCGCATACATAGACACACTGGCTTTACTCAAAGCAAGTGGCATGTCGTTAGTAAAGATTTAAAAACGTAAGGGGCATAAACAGCTGCTCTGTTGTTGGAAAAGCTTACATTAAAGAATCCCCTCTGTTCTGTTAGACAGGTGACTCTTTCTCCACAATTTAGCAGGGGGTGTAAAGCCATAACACATATTTTTCCAGCAGCAGACGATGATCAATAATGTCAAAAGCTGCACTGAAGTCTAACGAAACAGCCCTCACAATATTTTTATCATGAATTTCTCTCAGCCAATCATCAGTCATTCGTGTAAGTGCTGTGCTTGTTGATTGTCCTTCCCTATAAGCGTGCTGAAAGTCTGTTGTCAGTTTGTTTACTCTGAAATAGCATTGTATCTGGTCAAACACATTTTTTCCCCTAAAGTTTACCAAGGGTTGGTAACAGGCTGATTGGTCGGCTATTTGAGCCAGTAAAGGGGTTTTTACTATTCTTGGGTAGCGAAATGACTTTCTTTCAAGTAGGCTTAAATTGAAGATATGGCTAATAGGAAAAGCAATATTGTCCGCTATTATCCTGAGTATTTTTCCTTCCAGATTGTCAGACCTCGGTGGCTGTTCGGGTGGCTGGTCTTACACGATCCCACAGGTGAAGAAGCCGGATGTGAAGGTCCTGCACTCGCAGGGTTTACACATGGTCTGCGGTTGTGAGGCCGGTTGGACGTACTTCCAAATTCTCTAAAACGACGTTGGAGACTGCTTATGCTAGAGAAAGGTAACAGCTGTGGTGGACATGCCTGCAGTCAGCATTCCAATTGCACGCTCCCTCAAAACTTAAGACTGTCAAGGCTCAGGAGAAGACCCAGATGCAGACAGTTTCAAAGTAATAAAAGTTTATTACAAAAACAGGGGGGGCAGGCAAACGACAGGTCAAGGACAGAGTCCGAAAGGTACAGAACAGCAGGCAGGGTCAGGGCAGGCAGAATGGTCAAAACCGGAAAAGCTAGAAAACAGGAACTAGAGACAGACAGGCGCATGGGAAAAATCACTGGTAGGCTTGACGAAACAAAACAAACTGGCAACAGACAAACAGAGAACACAGGTATAAGTACACTGGGGATAATGAGGAAGATGGGTGTCACCAGGAGGGGGGGTGGAGACAAGTACAAAGACAGCTGAAACAGATCAGGGTGTGACAGAGACATCTGTGGCATTGTGTTGTGTGACAATACTGCACATTTTAGAGTGCCATTTTATTGTCCCCAGCACAAGGTGCATCTGTGTAATGATCATGCTGTTTAATCAGCTTTTTGATATACCACACCTGTCAGGTGGATGGATTATTTTGTCAAAGGAGAAATGCTCACTAACAGGGATGTAAGCAAATTTGTGCACAAAATCTGAGAGAAATAAGCTTTTTGTGCACATGGAACATTTCTGGGACCTTTAATTTCAGCTCATAAAACATGGGACCAACACTTTACATCTGGCATTTATATTTTTGTTCAGTGTACACTACCGGTCAAATGTTTTAGAACACCTACTCATTCAAAAGTTTTTCTTTATTTTTTATTATTTTCTACATTGTAGAATAAGACATCAAAACTATGAAATGACACATATGGAATCATGTAGTAACCAAAAAAGTGTTAAATCAAAATAGATTTGAGATTCTTCAAATAGCCACCCTTTGCCTTGATGACAGCTTTGCACACGCTTGCATTCTCTCAACCAGCTTCATGAGGTAGTCACCTGGAATACATTTCATTAACAGCTGTGCCTTGTTAAAAGTTAATTTGTGGAATTTCTTTCCTTCTTAACCTGTTGGGGGTAGGGGGCAGTATTGACACGTCCGGATAAAAAACGTACCGATTTAATCTGGTTACTACTCCTGCCCAGTAACTAGAATATGCATATAATTATTGGCTTTGGATAGAAAACACCCTAAAGTTTATAAAACTGTTTGAATGGTGTCTGTGAGTATAACAGAACTCATATGGCAGGCAAAAACCTGAGAAGATTCTGTACAGGAAGTGGCCTGTCTGACAAGTTGTTGTTCATCTTGGCTCTTTTTATTGAAGACTGGGGATCTTTGCTGTAACGTGACACTTCCTACGGCTCCCATAGGCTCTCAGAGCCCGGGAAAAAGCTGAACGATATCGAGGCAGCCGCAGGCTGAAACACATTTACGCTTTTCGCAAGTGGCCGATCAGAGGACAATGGGCTTAGGCGCGTGCCCGAGTGGACCCCGTGCTTTATTTTCTTTCGTCTGTTTACCTAAATGCAGATTCCCGGTCGGAATATTATCGCTTTTTTACGAGAAAAATGGCATAAAAATTGATTTTAAACAGCGGTTGACATGCTTCGAAGTACGGTAATGGAATATTTAGATTTTTTTTGTCACGAAATGCGCCATGCTCGTCACCCTTCTTTACCCTTTCGGATAGTGTCTTGAACGCACGAACAAAACGCCGCTGTTTGGATATAACTATGGATTATTTGGGACCAAACCAACATTTGTTATTGAAGTAGAAGTCCTGGGAGTGCATTCTGACGAAGAACACCAAAGGTAATAACATTTTTCTTATAGTAAATGTGACTTTGGTGAGTGCTAAACTTGCTGGGTGTCTAAATAGCTAGCCCTGTGATGCCGGGCTATCTACTGAGAATATTGCAAAATGTGCTTTCACCGAAAAGCTATTTTAAAATCGGACATATCGAGTGCATAGAGGAGTTCTGTATCTATAATTCTTAAAATAATTGTTATGCTTTTTGTGAACGTTTATCGTGAGTAATTTAGTACATTTTTTGTAAATTCACCGGAAGTTTGCGGGGGTATGCTAGTTCTGAACGTCACATGCTAATGTAAAAAGCTGTTTTTTGATATAAATATGAACTTGATTGAACAAAACATGCATGTATTGTATAACATAATGTCCTAGGTGTGTCATCTGATGAAGATCAAAGGTTAGTGCTGCATTTAGCTGTCTTCTGGGTTTTTGTGACATTATATGCTAGCTTGAAAAATGGGTGTCTAATTATTTCTGGCTGGGTACTCTGCTGACATAATCTAATGTTTTGCTTTCGTTGTAAAGCCTTTTTGAAATCGGACAGTGTGGTTAGATTAACGAGAGTCTTGTCTTTAAAATGGTGTAAAATAGTCATATGTTTGAGAAATTGAAGTAATAGCATTTCTAAGGTATTTGAATAACGCGCCACAGGATTCCACTGGCTGTTACGTAGGTGGGACGATTTCGTCCCGCCGGCCCTAGAGAAGTTAATGCTTTTGAGCCAATCAGTTATGTTGTGACAAGGTAGCCCTATTTGGTAAAAGACCAAGTCGATATTATGGCAAGAAAAGCTCAAATAATACTTTAAGACATGAAGGTCACAGTATGGAACATTTCAAGAACTTTGAAAGTTTCTTCAAGTGCAGTCGCAAAAACCATCAAGCGCTATGATGAAACTGGCTCTCATGAGGACCGCCACAAGAATGGAAGACCCAGAGTTACCTTTGCTGCAGAGGATAAGTTCATTAGAGTTACCAGCCTCAGAAATTGCAGCCCAAATAAATGCTTCACAGAGTTCAAGTAACAGACAAATCTCAACATCAACTGTTCAGAGGAGACTGTGTGAATCAGGCCTTCATGGTTGAATTGCTGCAAAGAAAACACTACTAAAAGACACCAATAAGAAGAATAGACTTGCTTGGGGCAAGAAACATGAGCAATGGACATTAGACCGGTGGAAATGTATCCTTTGGTCTGGAGTCTAAATTGGAGATTTTTGGTTCCAACCGCCGTGTCTTTGTGAGTTGCGGTGTGGGTGAACGGATGATCTCCGCATGTATATTTCCCACCGTAAAGCACGGAGGAGGTGTTATGGTGTGGGGGTGCTTTGCTGGTGACATTGTCTGTGATGTATTTAGAAATCAAGGCGCACTTAACCAGCATGGCTACTACAGCATTCTGCAGCGATACGCCATCCCACCTGGTTTGGTTTAGTGGGACTATCATTTGTTGTTCAACAAATTGAAGCTGGTTGAGAAAATGCCAAGAGTGTGCAAAGCTGTCATCAAGTGAACTTGATTTTCTTTTTTTACCTGCCTCACGTCACTTCCTGTTGAACAAGGAAGAGCTTGGTTTTGTTTGTTTGGAAAGTTTGTTGTTTTAAATTGTATTGTAAAGTTCTTGGTAGCTAGCTAGCATTCTTAGTTTGGATCCCGTGGCGCAGATGGCATCAGTTGCTGGGACTGCTTGTCTCTTTCCAGTGATCCTGCCAACCAAGGACGGGTCTGAGGAGCTATTTGGCGTCGCAGCTAGCCTAGCTGCTAGCTAGCTGCATATCAAGCTAGCAAGGTTTCTTGAACGAAGCCCGTGATGTGGTTAGCTATTGTGGCTGGGACTGCGGATTGTCCCGGGTTTGAGGATGTCTAGATCCCTGCTGTTTGTTGTTTTCATTCTTCCCCGTGACTTGCCCTGTCTGGAACTGTGAGGAGTAACAGCGTAATCTACGTTGCTAGCTACCATGACAAAGACCAAACCGGCAGGAGTACCGTTGAGGACAGTGGTGTCTCTCTATCACACGTGAAGGATCTTTGAAACAAACAAAAAGAGACCTACAAGCAGTTGTTAAAACAACAAGAAAATAGCTTCAAGTGTTTTGTCAAAATACTCGTGGATTCTACTAATAAAAGAATGGACGACCTGACCAGAGAGGTCCAGGAACTGAAGAACAGTTTGCAGTTCTCCCAGCGTCAGCTCGATGAGTTGAAACAGGAGAATGGCAAGATGACAGCAATATGTAAGTCATTGAGAGAGGACATCAGTTGTGTGTGTGAATCATGATGATCTCGTGGGACAATCAAGACAGAATCTCCACATGAGACCTGGACAGAGTCAGAGGACAAAGTGAGGGAAAAGATCTCTGAGAAACAGAAGATGGACCACGGGAAGATTGAGGTGAAGCGCACCTACTGGACTGGAAAACCCACCACCCGCCCAGGTGATAGGCCCAGGCCAATAGTGGTCAAGTTCCTGAGGTTCAAGGACAAGGTAGCTGTTCTGGAAAGAGCCAAGAACTTGAGGAACTTAGTCCTCTTTGGGGAAGATATATCCTGAAGCTGTGCGCCAGAAGAGGAAAGAACTGATCCCAGTCATGAAAGCTGCCAGAGCACGTTGGGACATTGCTTACATCTGCTATGACAGGCTCATTGTCCACCCTCCCTCCCAGGAGCCTGGAAGGGATGAGAGAGCCAAGCATATGGGTTTGTAGCTTCAACCCCGCAACACACACACACACACACACACACACACCAATTGATTAATGGACTGCTGAATGTATATTTTCTTCTCTTGAATTGTTTGCTCTTTTTTATTATCTCTCTGAAAATAGCCCATATGAATATATGTAGCCTTAGAAATAAGGTTCATGAAATCAGTAACTTGCTAACATCAGATAACATTCATATATTGCCATTTCTGAGACTCACTTAGATAATGAATTTGATGATACAGCAGTAGCAATACAACGATATAACATCTATAGAAGAAACAAAAATGCTTATGGGGTAGGTGTTGCTGTATATATTCAGAGCCATATCCCTGTAATGATTAGAGAAGATCTTATGTCAAGTGATATTGAAGTGTTGTGGTTGCAGGTTCACTTGGCACATCTAAAGCCTTTTCTTTTGGGGTGTTGCCACCAAGAGCTAACAGTCAGTATCTAAATAATGTGTGTGAAATGCTTGATAGTGTATATGATGTAAACAGAGAGGTCTACTTTCTTGGGGACCTGAATATTGACTGGTTTTCATCAAGCTTTCCGCTCAAGAGAAAGCTTCTCACTGTAACCAGTGCCTGTAATCTGGTTCAGGTTATTAATCAACCTACCAGGGTGTTTACAAACACTACAGGAACAAGATCATCCACATGTATTGATCACATTTTTACTAATACTGTAGAACTTTGTTCTAAAGCTGTATCCGTACCCATTGGATGCAGTGATCACAATATAGTGGCAGGGGCGAAAATCTGATATCAACTTTGGAGGGGACAATTACATTAAATTTTCTCGAGAGCAATTCCTGAGGGGGACACCAAAAGTAGTGCTGTAACACATAGCCTACATTGTAATATGGTAAATGTATATTGCGGAACCAAAGAAATAAGGTGTTTGCCGTACTCCTAACTACCGGTACCCAAAACTACACAACAGCAATACCATTGCCTTTAACAAATCTTAGTTCAGTCACCAGTTTAAGTTGAGAGTGGGGGTATCCATGGCATTTTCCAATTATGTTCCTATTTTACAAGTCAAAAAAATTGAGAACCTTTCATAATGTTGCCAAACAAAGACTCAACAAACTTACCTGAGACTCCCTGTCTCTGCCAGTCTGTCCCTGCATATCTGTCCCCAACTCTGCTGTCTGTGTGCCATCTGTTGCCTGCTCTGCCTAATGACATCATTGTGAAACATTTCCATTAGAATTTCATTTCTTTCTTATGAACATTTTATCAACTAGTCTTTGAGATATTAGGCTACTAGGGTTCTTACTTTGCGTTTTGGTGTACTGAAAAATACTCTCATGTCCGTCTTTTATTTTTCTACCTGGCTGGCTGGCTACACACACACACACAGTGCGTAGGTTTTTATAAAGTAGGAGATGGGCTTATATCATCTTATTTTTTATCATTCTATTTGGGCTTCGATCTAAAAGGTAGCTAGCAAATGTGAAACGGATTAAAATGACAAGAGTTGACAGCTGTATGAGTTCACCATTTACACAACATATGCTGCAACCTTTTGTAATTTTAATAGTTTTTTTCATATTGGCTGGCTTCCAACAATAGCTGAATTTGCAAAGCTAGCGAGCACCAATTCCGTTTCAGTGGTGTTTGCTATAATCTTTGCTACCCGGGTTAAATAAAGGTGAAATAAAATAAATAAATAAAAGTTCCCTTGCGACAATTTAGCTTTTGCAACGAGACCATTAAATATATTTAAGACAATGGTAGAAGAGTGTAGTTCTGTTCAGTTTGGACTTCAGTTTATCGCTAACCTTATCGCAGGGACTTTGAAGCACTAACTTACATCATCTGCATGCTGATCTTGGAATAAATTGACGATAGCAAAGATTCCATCTTTGACGAGGCCACATAAATGGAATAGGTACTAGCTAGCTTAATAGTTAATATTTGCGCGCTAGCTCTGCATATTCAGCTAGTGTGTGTGCGCGATTGACTGGATTAACCTCACGTCAGTTACGTTCAATGAGTGCCTTTCAGACAGTAGATACGACCCCTCTTACCTTGCCAACTAAGGAACAGGCAGTGGATCAAAACATTGTGAGGCAAAGGGTGGGGTGGTCGCAATCTTTTGAAACTTAAAAACGCGCTATTAAGTGTCTATAATCAGCACAATTGCTTTCATTGCGTATTATTAATATTATTTAAATTACATAGTTATGTTTCAGTGATATATTGGGGGGGACAAATCATATTTTTCCAAGGATGGGGGGGGGGGGGGGGGGGTCGTGTCCCCCCCGTCCCCCCCAGGATTTCCGCCCCTGTATAGCGGCTATATCCAGGAAAGCCAAAGTTACAACAGCTGGGCCTAAAATAGTGTATAAGAGATCATACAAAAGATTTTGCTGTGACTCTTATGTGGATGATGTAAAAAATATGTGTTGGTCTGATGTGATTAATGAGGAGCATCCAGACGCTGCACTTGATGAATTTATGAAATTGTTTCTTCAATTATTGATAAACATGCACCTGTTAAGAGACTGACTGTTAGAGCTGTTAAAGCTCGATGGATTGATGAGGAATTGAAAAACTGTATGGTTGAAAGAGATGGGGCAAAAGACGTGGCTAATAAGTCTGGCTGCACATCTGACTGGCTTACTTACTGCAAATTGAGAAATTATGTGACTAAACTCAACAAAAAGAAGAAACTGTATTATGAAGCCAAGATCAATGATATAAAAAACTTTGGAGTACTTTAAATGAAATTATGGGCAGAAAGACAAATTCAACTCTTTCATCGAATCAGATGGCTTATTCATCACGAAACCATTTGATGTTGCCAATTATTTGTATGATTATTTAATTGGCAAAGTGGGCAAACTTAGGCAGGAAATGCCAACAACGAACAGTGAGCAATTGTATTCATGCATAAAAAAAACTAATAATGAAAGAAAAGCATTGCAAGTTTGAATTTTGTAAAGTTAGTGTGGGAGAGGTGGAATAATTATTGTTATTGATCAATAATGACAAACCTCCTGGCATTAGATGGAAAGCTACTGAGGATGGTAGCAGACTCTATAGCCACTCCTATCTGTCATTGTCCTCAGGCCTGGAGAGAAGCCAAAGTAATTCCACTACACAAGAATGGTAAAGTGGCCTTTACTGGTTCTATCAGCAGACCTATAAGCTTGCTGCCAGCTGTTGGAAAAAATTGTTTGACCAAATACAATGCTATTTCTCTGTAAACAAATTAACAACAGACTTTCAGCATGCTTATAGAGAAGGGCACTCAACATGTACTGCACTGACACAAATGACATATGATTGGTTGAAAGAAATTGATAATAATAAGATTGTGGGAGCTGTACTGTTAGATTTCAGTGCAGCCTTTGATATTATTGACCATAACCTGTTGTTAAAAAAACGTATGTGTTATGGCTTTTCAACCTCTGCCATATCGTGGATTCAGAGCTATGTATCTAATAGAACTCAAGGGGTTTTCTTTAATGGAAGCTTCTCTAATGTCAAACATGTAAATTGTGGTGTACCACAGGGCAGCACTCTAGACCCTCTAATCTTTTCTATTTTTACCAATGACCTGCCACTGGCATTAAACAAAGCATGTGTCCATGTATGCTGATGATTCAACCATATACGCATCAGCAACCACAGCTAATGAAGTCACTGAAACCCTTAACAAAGAGCTGCAGTCTGTTTTGGAATAGGTGGCCAGTAATAAACTGGTCCTGAACATCTAAAACTGAGAGCATTGTATTTGGTACAAATCATTCATTAAGTTCTTGACCTCAGCTGAATCTGGTAATGAAGGATGTGGCTGTTGAACAAGTTAAGGAGACTAAATTACTTGCCGTTACTTTAGATTGTAAACTGTCATGGTCAAAACATATAGATTCAATGGTTGTAAAGATGGGGAGAGGTCTGGCCGTAATCAAGAGATGCTCTGCTTTTTTGACACCACACTCCAAAAAAGCAAGTTCTGCAGGCTCTAGTTTCGTCTAATCTTGATTATTGTCCAGTCGTGTGGTTCAGTGCTGCAAGGAAAGACCTAGTTAAGTTGCAGCTGACCCAGAACAGAGCGGCACGTTTTGCTCTTAATTGTAATGAGGGCTGATATAAATACTATGCATACCAGTCTCTCTTGGCTAAGAGTTGAGGAGAGACTGACTGCATCACTTCTTTTTATAAGAAACATTAATGTGTTGAAAATCCCAAATTGCTTGCCATCAATTTACACACAGCTCTGACACAAACACTTATCCCACCAGACATGCCACCAGGGGTCTTTTCACAGTCCCCAAATCCAGAACAAATTCAAGAAAGCATACAGTATTACATAGAGCCTTAATTGCATGGAACTTCCTTCCATCTCATAATGCTCAAATAAACAGCAAACCTGGTGTAAAAAAAACTGATAATGCAACACCTCGCGGCACAACGCCTCTCCCCTGTTTGACCTAGATAGTTTGTGTGTATGCATTAATATGTAGGCTACGTGTGACTTTACATTTTTTTTATGTAGTGCTGTCTTTGAGATGTTCTTGTCTATTGATGTTCTGTATTATGTCATTCTGTATTATGTTTCATGTTTTGTGTGGACCCCAGGAAGAGTAGCTGCTGCTTTTGCAACAGCTAATTGGAGCCTAATAAAATACCAAATACCAAATGACCCAACACACTTCAAGGCTGTGTAAGGGCTATTTTACCAAAAAGGACAGTGATGAAGTGCTGCATCAGATGACCTGGCCTCCACAATCCCCCGACCTCAGCCAAATTGAGATGTTTGGGATGAGTCGGACCGTAGAGTGAAGAAAAAGTAGCCAACAAGTGCTCCGCATGTGGGAACTCCTTCAAGAATGTTGGAAAAGCATTCCAGGTGAAGCTGGTTGAGAGAATGCCAAGAGTGTGCAAAGAATCTCAAATATAAAATACATTTTGATTTGTTACTACATGATTTCATTTCCCCCCCCCTCCTTTATTTAACTAGGCAAGTCAGTTAAGAACAAATTCTTATTTTCAATGACGGCCCAGGAACAGTGGGTTAACTGCCTGTTCAGGGGCAGAACGATAGATTTGTACCTTGTCAGCTCAGGGATTCGAACTTGCAACCTTTCGGTCGCTAGTCTAACGCTCTAACCACTAGGCTACCCTGCCACCCCAATATGTTATTTCATAGTTTTGATGTCTTCACTATTATTCTACAACGTAGAAAATAGTAGAAATAAAAACCCTTGAACGAGTAGGCGTTCTAAAACTTTTGACCGGTAGTGTATATGCACCAAAATGAGCTGTTTCTCTGAGTTGCCTTGTGAAATTCTAACACTTTAAGATCGTATCTTATAACTTAGCGAGTCATGTTGGCAAAAAAACAAGCTTTCAAATGATGCCCACCTAACTCAGATTCCAATTTGTAATGTACAGTTCTTGGATTGAGTAAACATCAGTACGTGTGTGTGATGGTGAGGATGCAGGGTTGTGTTCCAAACAAAACAGGTGTGCTTTTCCCTAGTTCCTCAACGGCACAGATAGGATGTTAAAAAAATATATACACCTTGGTTGAAGACTCTTCATTGAGTCATAAAAGTGCATTGAAATTACATAGGAACTGTGCACTTTGGAGAGGTGTGCGTGGCCACTTGAGCCACGTTTGAGGAGTTAGCGAGGAAACTCGGGTCAACTGAGTTCAAATCGGGATAACCAGTAGCACGAAAATGGCTCATCTCAGCTCAATTTATATGGCAACAAATTGTTCAGAAGTAACCTGCTCCGGGGCAGGCTAACTCAGGGATAACTCCATTTATCCTGAATGAAGTGTCTGAGCAGCGAGTTGAGGACCAATGAAGTCAAATTCCCTCCCTCTCGCAAAGATTGTCATCATTCCCTTCATTTGAGAAAGACTGATTAAATATTTGATTAACCAAATATTTGTGTAAAAAAAAGAAGTTATTAACATACCTATCCCATTAAGTAATGACAGAATGCTTTTGAAACTTCACCCACAATAAAACATTTGTATGACCTAATAATTATTATATCAAGAGTGGGGAAAAAATGTGCTTGTGCATTGAAAAGCACAACAAAGCACACCAAAGACTGATGCTTTTCATATTTCTTCTGTAAAACAAAAAAAACATTTAAATGTAGCCCTATTCGTATAGGCCAATACACATGAGTGTCAATGGTTACATTTCTGTACAAAAAAAAAACACAAAAACAGTTTCGTTGGTATGGAAGGCTATGTGATATACAAAAAAAAGTCAATAGGGTAGGACAATGCCAGGAAGCCCCCTTAGCTGTAGAGGGGCGGTGAATGGAAGAGAGTAGGGGGACGTAGGAAGCCTGTGGTAAATCAAACCTCAGAGGAAACAAGCCCTTTAACCCAAACCCCCTTCCAACCTATTCCCCTCTCTGATGGTTTGTCTCAACACCCACTTTGAAAGCACCGCTTCAACAGCAGCTTGGTAGCCAGTTGTAGGCAATGATTTTACTGACATTTAAATGGGTGGTCTCATCTACCTAAGAGGGGTCATTTTCCTGAAAGCTTCCTGGCACTAAGATCATCTTAAGGCCATTAATATGCAAATATAAAATGATGATCTTGGTGCTATGAATTTGGAGGGAAATCAACCACCCCGGTCAGTTTTCTGATTGAAACAGCTGAGTAAGAAAGTTGTCAACACCTGTCAGGTTAGGTGAGAGGGAAATCTTGCAAAACCCCTTTGACAACACATTGTCATCTTAGTTGGTATAACTTTAGTTATCAGCAGCAGTTCTATTTCATTTCTAATGTAATGCATTTGTTTTTGATTTTATGGAACCCAGGGCTCCCTGTAAAGCAATGGCTTTTGTAACCAAGTGGACTATCCTGGTTAAATATACACAAAACATGAATAAGCAGTCAGTACCATTGTTCTGTTCAAGAGCTCCAGTGGCTACAGCCTTCCAGGGCTCATTGTGATACTGAGCAGCACAGGAACAACATTTGTGTTGGCTGAGCTTCATGTTAATTGCAGATTAATGGGACGTGAATGGAGCATAGTGTTCCGAATGCCACCCTCTCTAGGTTGTCAGCATTCCTCAGCTTTTAGGTGATCTTTTCTCTCTCTCTGTCCATCCTGCTTGCTTCCCTTTGTTAAGAGTAGTCAATTCCTCTATTTTTCTAAAGCAACAGGAAGAGGTCTGTCAGCAGAATTATGGCTTCTGGAAAGAGGGGATAAACCTATCCTTGACCTCCTCCAGTCTGTTGAGCCCTGCCTGTTATCTGTAGTCAGCATAAAAACTAAAATGACCCTAACCAAACGCACAGCCCTATCAACTGACCTGCACTAGGAATTAATAACCCTGATGAACAGGTACCCACCAAACTAGCAGAGTTTCATCCTGACCGTAAACAGGAAGGTTGAACTTCTCCATGTCCCCGTCCCAAATGGCACCCTATTCACACATCATACGTACTGCATGTATGGATAAATTCCACAAGAGAGGAAATCTCTTTCATCCATCTTGGTTAGCTGTTTTCATTGAGCCGACCTGGTCGCCTGAACTCTGTGATTTTATTTATCCCACACTACAGGAAGATGAGAGATTTGTCTACACAAGGTCTACATTATCATGTAAAATACATAGAAAAATATTCCAACACATTTCAGAAAATCTTTTGTAAAATATATTTTGGTCCAAAAGCCGATTAGCAAAAATATAGGCTGTGCAATCACAACGGTCACAAGGCATCACATATTCCTACTGTACCTATTCAGCCTCATCAGTGTATTCAACTTCTATACTAGAAAACTCGACATCACACATTTAAGGCTTTCGAATTGCATAAAGCAGCTGAAATGTAGTGCTATATTCTACGAGTAACACATAATACCAAGCTGGTTCTTCAGTGGAGTATCAATTAGTAGTAGTAGTCAAATTTGACCAAGGCATAGGCCATCAATCTCTACTGATCTTTAATTCTAGTCCCAGATCTGTTTGCGCCCTTGCCAACTCCATTGCTGTCATTGTCAAGACAAAACATGTTTGCCATGACAATGTGTGAAAGGCAGTTGGTATGATAGCATAGAGACTGGTGCTCAAGCTACTTTTACTCCCCATCATTCTTGAAGTGCTTTTTTTTTTTAAATGCTGTTTGATGCGCAAAGAAATGTGCAGCAATGAATATGTTCAAAATAACATTTTGTCAGTCCAACAATGGGTTCTGGTCCCAAGTCCAATCATGATAGCGAAATGCTCAATGTTTTCCCTATATTCATTCAGCAGCGGGGAACCACCGCTGAAACATTTATATATCTATTTAAAAGCGCGTCTGCAGAAATTATAAGTCATTGGCTCAATGACTAGAAGTCTATGGGAACATCTAGAATGTCCTGTCACCCCAGCTACCCTTGCCCCCACTGCTGAAATTCTAGGGGAAACACAGACTCCATATGATCCAATGTGAGATGAGGGATGTTCATGTCAAATCCCACAAGGCTTTCCCTTTGAGACAAAGTGCTCTGATATTTGCTGTAGGGTTCACTACACTGATATGTTCCCATGTCCAGTTATATTAGCATACTCACTCAGTAGATCGGACCAATCCAGGGTCGTGTTCAGTAGCACTAAAATAGCCATGATTTCTTATTGGACAAGTTCAGGTAGTTAGTACCTAGTCATTGGTAGTGTTGTACCTTCCTGTTTCACTCAGTTTCAAACCTTTTCTCCTGTCTGGTGCTAATAAATGGACACAACCCAGGATTTCAACTGACTGGGTTAAAGGGTCAATCAGGGATTCAAACAACAAGAAAGCAGTCAATGTATCATTCTCAGGTTGTCCCATTAAGTCTAATCAATCCTTTTCAGTGTAACATCTCTAGGGCACAAGCAGCAGTATTCGCCGAAGTACCCTTGGCTCCAAAGTCAGTCAGAGTGCTTATCACATTCTTCTCATAAATATCAGTCAGTAATACATTACAACAATGAAAAGTGTCTGGTGTGAGATCAGACTAAAATAATCTGTGTGTGTACATTTTTTGGGGCAATGTTTCATGATATAAATGTCTAGCAGAACAAAAGTAAAAGAAAAACCTTCAAATCTAAATGGTAAAAGGTTTGGTTGTAGCAATGGTGGTTATAACGTCCCACTATGCAAAGATGTTGGAGATGAAATCACGAAATCGCTTGGCATACTGTTCTGGGTGGACAGTGGAGATTTCAGCACCAGCCTGTAGCGAGGCATAGAGAAGGGATAACGTCAGACTGAACATCTCATATTAGGAATGAAAAGTATCAATGAAATGCTAATTTTACAGTTGAATTTTAACAAATAAGGTATCTAATACGAGATACTAATCTCAGATGTGATCAACCCAACATCGGAAAACAAGGGTAAAGAAGACAATTGGGATTAGGTAACTTTCAATTATTTATGAATAGAGAATGATGTTAGAAAAGCAGTAATGGACACAGTATGCAATGAGAATTACATTGCATCTAATATCATAAGGTGGAATGAAAGCTAATTTCTCAATAGATTCCTAGCATTCTGAATCTAAATGATATCTAATAGGACAGACCCTAACTAACCCCCCTTCATTCTCACTCACCCCATGCTTGACAGTTTTGGCTGCGTGAGCGGCTTTCTTCTTGGTGTCGTACTGTGTCAGAACGTCTATCAGACCCATGAAGTACACCTCCCTCTGAGGGGCTCCTGAGGTGGGAAACAGAGAGAGATGCAGAATAGTCACTGCTCAAAAACACAAATAACCCAAATTGCAGTGTAGCTGTAAATCCATGACTGGAGTAAAATCATAAGTTAATTCAATTCAGTAGGTAAATGGAGAATCCAATTGCTTGAATTGACCCCAACCGTGTAATTTCCCAACTTTGCCTGAAACTCACCAGGGGCACTCCTCATGGCGTACACATCCACGTAGGGGTCAAATTCCCCGGGCTCCAGGGGCTTGCAGGAGGCCATGTAGCCAGCGATGCCCTCAGGAGACGTACCGTAGGAGCCCACGTTAGGGGCCTGCGTCAGGCCGTTTTCAGGCTCCCCCTCTTCCTCATTGGAGGGCTCCTCTCCTTCCTCCTCCTCCCTCTCAGCCCGCCCCACGTCGTGGATACCCAACAGCAGGCTGTAGTCCATGATCTTTAGCTTGACCAGAAACTACAGAACACACACCAAACGATTACTATGGATGGAGATGATGGTATCATGGTAACAAACAATGTCTCTACTACCACCTTGTGGTAGATTCTTAAAATAGAATAGGCAGGCAGGTTCTAGAACTGAAAATGTCAAACACAAATTATAATTCTAGTTCCCCTTCTAGTACTGTGGAGGTCACCTTACCTCCACATCTCTGTTGAGTTTCTCCATGACCTTCTCCTTCTGCTCCTCGTTCACATACACCTTCTGCATGTTGTTTCTGAAGTCCATGTCCTTGTAGGTGGGGAGCTCTTTCACCTGAGGGACAGTTATGATACATTGGAAAATTCACATGCATCTGTTTCAAAGAAAGTAATGACATGAATTTAGAAAATGTACTGTGGATGCGTAATAAAACTAGTCCCTAAGAAAGGCAATTTTCACATGTACACTTACCGTTCAAAAGTTTGGGGTCAGTTAGAAATGTCCTTGTTTTTGAAAGAAAATCACATTTTCTGTACATTAAAATAACATCAAATTGATCAGAAACACAGTGTAGACATTGTTAATGTTGTAAATGACTATTGTAGCTGGAAACGGCAGATTTTTTTTATGGAATATCTACATAGGCCCATTATCAGCAACCATCACTTCTGTGTTCCAATGGCACGTGGAGCATCAGCATTTGTGGGTTCGATTACAGGCTCAAAATGGCCAGAAACAAATTACTTTCTTCTGAAACTCGTCAGTCTATTCTTGTTCTGAGAAATGAAGGCTATTCCATGAGAGAAGTTGCCAAGAAACTGAAGATCTGGTACAACGCTGTGTACTACTCCTTTCACAGAACAGGGCAAACTGTCACAAACCAGAATAGAAAGAGGAGTAGGAGGCCCCGGTGCACAACTGAGCAAGAGGACAAGTACATTAGAGTGTCTAGTTTGAGAAACAGACGCCTCACAAGTCCTCAACTGGCAGCTTCATTAAATAGTACCTGCAAAACACCAGTCTCAACGTCAACATAGAAGAGGAGACTCCGGGATACTGGCCTTCTAGGCAGAGTTCCTCTGTCCAGTATCTGTGTTCTTTTGCCCATCTTAATCTTTTCTTTTAATTGGCCAGTCTGAGATATGGCTTTTTCTTTGCAACTCTGCCTAGAAGGCCAGCATCCCGGAGTCACCTCTTCAATGTTGACGTTGAAACGGGTGTTTTTCTTGTACTATTTAATGAAGCTGCCAGTTGAGGACTTGTGAGGCGTCTGTTTCTCAAACTAGACACTAATGTACTTTTCCTCTTGCTCAGTTGTGCACCGGGGCCTCCTACTCCTCTTTCTATTCTGGTTTGTGCCAGTTTGCCCTGTTCTGTGAAGGGAGTAGTACACAGCGTTGTACCAGACATTCAGTTTCTTGGCAATTTCTCTCATGGAATAGCCTTCATTTCTCAGAACAAGAAAAGACTGATGAGTTTCAGAAGAAAGTTCTTTGTTTCTAGCCATTTTGAGCCTGTAATCGAACCCACAAATGCCGATGCTCCAGATACTCAACTAGTCTAAAGAAGGCCAGTTTTATTGCTTCTTTAAATCAGAACAACAGTTTTCAGCTGTGCTAACATAATTGCAAAAGGGTTTTCTAATGATCAATTAGCCTTTAAAAATGATAAACATGGATTAGCTAACACAACATGCCACTAGAACACAGGTGTGACGGTTGCTGATAAGGGCCTCTGTATGTATGCTTATGTAGATATTCCATTACAAATCAGCCGTTTCCAGCTACAATAGTCATTTACAACATTAACAATGTCTACACGGTATTTCTGATCAATTTGATGTTATTTTAATGGACAGAAAAATGTGCTTTTCTTTCAAAAACAAGGACATTTCTAAGTGACCAAACTTTTGAACGGTAGTGTATGGTTGGGTGAGATACACATTCTTAGTCGCCTTACCCGCTCTTTGTCACTTGCTTCACGAGACACCAGAGAGCCCTGAATATCAATAAGATAAGAGGTTAATAGGCAAGGTCAGGGATTATATGACCTCTGAGTAGAAATCATGAAGTGGCTAATAAAACAAACATTATATAAACAGGTGAGTCTAGGGTAACCTTACCTAAATGCCCAGGTTTCCCAGAAATCCCAGTTGGAAGATTCCCGGAATAAGGGAATATGCAAAAATCCAAAATCCTCCAATCAAGAATTCTGGAAAACCTGGAAGTTGTGTATATCTAGGTGTGTGTCTCTCTCACCTTGACGTTGTACTGTGTGTGTGTGTGTGTGTGTGTGTGTGTGTGTGTGTGTGTTTGCGTGAGTCTCTCCCTCTCACCTTAAGGTCGTACTTCCTGTGCACCACCAGTCTGTGACTGAACATGTTCCTCATGACGATCAGGTAGGTCTCCTCATTCTCCACACCCACGCGGTACATCCCCAGGAACTGGGGCAGCAGAGTGCTGCCGTGGCACTTCACTATGTGCTGCAGCCAGGGAGAAGACAGGAAAGAATGAACGGCAAATAGACTATGGTTGTGTCTGAAATGGCACCCATAGGGTCGTGGTCAAAAAAACACACCAGTACTGTCCAAAGTACATTCATTATGCATTCACATGACTCCTTTCACCCTTGGTTGAAGATGAAATTGAAATGTTTTTCATACTGTTTTTCAACCAAACTGCTCTCTCCATCTCCCTGTCTTACGTCCTGTCCCTCTTTCAGTCTCTCTATCCAGGTTACAAATGTGTCCCCACGCAGACTGATCTATTAAAAAAGGGACACACTTTAAACTGACCTCATTCAGAGTCTCCTGACTGGAACACAATGTAGCTAGCAGAATGCTAACAAAAGATATGATGCTTTGAAGAGACTTCGGTACTATTTATACTCTCCGCTTCTATTCTTCGTGGTCTGCATGGAGCCAAAGTGAGCATCAGTGGCAATGTGGATGGGATACAAGGTAAACAACGCCCCCAGGACCCATAAGCCAAGTCCCAAATGGCACCCTACTTTCCCTATATAGTACACTACTTTTGCTGACCTGTGACAACCTTGAAGAATGAGTACCACTTCAATGAGGCAGCGGCACCCCCTGCTCTGCAGACCCCACAACAGCGAGCATGCCACACCCACACTGCTCAAATCATAGGCAAATGGCATTTTTTTGCCTAATAATGATGTTGGCAGAAGATTGGCTCAGTATAAATGGTAGGTTTTAGACTTATGGGTACTTTGTAATCATTGGCTGCTCTTCAGTAGCTCACTAGAAATACATGTAAAATGTACAATCAGGGCCCTCCCTAGGATTTTCTGACAAGGTGGTGCAGATGTAGGCTTAAGGTTTGGTAGGGGGAGGTCCTGAGGGTGTCAGTCAACTTCCCCCCCAGGAAGTTGGAGCATTTAGCGTTTTTGAAAAACCTGTGACTGCCATTTCCTGAAACCTAGATTCTTAAATGATACTGAACAAAAATATAAAATGCAACATGAAACAATTTCAAAGATTTTACTGAGTTACACTTCACATGAGGAAATCAGTCACTTGAAATACATGCATTAGGCCCTAATCTATGGATTTCACATGACTGGAAATACACATACGCATCTGTTGGTCACAGATACTGTACCATTAAAAAAATATTTTTAGGGGAGTGGATCAGAAAACCAGTCAGCATCTGGTGTGATCATTTGCCTAATGCAGCGTGACATCTCCTTCGCATAGAGTTGTTCAGAATGTTGATTGCAGCTCGTGGAATGTTGTCCCACTCCTCTTCAATTGCTGTGTGAAGTTGCTCAATATTGGCGGGAACTGGAACACGCTGTCGTACACGTAGATCCAGAGCATCCAAACATGCTAAATGGGTGACATGTCTGGTGAGTATGCAGGCCATGGAAAAACTGGGACATTTTCAGCTTCCAGGAAGTGTGTACAGATCCTTGCGACACGGGGTCGTGCATTACCATGCTAAAACATGAGGTAATGTTTAATGAATGGCGTGACAATGGGCCTCAGGATCTCGTCATGGTATCACTGTGCATCCAAATTGCCATCAATAAAATGCTATTATGTTCGTTGACCGTAGCTTATGCCTGCCCATACCATAACCCCACCATGCACACACTGTTCACAACGTTGACGTCAGCAAACCGCTTGCCCACAAGACACCATACACGTGGTCTGCAGTTGTGAGGCCAGTTGGATGTACTGCCAAATTCTCTAAAACAATGTTGGAGGCAGCTTATGGTAGAGAAATGAACATTCAATTCTCTGGCAACAGCTCTAATGGACATTCCTGCAGTCAGCATGCCAATTGCACTTTCTCAAAACTTGAGACATCAGTGGCATTGCGTTGTGACAAAACTACACATTTTTGAATGGCCTTTTATTGTCCCCAGCACAAGGTGCACCTGTGCAATTTTATTTTATTTCACCTTTATTTAACCAGGTAGGCCAGTTGAGAACAAGTTCTCATTTACAACTGCGACGTAATGATGCTGCTGTTTAATCAGCTTGTTGAAATGCCAACCTTGCCAGGTGGAAGGATTATCTTGGCAAAGGAGAAATGGCCACTAACAAGGATTTTAGAGAAATAATATTTTTGTGCATATGGAACATTTCTGGGATCTTTTATTTCAGCTCATGAAACATGGGACCAACACTTTACATGTTGCACTTATATTTTTGTTCAGTGTATATCAAACAATGTAGCCAACACGGGAGTCTTGTGTTTGATCCTAAATTAAATTGAGCTGGTCTCATTAACCACATTTCCATCCCAAGTTTTCATGCAATAGGGTCATACCGTATATAAAAATAAATCACGACAGCTGTGATGGAAACAAATTGTTTCGGTACAATTTTATATGCTGACAGATCATTTGTTAGTTCGACATTGTGGGATCTTTTTGTGTCAGTAAAATGTGCGAAATAGTGGTGGAAACACCTTTATGTGCAAATATTGATATATTAACCATCATATCGAAGAAAACGCGATGGTATGGTGTGTGGTCCTCCCAATATGACTAGGGAAACCAAGCAGTTTATTAGGCTACAGATCAAATAAGTTATGATGAACTTCACAGGGTGATGAAAGTGCACAGTGATCTTGATGTTCCTTTCCTATAAATATCGAGGGTTTAATTCTGGTGACATGATGATCGATGCTTGACTGCCGTTTGACCAATAAAAATATTCTCGCTCTTATTCGTAATAATCTCATCAGGTAGAGCACCCTACCTGCAAGCTGTTGGCTAGAACGCACGTACCAAGACAAGAGTAGCACACATTAACATTTTCTTCATGCGGATTGTAGAATATTTACAGGAAGATCTGTCCCCAATTGGATGGAAACCTAGATATTGACACTAACATTTTTCAAGGTTAAATTTAGGGGATAATGATTATTCTAATTAATAGCCATCTTTATGTGGATACCAGTGAACATTTAAACTGGCTTAATTTAGTTTGGGGAGAACATTTTGAATAATTCAATTACTGGATGCAATGTAGAAGTCTAGTTTACTGTAGGCTATTAGAATATGAAACAACTGAACTAGGCCTATAGGAGCTTGTTACAGATCTCCATGCCTGAGCTAATCCAACAAGGCCAGAAAGTGTTCTTGCTTTGGGTGCGTTCGTAAATTCACCCTGGCCATCTACTCCGATTTCAGAGCACTCTCGTCTGACTGCCAGAGCGCAGAATAACTGATGAATTTATGAACGCTAAACAGCCGTTGAATATGGCCGGTGTCGGTAAACATTTGCAAAAAAGCGGCATGAAATTGTTGCCAGCAGCACAGTTGCAATCGCCAACGCTCTGGATAACATGAAAACAGCCTAACCAGCTCTGCAAAGGCGAGTAAAATGGCCAGAGTGAGGTGTGCTCTCATTTGTGTTTGGAAGTAGCCTGCAAGCTAGCCAACATTAGCCAGTTAGCTTGGGTGCTTGACTGCTGTTGTGAGGTCAGAACGCTCAGATCAACCCTACTCCTTGGCCAGAGCATCCAGTGTGCGCTCTGAACACTCCGAGAGCGAAATGCTCTGAATTTACCAACTGACAATGCGGTAGAGATAATTTGTCCTCGCCCAAATCCTCAGATTAGCGCAACTCCAACTTCAGACGGTTGAGTCAGAAAATACAAAATGTGCCAACTAGAAGCCTATTTTTGGGTCGTTTTTTGTACCAGCATAATTTGACCTTGAATTGCATGCATGGTATGCAAAATGTGTTCAGGTTGGCAGGTCTGCTTTTGACCAGAGCCCGATGGGTCATTTGGGATCCAACAATAGAGACGTAAAAAAGCTCTGCTGCTCCGATGATGATAATAATAATACTGTTCATTCAGTGACAAATGACCCACGCACGCATACACTCTAGCCTAACACGGCTGTTTAAATAACCAGGGCCTCATGGTCAGAGTGCTGATGTAGGATCAGTTAAGCCTTTTTTCTTTTCTTTTTTTAAGTATATTGAATACGATTATGGACAAGGACGGCCTAATCCGACACACAAGTTTGAACACGAGCAAGGCAACTCGTTCCTCTGCTAACCAGAAATTCACATCTGGTGAATGGAATGGCGAGTCCAAGGCTTTCAAATGAAATGTATGCCAAAATATTTTCCCTGTCTTTAGCCCGAATTGATTAATGCCAAGTTCAATTCGAATAGCTGCTAAATTGATGTGAAAAAGCATACTGACTAATGCATCTCCAAATATTGTCTCTCCTCGTCTAGTGATCGGCTTGCCATGCAAAACATGAGGCATGAAAGAACAGTCAAAATAACACCCTATTTCAATAACATACTACAGTATCACCAGAGTACAGACCAGACCATGAGACACAGTATAAGATGCTAATTTTCAATTCAAGGATGCCCACAATGTTGTAATGCTTTTGACGCATCCAATCAATGTTTTTGTTTATCAAATGCACTGTTCATTTGACCCAGTAAAGCATTGCAAAACTTGACCAAAATAAAGCGCAACCTTACCCTCACTTGGACAGTATCACAAATGTCACCCATAGGGCTCTGGTCAAAAGTAGCGAACTATAACGGGAATATGATGCCATTTGGGACACATCCACGGGCTTCAAACAGAGGTTAATTCAGCTGCCCCCAGCCTGGGGATCATTACGTTACCTGGTGGTATTCAGACAGGATGCCGTGCATGTCTGCCACGTCCTCACTAGAGATCTGCTTAATGACCAGCGTGCGGTCGTAGGAGGTCAGGAGGATCCCCTCCCCCTGGGTGTCCCCACCTCTTACGGGAGGGCTGCGGGTCAACGACACCTACAGGGATGAGAGAGAAAACAGGTGTGCTTAAAAATCAACTGCATGATGATAACCTTCATATTTATTGTTTTAATAGTCATTCGCCTAGTCCATCGGTGTGTCCCAATAACATCTTTCTCCTGAAGTGTGCACTGGTTCACTACTTCTCACAAATCTAAAAGCATTGGATGGGTGGAGGTATGGGCTAGTGGGAGTTTCCAAAGTTGTATCAAACATAGCAACACTCATACCTGGTAGTCGAGATCCTCAATTCCGAAGCGCTCCCGAAGATTGCGGAACACTTGGGGACAGTACTCTTTAAATTTAAAATGTCCTGGTAGATTCTCTCTGCAAGGGAATGTTGAACAAATTCTCAACGACTTGCAGTGTTTACTCTCCCTCTTACCATTCCTTCCCGGGTAACACATACCAAAATCATTTCTTACTTTTTGCCATAGGTGAAAGATGAGAATATGTAACTCATTTAGTGACATAGGCTAATTGCATATATATATATATATATATATATATATATATATGAGAGAGAAACAGTATTGACAGGAGTGAGCAAACATTACTTGTTGAAGAGGTGATTGTTGACTTTGATCTTAGTGTTTGCTCTGAAGTCATCAGGCAACAGCATGACAGGAACAGGCACTTGGTTTAGGTCATTAATCTGCAGACAAACAGAAATAAGTACGGTACTCCCATTAGCTAACGTTACTAGGCTTTCATCATTGGAGAACACGTAACATGGGATCATCATGACGGTTAAACATGCAGTTAATTAATAGATACCCAACAAGATGGAAATTATTTTCATGACAGCCTGCCCTATAGCCCGGCCATTAGAGACCACACAGGCTAACTTTTCTATCAGAAAAGCCCATACAACACACAGTCCATGACGCGACACACTTCAGTGTCAGCTGATAGTTAGCTAGTAGCCAGCAGCAAGTTGGTTAGTTAGTTAGCCTGCTGCTAGTGTTAGTGACATAAACAACTCTAGCCAAAGCGTTTAGCAATCAACCAGACATTAACCCAGTTAACTTATCGGAACAGTTTGTTTAGTTGACGTTACATTTCTACTGAATGCGCATTAAGTTAGTCAGTTAGCTACGCTGACAACTAGGTTAGATAACTAGCTAGCTACCTAGCTAACTAACTACAGCTAACAATGTAAAAATTGTCTAGCTAGCTAGTTAGGTAAGCTAGCAAAACTAACATTGAAAACATAACGTTTAATACTCACAGAATGATTTACACCCCACATAAAAACGCTCAAGACTGGGCCACTGGCACGAAAGACCTTCACCTTTTGCTGCACAAAATGTTTCTTTTTGGTTTTGGTTTTTGGAGCCAATATCACCATAGGACTGGAAACAGCGTTACCGCTGGACGCCATCGCAGAGTTTTCCTGGCTTTGCCTTGGATGTGAACTTTATTTTTTCTTCTCCCGATTCTGATCTTTCGCAAACTGACTTCCCCAGTGCCACTGCGTAATGTTACCGGAGCAATCCCGTCTGAATTCAGATCAGTATTAGCTTACATTTGTGCTTGTTTTAACACTAATTTTGGATTCCAAACTAGTCTTCTTCAGATACATTCCAGTCCAGCTAGTCTCAAAAAAATATTGAGGAACTGAACTGCTGACCCCTGTTGTTTGGTCCACCTGTGTGTTCAGGTGATGGACAGTTGTGAAAAGCCAAAGAGATGTTACAATCATGTCATGTGATCTTATAGGCGGAAACTTGTCCATTTCTTTCATATAAAATGTTACTGACTAGTGACTAACGGTAATAGGCTACTAGAGCTGTCCTCAGAGTTCTGCTACACTGTAGCAATGCAGAGCTTTCCTATAAGGAGAACAAAGTTAGACTATGAAAGTAAATGAGCTAAATCCTGCATATGTGCAGTACTTGAGCTTTCCAAAGACTAATTCCATAGAAGACAAACGTTACACTTTTTGATGAATTGATCATAGGGGAATTTTCTCACTAGAAAAGTTGCAACCCTCATCTACCTATCTCACTCACAGCAGTGCCTATGACTAAATTTGACTGAAAGAAGCGTGTTGTCCAAATTATTCACATGATACACTCTCATCTCTCTTTGCTTATTAACTGTGTAGACCTACTCAAACTGAAACATGACAAGGGAGCCATAAAGATTAAGGTTAGTTTCCCAATTTTGCATAATTGGATTACTGTTGTTACACTGTTCTCCCTTGCCTGTTGTTCTCCCCTTATTTTCACCATCACTGGCCTTAGAGCAGCTCCAATGTCATGGGGGTGTGTGCATTGCAGAGGACACTATTCCCTATTTAGTGCACTACTTTTGAACAGGACCCCTATAGTGCACCAGAGCATGGCTTTTGACCAGGGCACCATATAGTGTACTACAGGGAATAGGGTGCCATTTGGGACACAGACCCTCCACTCTGTTATTACTTCTGACATGCCATCTCTCATATGCTTCGGGACACTAATAACTACAGCATTGCAACAGAAATGGATTACACTCTGCATGTTTAAATGTATACATTTGATGGAATCGACATTATTAACCCATACTGATCATCATCACATTGTGCTTTAGTTGAATATATCTTGTCTTTATGTCTGCATATAAACCATGCTCCTATTTAGGATATACTACAAGCAATGTTAATAACATAGCATTTTGATGTCTTCCGTCTGAGCACATTTAGATAGTTAATTCTGTGCACAGAGAGGGTAGCTATAGGATGTCTCCTATATTCACTTTCCTAAGAATAGCAAATGTAACCACCCTAGATACAGAAGTAGGACATGTGGTGTGATTTAACAAAGGACACTGCTTACTTTCCTGCATCATCCTCTGCGAGACCTGCATTTCAAATTCTTATGCATTGACAAATAGGATATTCTATGCTGTTCCCTTGGAAACAGGCATGTGTCCTTGTATACTGTAGATGCTGGAACAAATTGTCCTTTGCATCCCCTAGACATGGTAGAAAACCTTCGTCATACTAATGCCTATTCATTCCTAGTACATGCATGTTAATAACGTGTTGGTTCATCTTTAACTTGATGGTTTATCTTAACGTGATCTGGACAGAGACAGTTATTAAATCTTATTAACAGTCATTTTAAATCTGCTCAGCTGACATAAGAGAACAGTGGCTAGCAGAGTAGCTGTGCTACACCTGTGCAGTGCTTCAGATTGTGACTATGACTAAGCAGCTTTGTAAAATGAATGAGATCCGATACCACTACAGCTACTGCACTGGTGGAGCTCACAAATAAAACACCGTAATGCTTTTTTTATATTAATATATGTATTTATTGTTATTCATTTTGATATCATTTTTTATTTTAGGCTTTGTAAATATAGGCCCCTGTGCGTGGCCCTACCATCACAGCACATACATTGGCACAACAAGATGGGTGAGAAATAGAAATGATCTAATCACACACTTTATCACACAATTCAAAGACAAGTAAGTAACTGTAACATATTCAAACTTAATTTACCAAACTTAGCATTGTAATAGGGTGTGCCATAAGCAAAACATTATCATGATACATTCCAATATTAAATGGTCAAAGTATAAATAAAATACATTTTTTGGGAAATAAAAATCATAACATGTACAGCAGTTGAATAGCTCAGATGTGTGTGGTGAGTTTTGCCATGAGGGTGCTACCGCCTCCAAAGCACAATGCTCTCCCTAGCAAATAAATAAAATAACCTCTGTTTTTAAATAAAAAAAAACTGCTGACAATATAAAAATACATGGCATTGTAGTTCATTACATAAACCAACAATTTATATATAAAATATTATATTGACGTGTATAAAAATATGCTTAACAACTTCTTGAAAAGGGTAACAGCCATAAGCTTTTTTTTGTCTGCCACTTCAGAACACACACTGTCAACCACAAAAATCCAACATATGTACAAACAATCAACTATTAGAGCAGTCAGAATGTGATTTCAACAACAATGGACTGTTTCACATGGCCTAACTATTTTTCTGACACGATTATAGGATAAGTGTAAAATTCAAGCAGTGCTGCATGGAAATTCATACTCCAAAATAAATTAAATAGAAAAGGAATTTTCATCAATTGAATTAAGTATCATAATGTCAGTGTATCTTTGGAGAAAGGGAGAGAGGATGGTGACGGAGACACATTTTCAAACATTGTGTCACACCAACACCAGCGTAACAGTATTTCAGCCCACTTAGATAAAGGCCCAGTGCAGTCAAAAATGTGATTTTACTGTGTTTAAAAATAAATATTTCCACACTATGAGTTTGGAATTATACTGTAAAATTATGAAAATTATGATAATGCCCTTTTAGTGTAAGAGCTGGTTGACCAGACCGTCTGAAATTCCAGACTGTTTTGGTGGGATGGAGTTTTGGCCTGCCTGGTGGTAAATTACTTAATAGGCCAATAAGAGTTCCAAATAACTCGTTTTCAGTTTTTCCCTCTACACTCAGACCACTCCCAGACAGTCCTAGCTACATTTTAGCTTGAGAAATTGCTCTTGCTAAGATGCTATTGTACTTTTTGACCATTTTAATTGAAAACAATCACAGTAATTGTTACCCAGAAATGATTTGATATTGAGATAAAAACGGCTGCATTGGGCCTTTAATAACAAACACAGGCAGTGTGAGCTATCCTATAAAACAGAAAATCTACAACGAACATACAAACAGACGAAGCCAGGACAAGAGCCAGGGAATTCAATATTGAGAAATACAGCTTTGATATCAGTTAGTTGAGGCAGTGAGTAACAAAGCAGTAATGTGAGATAGATAAGCTACTGCACGTTGTCACACTGAATGATTCAGAGGACTGGTACTGCTGCTGCAAACTGTTGAACATTCAGCTGGATGTTGCCACTGTAGTACTGTACTGTAGGTTTGTGTCTTTGTTAGGCTGTTTCTTGACTAGAGGACAGTAAACTAATTTGGGGTAATTTCCATAGGAAGTGGTTTAATCCCTGGTGTCTCCTGTCCAGGCAGTGTCTAGCACAAGCTAAAGCCACCCCCTCTCCTCCTCCTCCTCCTCCACCACCTCCTCCTCCCCTTACTCCCCCTCCTCCTCCACCTCCTCCTCCCCTTACTCCCCCTCCTCCTCCACCTCCTCCTCCCCTTACTCCCCCCCCCCCTCCTCCTCCCTTACTCGTCCTCCTCCTCCTCCTCCTCTGCCTCCACCACCTCCTCCTCCCCTTACTCCCCCTCCTCTAGGTTCAAAGTTTTGGGACAAGGACCTCTCTCACTCTCCATCGCATGGTAAAGTGCCGTCTTCGCTGGCACGTGAGGGCAAGGCGGTACCCAGCTCATCCACACACCAACAGTGGCCACGCTGCATACCCTTGGAGGAGCGACACTGTGTTGTGTGACAGGATAGAGAATGATAATATGTCATCATACCACATAACTATTGTCTGCATGCCCACAGCCCAGAGGGCCTGGAAGCAAAGTGTCCTTTATCCAGAGCCATTTTTGGGCTGAATTGAATAGAGAGATAGCATGCAATTGAAAAGAGGAATAAAAAAATATTGATTTAATTGGGCAAGTCAGTTAAGAACAAATTCTTATTTACAATGACAGCCTACCCCTAACGACGCTGGGCCAATTGTGCGCCGTTCTATGGGACTCCCAATCACGGTCAGTTGTGATACAGCCTGGAATTGAACCAGGGACTGAAGTGACGCCTCTAGCACTGAGATGCAGTGCCTTAGCCCGCTGCGCCACTCGGGAGCCCAAATAGCATGCCACTCTCTTGATCTCATAAACACATATACTATTCATACACAGGCAAATATTCACATCAACAGCGGCGCTGCGCTATAACTACCTGCTTTTTCCTGTAGAAGCCCCGAGTGTCACAGTTGGGGATATAGATGTCACGATCAGACTGAAAGATAGTGAGCTCAATACCCCGCAGAACACTATTGAGCAGCTTACGGCAGGGTGCCTAAAAAGAGGATATATTGATGAATACAGAAACTATACAGTTATAAATACAGCAACTATACATCGATAAATACAGTAACTACTGTATACAAGGAGAGAGCCTACATATTAAATGACAGGAAGAGAAGCTCATGGTTGATGTTAGAAGACCATTTCTAGCCTGTTAGAGTAGCTACAACACGTGTGGATATCATTGAAGATTGAGGTCACTGATGCAGCATGAAGCCAGAAGCAAAACATATTATATGTCACATAATATCATGTCATTATATAATGATATTGTTAAACAAGGACTGCCTTTTTCCAGGTCACTTAGACAGTGGTTTGAAGCAACTGTGTGACTATGTATGCAGTATCTGTCAAATTGTAGAAATAAATTATTTGTTGGGTTTGTGTTTCATTGCGGATCCACCTCCTCTCCTCTCCTCGTAAAGTGAAAAATCCAAGGCCGCCACAGTCGAGTCTAAACTTTACTGATTCACATCATGGTCTATTAGTTCTGCCGCATAGCAGCATACACATCATGCACCATAATGTATGGCTTTAGAGCACTATATGTGGTACTGCTGTCGCTGTATCACCCAGACAGCACAGCAGCTTCAGTAATAACTCTCTCTACCCGACTCCTTCCATCATACAGTATCTATCTGTATGAATATGAATGCATTATGTAAGCAGCTCTACATATTTCTCAGATTTAAACAGGTGTGGGTAAATGTAAGTAGAAGTCATTATTAGCTTACTGCATCAAGTGGCTTAAGCAGGTACCGTACTTGGATAACACTTACCTTTTCTATTTCACCACTTTGTGAAGGATGTGGACCTATAGGAGAGAGCAGCACATTACCAAGAATACATCCAACCAGGGTATTACTAAGAACCTTAAACCATCTCTGATATCAAAATATAAGTTAGAAATGTTTTGTTTCAAGCTGTTGCAAGACATGAAGCATCAATCATATACAAGTGCAAGGCAGGAAATGTAAAACGTGTATTGTATTTGAGGTTTAAAAAGGCGTCTGAAGATTGTAATTTCCCTTACAAAAAAAATTATCAACCACTACAAAACAATGTCCATGAATTATAATCCACATATACAATCACATTTCCTGTTGCTGCAGGATTATTTTCCTGCTGTAGCAAACTGGCTCAAATGAAGACCCTACATCTTTACTGGACACAGTGATTCGGCTCTGAATTGATATTTCCTGTAGCATGTCCTTCCTAAGGAATCGCAGTGGCTTAGTCTGAACAGTAGATGGAGACCCCTTGCAATGAAAAGCATCATTATCTGACTGTAGGTGACAGTATAACACTCATTCTGTGCTGTCAATAAAATGCCTAGATCACACCCTCTCTTTGAAATGCATGCATGTACAGCACCATCACCATACACATCACATCCATATACATACACATACTTGCACACACATACTTACACAAGCTCCAACATACTAATACACCTAAAGCGTGCCTCAAGTGTCTGTGCATCATAGTGTTGACTACATCTTTTTATTACATGACTGATGATAGGCTGTTCAATCCAACATTTGAGACTTCTAGTCCAACAGTCTCTCAAATTAGATTTTTGTCACAAGACACCATGCAGAGGCACTGCAGCATAGAAATCAAGACCATGCAGCCTTTTCAAATTCATATTTGGTGCCTGTCATGTATCTAACGCTAAATGTCATACTCTTATAATAAAACAGTACTAGCATTTATTTTTGGTGCACACCAACATAGCATACAATTCTCACACAGATGATAAGAGAGTGTGTTTCTTACTTATCAGCCTTACCTGATAAGCTAAGTTGTAGTATAATTGCCCTAACACACACAACACAGAGCTGAATTGAATAATATTAGATGTGCCAGTGGTGTGTGTCTCAGTCTTACCTGTGGGGTGGGGCCTCTCCGTGGGACTGGTCCTGCTGTGCTTGGTGCAGAAGCCCCTGCCCTGCAGCAGTGCCTGGAGAGGGCTGTGTTCCTGAGGAGGGGGCACGCAGCGCAGCCCCTTGGCACAGCTCATGGTGTACACACCACAGGGCTCTCCCTGGGCCAACATGGATGTGCTGCCTGCTTGTCCAATATGGTCCCGGGGAGCCCGACCTGCCCCCAAAGATTCTCTACAGGAGGGACAACCCTTGTAGGGGCCCAAGCGGTTAGCCAGAATCCAAGATCCGCAGTGAGCGATCAGCAACAAGACAATAGTCGTTAAGTTAGAAAGGAGAGGCATTTTCTGTCCAGGTCTCAGGTTAAGCTCCACACACACTCTCTCTCTCTCTCTCTTTCTCTCACTGTCAGTCAAATGTGGCTGATGCTATTTCTGGATGTATATTTATCTCTTTCTCCTCTTTCTCTCTGTCCTCTCTCCGTCTCTTCAGCTTTGCTTGGTGCTTAGCCGGTTCAATCGTTAGGCAGCCAGGAGTCCCCTGCAGTGCCAGAGGAGACAAATTGAGATCGAGAGAGACACAGCAAAGCAGCAGCTTTTAAAGATCTGAAAGGCGGTGATAGAGAGGGAGAGAGAGAGCACAGTTATGACACCTTCAGGGGCTGGGACTCAGAGAGAGAGAGAGAGAGAGAGGGAGGGAGAGAGGGAGGAAGGCAGAGAGGGAGTAGAGAGAGGTGGGGGGTGGATTATTTTCCTTTTGGAAATTACCAAATCTCCCCAGCCCCTTCTTTTTCTACTGTATATCAACACACCCCCATAGACTGACCCCTTTCCATAGTAATGTTAAACATTTTACATGTACAAACAGTATACATTACAAAATATACACTTTCTCCCCATTATGTATTGATGTCAGTCAGACCATTCTGATCATATTTGCCATGGTAACAATTACGGCAAGGTATAGCATTGCATTCAGCTATACTGACTGCAATGTCTAGCTTTATGGGAGTTGTTCTAATACTCTTGTTAACCCCAACCACAGAAGAATACAGAATACTGCTTGGTTCTCGCAAAAGAGGTACTACATGAAAAAGGAACTGATAAATCAATTAAAACTACAACCACTGGTCCAATTGCAGATAATTAAATAGATATTGAACTGTCCATGTACAGAAGAAAGGTGAAAGTTAAAATAACCAAACAAATACCTTATTTTACCACCTAAGTACAATGTAATAATGATCTACACAGATGTGTGCCAAATGTTAGTTAAGAAAGGTTTCCAGAAGTAGAAGTGTTTTCATGTAAACTGATTGCCATGAAAAACACAATGTTTCAGAAGCTGGCGTATCATGTACCACTTTGTGTAATACATGTGCATAACTATAACCCATTGGAGTTTGCTGGATCTTTTCCAGATCAAACAATGTTGGATGAATTGGTATCGTTCCACTAGGGGGATTATCCCGCCTCCTGCCAAACTATAGTGAACGTGAATTGAGACCAGGGATGACAGATCTTGATAATGGCAGGACTGGGTATTTAACACATTATAACTGTTTCATAGAATGTAGTTTAGTGAAGTTTCATAAAAAGTCTTGATTTCTCAGCAGTCCTTTTACAAACTCGAGACTATGTGTGGACTAAGTCATATAAAGAAGTTATTCAGTCTTGAGGGGACAGTAGATGGTAGATTCTGATTTTCTTGCCCATGCTGCCGTTGTTTGTATTGGAAGAGGCATCCACTGGATAATTAAGGAGGACTTGCTTTAACTGGAATGTACATACTGACTGTAAGAGGGAAAGGCTGTGCCAGGCATGCAGCTACTAATAATGCAATCCATCTATGCACTCAACCGTTCAAGATTTGCTTCACGGGCGCCATCTTCAAGAGATCACTCACTCTCACCCATCCTGAGCCTCAAACCTCTTCATACCACTTACAGTTCCATTGCATGTAGTAAAAAAGATGATCTATGTGTTTTTAGAGTTGTGATTATAGTAGGCATAAAATAACAAGAGATATGGGGCTATAATGTAGATTACAGTTAATTTGATAAGCCAGCCTTAGCTGGAGGATCATAGAGCAGAGATTTAGATTGACGCATTAGAATTAGAATGACTCTAATGAATCAATAGAATTACAATGGCTTATTCTATTTCTAAGTGTTAGAGCCCCATAGGTTAGAAATCCACTCTTATCTAGGCCATCTATCTCATAGTGTTGGGTGCTATAGTTTGTCTGAGGTCACTACCATGAAGGAGGTTCCTGTAAGGACAATAAACTGTTGTCATGAGGCAACATCAACACAACGATATCAAAACACAAATTAGCATTTCAGAGAGCATTAAACAGGAATTAAAAAGATGTTGATTTAACAACATTGAAATTGTAATGGCAAAGCACCACTAAAATAAGGGCACATATATACATGATTGGCTCTTGACCAACCTGCTGGATCACCTGCTGTATCTTTGGGCAACATTCTGTCTAGAACACAGCAGCAGGTCAATACTTCCCAAAGCTCCGGAACCCATAGACATTCTGAAACACACAAACTAGACTACATCGCAATAGTTCAGGAACCCCACTTGGTGAAAACCTTCTTGGTCGTCAGCCGCCTGGTGTTATTATTACGAATGATTAATCTTGGCACTAAGAACAGAAATCACCTGCCGTCTTGTGTTCCCATCAATGCTAGCTACAGCAGTTACAGCCCTAGCTAGTCTGTTTCCACACGTTCTGTCAGGAGAACGTTCCAAGAGACACGCCAGACCAATGGGGGCTCTTTTTTTCCACACTCCCTGGATTACTCATTTTTCCTCACACCTTCTACCCCCACCCCTCTCAGGTCTCTATTGAGTCAGATGTAGGCTACTCCTATTATTTCCTCCTCTCCTCTTCTCACAAAATATAGACTACTATGACTGCATGCCCTCCACACCTTTCAACCACCTCAACCACCTAACGCTACAGTATCTGGGAAACTCCATTTGTGTCCAAGGCCTATGGTAGCAAACAGTTTTCCCATAGGGTAAAGCAAGGGCACAAAGCCGTAACTAACTCAGATAGTGACATACTGTGTCCAGGACAATTCATATTGTGGGAACAACTATTTACAATATCTCATTGGTTCCTTTTATCAGGGAGCACCACTGCCTCTGGAAACACGTCTCTGTACACAGACAGACCTATTCGATATCACAAAATATGATTTTATGATTCTGATATGGAATTGGCTTCACAGCTTGTCAGTCTTTCTCATGGCTAGCTTTGATTGGCTCACTGAAGTTACCGGTGTCTGATGTCAGTAGGAAGCGCCATACATTTACAACGTTTTTCTACTGTAACATTTTGGAGTCTTACCAAATGAACATAAGTGCCTTTGAATTAATTATTTAAACACATACTGGACAAATGGTAAGCAATTCACAAGAATAGTGGTATGCTGTGTAGTCACCGCTCTAGCAAGTGAATTCACAAGCTAGTAACGTTAGTAGCTAGGGAACCTATTTGTCCGATGTGAGCTAGCTAGCATGCTACGTAGGTAACGTTAGCTACTGAAGCGTTGCTCAGATTGTTTTGCTAATACCGTTAGGTGCCACTAGCTAAATAGCTTAGGTTAAATTGATATACACCTTTATGGGGTTAGTGTTCCCACACAGCCATATCTCTATGTTGCACTTGTTTACGGAAAACATGAGGCGAACACCTCTGCTAATTAGCCATCTAGCAGGCTCCAAACACCCGTGTGCAAGTTTGACTTGGGAAGTTTCGTTTCGTTTCGTTGGATGGAGGCACCCATTTATTTAAAGGATTCTTTCTCGCTGATTAAAGATAAGGGCCATATGTTTCGAAAGCCATATCGCAAGGGATGATTATTGACGTTCCTAAAAGTTAAACAAAGCGTCGGGATTGTAGTTCACATGAGCTTGTCGTGGGCGACGCTAATGCCTGAAAACTAGGGAGAAGGCATAATGCTTGCTAGAGTTTTCAATAGCTAAGGGTTTCCCAGACTCGGTGCGAATTATACCACGATATTCTCTATAGAGTGCACGCGTTTAGCATGAACACAAATCATTATATTTTCATCTGATTGTCAAACAAACCATTTAAAGAAGTGCATGTTAGTCCACTACAAAATAATTACAGCGTCCAAACTGCATGTAGCCTATACTCGCGCCATTTGATGAATGGAAATAGACATCTGTTACAAAACACAAAGTGTGCCTAATGTCATTCAGTGATTGCCATTGATTAGGCCTACATTAATTGATGCGTATTGTATGGCAAATGTACATTTTTTGTAGCCTGAAATGTCGGGACACCTGAAATGGGGCTGAAACTGTACCAGGAAGACAGGATGGACACCCTAACACATATGGTCAATTTACTAGGCTAGTAGTCTACAATGTGTATTACCATGAACTTCTAATAGGCCTACCGTTAGCCAGTGATGTAGTGGTACAAAAAAGTGGTGGGTAAACTCTGATTGCTGGTCACAGTAAATAAAAAAAATAAAAAAAAGTTACACTCCCTATTGTTCAATGCATTTATCAGACAAAGGTGTGTCAACAGCATTCACTTGAGTTTACCCTCCACTAGGCTTAAAAAAAAATATATATATATATATATATATATATATATATATATATATATATATATATATATATATATATTTCACCTTTATTTAACCAGGGAGGCCAGTTGAGAACAAGTTCTCATTTACAACTGCGACCTGGCCAAGATAAAGCAAAGCAGTGCAACAAAAACAACACAGAGTTACACATGGGATAAACAAATGTACAGTCAATAACACAATAGAAAAATCTGTATACATTGTGTGCAAATGAAGTAAGGAGGTAAGGCAATAAATAGGCCAATAGTGGCGAAGTAATTACAATTTAGCAATTTACACTGGAGTGATATGTGCAGATGAGGATGTGCAAGTAGAAATACTGGTGCAAAGGAGCAGAAAAACAAATATGGGGATGAGGTAGGTAGTTGGTTAGATGGGCTGTGTACAGCTGCAGCGATCGGTAAGCTGCTCTGACAGCTGACGCTTAAAGTTAGTGAGGGAGATATAAGTCTCAAACTTCAGTGATTTTTGCAATTCATTCCAGTCATTGGCAGCAGAGAACTGGAAGGGAAGGAGGCCAAAGCAGGTGTTGGCTTTGGGGATGACCAGTGAAATATACCTGCTGGAGCGTGTGCTACGGGTGGGTGTTGCTATGGTGACCAGTGAGCTGAGATAAGGTGGAGCTATACCTAGCAAAGACTTATAGACGACCTGGAGCCAGTGGTTTTGGCGACGAATATGTAGCGAGGACCAGCCAACGAGAGCATACAGGTCACAGTGGTGGGTAGTATATGGGGCTTTGGTGACAAAACGGATGGCAGTGTGATAGACTGCATCCAATTTGCTGAGTAGAGTGTTGGAGGCTAATTTGTAAATGACTTCGCCGAGGATCGGTAGGATAGTCAGTTTTACAAAGGTAAGTTTGGCAGCATGAGTGAAGGAGGCATTGTTGCGAAATAGGATGCCGATTATGGATTTAACTTTGGATTGGAGATGCTTAATATGAGTCTGGAAGGAGAGTTTACAGTCTAGCCAGACACCTAGATATTTATAGTTGCCAACATATTCCAAGTCAGAACCGTCCAGAGTAGTGATGCTCGTCGGGCGGGTGCGAGCAGTGATCGGTTGAAGAGCATGCATTTCGTTTTATTAGCATTTAAGAGCAGTTGGAGGCCACGGAAGGAGTGTTGTATGGTGTCGTCTGCGTAGAGGTGGATCAAAGAATCACCTGCAGCAAGAGCGACATCATTGATATATACAGATACAGATATATACATTGATAAATACAGCTTACAGCTACCCTCTCAGCCATGGCAATTTACACACAGAACAAGGACCCTACATTCAATATAAAACATGTTGAATCAGAACATGTTTTACAATCTAGTTCATGAGTTGCCCATACATAATTCATGTTAATGCTTTGTCTTCACAGATCGTGTGACACAAAACACTACCTTTCTTTTATTACATTAATAACATTTATGACAATGTTATTTGTCATTACTTAGCATTTAACAATTGAATTAGATCATTGAACTTAAACCCTGTACAAATCATGGATCTTGTGGATCTCAGAAAATGCTCTGTAAGTGTAACTATACCTACGTAACATTTCATTTTGTTTTGCTGTGAAAACAGTTCTCATGGGAACACAAATCCAAAATAATGTAAGCCTATGTCATTTCAAAATCGAAAGCTTCTAACCAAACGTTAAAACCTCTTCTAACCGATAGGGTCACTATATAGGCCTACTGTCGTTAACGTATAGTCTTCCTGTTGTATGGATTGGATGCAAATTGGCATCTAGTGGTATTTTTCAACCATCAGCTGATCCAGGAAAGAAAACGAATATATTAAAGAAAATAATAAAGCTAAATAAATGATCTACTTCTTCTGGCAAGCAATGAGCGCTCTAAACAGCTGACTGACAAAAGCAAACAATGATAAATCAACAGATAAATCTAATGCATTGGAATAAAGGCTTTTTTTTTTAATCAAGGATGCATGGCAAACAAATGGCAAAAATGAAGATGTACAAATGAAAATCTATACATAAAGCAGCTCAGCTGAGGCCAAAATTCAGCCCTACTAAGCGGACAGCGCCGTCACACAGAAATAAATGGTTTAAACTATGACAGAGAGGTGGGGGTGATCGCTTTTATTTTCATAATTACCACTGTACAACATATTTACCACTACATTTTAAACAAATAGGAGAATGGTTAAATTAGCATTATTTAGAGACACCCCAAAGTTTGCCTTTTGTTGCGTTTAGGGAAGCTAACGTCTCATTCAGGGGATATGAGCCCCTCCTGGGTCCCCTGTAATTTGCACCTTGCTCACCTAGGTTTCTACCAATTAGCTTCCAAGTAGAGAATTTGACTCACCCTTTCACCCCTCCCTCAAATACAGGGGTAACCAATCCGTCTTCTGGAAAGCATGAGTGCTGGTTTTTACACTAGTCCTACCCGAACTCACTGGATTTAGCCGATCCTGACCTCAAGTCAAGATGGATGACATCAACCTACACTACAGGTTCCTGAATTGGCGGAGGAGGATCAGAGACGTGCGTGCTGTACGCTTTCAGGAGCGCTACAAAAGAATGCTGAAGAATGGAGACACACTCAGGTGAGCCTGTTATGAGTGGCAAGAGGGTTCCCAGCGGCTCCACAAGTTTGAAATGTCATCACAATGAGATTTCAATCAATTCTGGTTGTAAACTGGTTGAAGATGACAACTCTACCCATGCCCATGTATTAGGCTACACATTTACAGCGCCTTCAGAAAGTATTCACACCACTTGACTTGTTCGACATTTTGTTGTGTTACAGCCTGAATTTAAAATTGATTCAATTGAGATTTTTTTTCACTGGCCTACACACCAATACTCCATAATGTCAAAGTGGAATAATGTATTAATTCAAAATGAAAGTCGTAAGTATTTCAACCGCTTTGTTATGGCAAGTCTAAATAAGTTCAAATTTGCTTAACAAGTCACATAAGTTGCATGGATTCATGCAACTTAGTAGTGTTTAACATGATTTTTTAATGGCTACCTCATCTCTGTACCCAACATATACACTCAGCAAAAAACGAACCGTCATCTCACTGTCAACTGCGTTTATTTTCAGCAAACTTAACATGTGTAAATATTTGTATGAACATAACAAGATTCAACAACTGAGACATAAACTGAACAAGTTCCACAGACATGTGACTAACAGAAATGGAATAATGTGTCCCTGAACAAAGGGGGGGTCAAAATCAAAAGTAACAGTCAGTATCTGGTGTGGCCACCAGCTGCATGAATCAAATCAAATCAAATGTATTTATATAGCCCTTCTTACATCAGCTGATATCTCAAAGTGCTGTACAGAAACCCAGCCTAAAACCCCAAACAGCAAGCAATGCAGGTGTAGAAGCACGGTGGCTAGGAAAAACTCCCTAGAAAGGCCAAAACCTAGGAAGAAACCTAAAGAGGAACCAGGCTATGAGGGGTGGCCAGTCCTCTTCTGGCTGTGCCGGGTGGAGATTCTAACAGCACATGGCCTAGATGTTCAAATGTTCATAAATGACCAGCATGGTCAAATAATAATAATCATAGTAGTTGTCGAGGGTGCAACAAGTCAGTAACACGAGTGTCAGTTTGCTTTTCATAGCTGATCTTTGAGAGTATCTCTACCGCTCCTGCTGTCTCTAGAGAGTTGAAAACAGCAGGTCTGGGACAGGTAGCACGTCCGGTGAATAAGTCAGTGCATCTCCTTCTCATGGACTGCACTAGATGTGCCAGTTCTTGCTGTGAGATGTTACCCCACTCTTCCACCAAGGCACCTGCAAGTTCCCTGACATTTCTGGGGGGAATGGCCCTAGCCCTCACCCTCCGATCCAACAGGTCCCAGCCATGCTCAATGGGATTGAGATCCGGGCTCTTCGCTGGCCATGGCAAAACACTGACATTCCTGTCTTGCAGGAAATCACACACAGAACAAGCAGTATGGCTGGTGGCATTGTCATGCTGGAGGGTCATGTCAGGATGAGCCTGCAGGAAGGGTACCACATGAGGGAGGAGGATGTCTTCCCTGTAACGCACAGATGTCTCAAGTTTTGAGGGAGCCTGCAGTTAGCATGCAGTTAGCATGCAAAATCCTGAGAAAAATCTAAGCAGGAAGTGAGAATTCTGGTGCTTGTAGTCCTTTCAAGTCATTGCCAATCGAACACATGGTGAGTTAGGGTTCATTTTGCACTTCCTAAGGCTTCCACTAGATGTCAACAGTCTTTAGAAAGTTGTTTGAAGCGTCTACGATGAACAGAGACCGAATGAGAAGCCTGGGTAGTTTGTCACCCAGAGAATGACATCACTTCTTGGCGCGTGTTCATGAGGATGGATCCTCCCGTTCCAAAACCTTTTTCAAGACACAGGAACCGTCCGGTTGAAATATTACTGAATCTTCACGTTCTGAAGGCCCTAAAGATTGATGTTTTACAACGTTTGACATGTTTGAACGAACATAAATACAACTTTTTTTAACTTTTCGTCGTGACATCGTCCGTGTGCTTTCTACATTTGAAGTAGCTTACTGAACACGCGAACAACAAGGACTTATTTGGACATAAATTATGGACTTTATCGAACAAAACAACATTTGTTGTGGACCTGGGATTCCTGGAAGTGCCTTCTGATGAAGATCATCAAAGGTAAGGGAATATATCTAATGCAAATTATGATTTTAGATGACTCCAAAATGGCGGCTATCTTTATAGCCTAGTGTATTTTTCTGAGCTCAGTACTCAGATTATTGCAAAGAGTGCTTTCCTCGTGAAGCTTTTTTGAAATCTTTCATAGCGTTTGCATAAAGGAGATGTTCATCTATAATTCTTTGAATGACAGTTTTAATTTTGTATCAATGTTTATGACAAGTATTTTTGTAAATTGTGGCGCTGATTCACCGGCAGTATTTGAGGGAAAATATTTTCTGAACGTCACGCGCCGATGTAAAATGCTGTTTTTAGATATAAATATGAACTTTATCGAACAAAAAAATGCATGTGTTGTATAACATAATGTCCTAGGAGTGTCATCTGATGAAGATCATCAAAGGTTAGTGCTTCATTTAGCTGTGTTTTGGGTATTTGTGATGCATGCTAGTTGCTTAGAAAATGGCTGTGTGGTTATTGTGTCGATGTACTCTCCTAACATAATCTAATGTTTTGCTTTCGCTGTAAAGCCTTTTGGAAATCGGACAACGTGGTTCGAGTCAGGAGAAGTGTATCTATAAAATGGTGTAAAATAGTCCTATGTTTGAGAACTTTGAATTATGACATTTTGTGGTTTTAAATTTGGCGCTCTGATTTCTCACTGGCTGTTGAATAGGGTGGGACGATTTTGTCCCACATACCCGAGAGAGGTTAAGAACAAACAGATTTTTACCTTGTCAGCTTGGGGATTCGATCTTGCAACCTTTCGGTTACTAGTCCAACTACTAGGCTACCTGCTGCCCCGCATAGAGAGTGGCAGTGGTGGGTGGGGGGGCAAATAGTCTGGGGAGCCATTTGACTAGATGTTCAGGAGTCTTATGGCTTGGGGGTAGAAGCTGTTTAGAAGCCTCTTGGACCTAGACTTGGCGCTCCGGTACTGCTTACCATGTGGTAGCAGAGAGACCAGTCTATGACTACGGTGGCTGGAGTCTTTGTCAATTTTTTCGGGACTTCATCTGACACTGCCTGGTATAGAGGTCCTGGATGGCAGGAAGCTTGGCCCCGGTGATTTACTGGGCCGTTTGCACTCCCCGCTGTAGTGCCTTGCGGTCGGAGACCGAGCAGTTGCCATACCAGGCAGTGATGCAACCAGTCAGGATGCTCTCGATGGTGCAGCTGTAGAACCTTTTGAGGATCTGAGGACCCATGCCAAATCTTTTCAGTCTCCTGAGGGGGAATAGGCTTTGTCGTGCCCTCTTCACGACTGTCTTCAAAACTGCATTTGAATTAATGTGGTTGTTGACACTCTTATATAGGTGTCATAACCAGCCACATAAAAGAATGCAATGTATGTCACAACAGGTGTAAATATATGCAGGGTTCGCACAAGGTGCTTAAAGTACTTGAATTTGACACTCTGAAATTCAAGTACTGGAATACCTTGAAAATCAGATTTTTTGTCAAGTTGTTATTTAAAAAGTACAGATAAATGATAAAATATGTTAATATGAAAAATATTAGAAAAATGTATTGGTGTATATGTATATGTATTGTATTGCAAATACATTTCCAGGCAGACTACCGCATTTTATTTCCTCACGTGTTATGCGCTCTGGTTGCCAGGCAATCCTGCTCATTCCACCCACACTGCCACTCAGCCAGGCAGGTACATAACTGACTGATTAGGCGCTGCCAAACATCACATCGATAGCTAAAATGCCGGGCAAATGTAGATTCAAGAGGGTAAATGCCGTTCATGTACATTTTTATTTGTGAAATAGCGTTTACTCACCTTTTTTTATTTAGTTAATTATCGTTTACCCGCATATTATTGCGTTCCCAGCGTTGATCAATGCTCAAAGGCTTCTTGATATGAGTTCTAATTGTGCTTACATTTGCGAACAAGTGGAATCATGAATGATTCATGTATGCTCGTTATGTCCTCCTGCTCCCCCACCTTTGCCTTGTTAGCGACACATTCACTCTCCACTCTGTCCAACGGGAAACTCCGCCCACGACATATGCCGAGACGTGAAACGAACTACCTCAGCCCAGACCTACAGTGGCAAGTGGCAGAGAGACGCTGCTCACAGTGGGATTTTTTTTAACAACCCTTGACTCCTGCCACCAAACCAAAAAAAACCTGACTCTCGAAGACTTATTGTACAACTGGTAAATAGTCTCTGATATTTCAGTCAGATGTCTAACTAGCTAGGTAGCTCAAGGGCTCTGGCTGATAGACAGGTAGCTAGTTAGAACTATCAGCTTAGACGCAGTGGCGGTACTAGACCATTTCAACTGGGGGGGCCAAGCTGGGGCCAGTTGTACTGTTAGAGGGGCCAGTTACATAAGACGTTATTGTTGTCATATCGTTTTCTTCACTGCATTGCAGGCATTATCTATCCAAGATGGCATAGCAGTCAGACGTCCTTGTTTTGTCGTGTCTCGTGTATGTATATATATATATATTTACATCTTTTCTTCGCATATCTTTTTATATATTTTTTTCTAAAAACTCAACTTCTAAACACTCTCCTGGAACCCGCCTCACCAATTTATTTTTTTTTTTTTTAAGTATTATTTACCTCAAATCTGAAATGTTAGCCAGTTCACTAGGGAACATTAGAATTCAGCTAACCACGGTTGGTGGTCATCAGCTATCCCTTAGCTCGAAAAGCGGGCCTTCACGACTGGTCTACCGACGTTATCTGCCCGAGGGAGTTATCCAACTGGCCCCTACGTCGCGACGTAACCTTCAATAAGCATTTTTCTACGGCTGGCCATGCTTTCCACCTGGCTACCCCTACCCTGGTCAACAGCACTGCACCCCCCACAGCAACTCGCCCAAGCCTTCACCATTTCTCCTTCTCCCAAATCCAGTCAGCTGATGTTCTGAAAGAGCTGCAAAATCTGGACCCCTACAAATCAGCCGGGCTAGACAATCTGGACCCTCTCTTTCTGAAATGATCTGCCGAAATTGTTGCAACCCCTATTACTAGCCTGTTCAACCTCTCTTTCGTGTCGTCTGAGATTCCCAAAGATTGGAAAGCAGCTGCGGTCATCCCCCTCTTCAAAGGGGGGGACACTCTTGACCCAAACTGCTACAGACCTATATCTATCCTACCTCTCTCTAAAGTCTTCGAAAGCCAAGTCAACAAACAGATTACAGATCATTTCGAATCCCACCACACCTTCTCCGCTATGCAATCTGGTTTCAGAGCTGGTCATGGGTGCACCTCAGCCACACTCAAGGTCCTAAACGATATCTTAACTAAACGATATCTTAACTGCCATCGATAAGAAACTGTGCAGCCGTATTTATTGACCTGGCCAAGGATTTTGACTCTGTCAATCACCACATCCTCATCGGCAGACTCAACAGCCTTGGTTTCTCAAATGATTGCCTCGCCTGGTTCACCAACTACTTCTCTGATAGAGTTCAGTGTGTCAAATCGGAGGGCCCGTTGTCCGGGCCTCTGGCAGTCTCTATGGGGTGCCACAGGGTTCAATTCTTGGGCTGACTCTTTTCTCTGTACACATCAATGATGTCGCTCTTGCTGCTGGTGAGTCTCTGATCCACCTCTACGCAGACGACACCATTTTGTATACTTCTGGCCCTCATTTGGACACTGTGTTAACTACCCTCCAGACGAGCTTCAATGCCATACAACTCTCCTTCCGTGGCCTCCAACTGCCCTTAAATACAAGTAAAAGTAAATGCATGCTCTTCAACCGATCTCTACCTGCACCTGCCCGCCCGTCCAGCATCACTACTCTGGACGGTTCTGACTTAGAATATGTGGACAACTACAAATACCTAGGTGTCTGGTTAGACTGTAAACTCTCCTTCCAGACTCACATCAAACATCTCCAATCGAAAGTTAAATCTAGAATTGGCTTCCTATTTCGCAACAAAGCATCTTTCACTCATGCTGCCAAACATATCCTCGTAAAACTGACCATCCTACCGATCCTCGACTTCGGCGATGTCATTTACAAAATAGCGTCCAATACCCTACTCAATAAATTGGATGCAGTCTATCACAGTGCCATCTGTTTTGTCACCAAAGCCCCATATACTACCCACCACTGCGACTTGTACGCTCTCGTTGGCTGGCCCTCGCTTCATACTCGCCGCCAAACCCACTGGCTCCAGGTCATCTACAAGACCCTGCTAGGTAAAGTTCCCCCTTATCTCAGCTCGCTGGTCACCATAGCAGCACCCACCTGTAGCACGCGCTCCAGCAGGTATATCTCTCTGGTCACCCCCAAAGCCACTTCCTCCTTCGGCCGCCTCTCCTTCCAGTTCTCTGCTGCCAATGACTGGAACGAACTACAAAAATCTCTAAAACTGGAAACCCTTGTCTCCCTCACTAGCTTTAAGCACCAGCTGTCAGAGCAGCTCACAGATTACTGCACCTGTACATAGCCCATCTATAATTTAGCCCAAACAACTACCTCTTCCCCTACTGTATTTATTGATTTATTTTGCTCCTTTGCACCCCATTTTTTCTATTTCTACTTTGCACTTTCTTCCACTGCAAATCTACCATTAGTGTTTTACTTGCTATATTGTATTTACCTCGCCACCATGGCCTTTTTTGCCTTTACCTCCCTTATCTCACCTCATTTGCTCACTTTGTATATAGACTTATCTTTCTACTATATTATTGACTGTATGTTTGTTTTACTCCATGTGTAACTCTGTGTTTTTGTATGTGTCAAACTGCTTTGCTTTATCTAGGCCAGGTCGCAGTTGTAAATGAGAACTTCTTCTCAACTTGCCTACCTGGTTAAATAAAGGTGAAATAAAATAAATAAATAATTAAAATTAGCAGGCAAAATACCATGTTCATAATCATCATCGTTGCCACTGTAATAACGGATGTAAAAAAAGAACGATAGCAAAAATGTGTTATGTAAAAATTATTTCATACTCCACTCCCCCCCCCCCCCCCCCCAGAACCGCCCCTGGTTAGACTGATTAAGTTAGAAGCTAACGTTGAACGGAGCCTGATCTCAACAGGAGCAGTCAACAGAAATTAAGCTAGCTATAATCAAAACATGGACATGAGTTCTCATAACAAAATACTTTTTCTTTACAGTGAGTAGTGAGACAGAGTGGTGAGTGAAGGCCAAATCAAATGAACCGCGAATGAGCATTGCTTTGGGTAGACAGAGAAATTGACTTGCTTTCTAGTTTGTAGAACATGACGCTTTTGATGACGTTGATGCTCGCGGCACGTCTGTTTTCTGTCATTTACTACCGTGCATTATAATACCAGCGTGTACACGCTTGTTTGCGTTCCGTTTGGCCTTCAGGCTTCAATAAAGGAGATACAGAGACTGGAAACATTGAAGCAAGCAGGGAGAGAGATTAGGAGTACAGTGGTTCCCGAACTTGGGGTCTGGGACCCATGTGGGGTCCCCTAAAATGTAAATGGGGTCCCCTGAGTGAGAGAATCTTTAATTTTATCAAACGCATTAATAACTTGTTTCTCTTCAAATTGTGATAGAATACAGCAAATATTAGTGCTGGGAAAAGTACTTAAGTCCTTGAATTTGACTTGTCACTGTCTGTACGATCTATGGATATGGGTCATAGTGTTATTACCATATTATGACAGGTTATGACAAGTTTTGTCAGCTGTTATGACATGGTTATGACCGTACTGGGTGTCAAGTATAGTGTTACCGTAATTTCAGTGTCCCTTCTGTTCATATTCATTCATGTCATGAGGTCTGTTTATGATACAGTGATTGAAATCATTGAAAACATTTTAGGGGATACTCGGTACACCACAAACTAATTTCTAGCACATGATCTGAACATTTGACTCACCCACCCCAAAAACAATGAATGTCCTACTGACTCAAGCATTGTAATATTGATGTAGTCATGCTCTGGTATTTGAACAAAACAAGATGACAGCAACAGAGTTGGCAAGAGCACAAACTGAGTTGGGACCACCTGGCCCGTAATGCAGTTCATTAAAGTGTTAGGCTTATGCATCATTATACTGTCTCGGCAAAAAACGGGTTCCTCACCAAGCTGTGCGACATAGTCTAGGGATGAGGTTGGGCCTACCATGCACGTCACTGATGGAAACTGTCTCATGACGAGGTAGACGGCCAAGTTGTCGTATTCATGTGCTCAATCTGCATGCTTTGTTATTTTTACAAAACACTGAAAAGGTACAGTTCTGTAAATCAATATGCCAACTCAGTAAAAACAGGGTTGTCCTATGAAAAGATGGTACAGATAGGCTATACGGGGCAATTCCGACTTGAGTTCAGCGTGCGTAAATGAAATGTGATTCCCTTTCTATGCACTTTTCTCTACTCGTATTCTGACCTTGAACTTAAGCATGAGAATAGCCTGCTGTTCACCCGCTATTCGTTTGGGGGTGAAGATAAAATGAAGGTGTGGCGGTGGTGTGTCTACAGATACACCGTATTCTGACCTTGACTTAATTCCCTCATAATTCCACCACCTTTATGCGAGAGGAAACCATAAGGTCCTAGCGAACATACCAGTTCCAAGTGGAAAAAGCAGTCCCTTAATTTTTTCCCAACTGTTTATCTGGGTAAGGGGGTGGGCTCTAGAACATCCTATCAGCCAATAAGGGCTGTGTATCTAAATCTCTTCAAATTAGTTTCCTACAGCCAATACGATCAGACTGAGCATTTCAAGGGCCAAAGGAGGCTCAGGGAAATAAATGATAAAACATATATTTTGGAGTTATTTTCATTAGTCCTTTACACTCGTATCTGTATACGGGTTGAAAATTGCAGATTTGGCCACTGATAAACAAGACGATAAATATGGGATTTCATGGTGCCTAGAGGCTGCCTTGGTAGTTTATTCCTGCAAAATTATCCATAATTATTAGTTTTAAGAGTAAAAAAAAATAATTATGTGCATTGTTTTTATAAACCTTTTAGTTAATTTGATAGCTTATCAAGTATAGAACACAGGAATCAAGTAAAACATTTTTTTTTTTATCATCAATTGTTATATTAGTTAACATATTTAGCTACTTCTCCAACCTCTTCAACTAGCAAATAGTTTAGATTCAAATACCTGCCTAGCTAGATCTTCCTTGATCCTCACCTACCATCTACTGGACCAAAATATTCAGAAATGTCAGCAACCTTCATTCACTACACACAGAAGGATTCCTCCTAAAGTTTTGCACAGATCAAAACATCCCTGTGTAAGGAGTTTAAGAACAGCCTCTTTCAATACAGGCTCTTATGGGAAAACATGCAGATGACTAGGTGGTAGGAGACTAATTAACAAACGAAAGTATATTGTGCACATTCGTATTGAGAGCAATACAGCCATTTCTGCAGGCTGACCCTCAGGCAAATGACGTCACCCACTCCAAGTCTATACAATCCATACAGAGCGCAGTTGATCAACCAACATGTAATGAAACTGTTTCCAGCGTTTTGCACTCTACTATGTCTAGTCTTTAACAAACAATTCTCCTCTTTTGTATGAGTTCATCTTAGACAATGAATTTTACATGACCTGCTTCACTGACGCAAGAGGAGGACTTTTACCAACTAAATGAGGCAGCTCTGCCTGGATATAAATACATTGAAAAGGCACACAAGGCCTCCATTGGACGTAATGGAGGCCTTGCTGTTTTATACAGAGACTGCTTTATTTTAAACCTATTGACTGCTGCTGATTTTCAGTCTTTTGAGTGCCTTGCTTTTTAAATTTAAACAACCAAATCCTCTCACTGTTATCCTTGTTAACCCCCCCCCCCCCCCCCCCCCCCCCAAGACAAGCACCTCTTTTATGCCTAAGTTTTCTGAAATATTAACCTCTGTATGCCCCACCTTCTCCAGTGTGATTTTGGATGACTTTAACATCCATATTGACTCACCAAAGTGATGTATTGCTGCTGATTTCCTCAACTTGCTGGATTGTCTAAACCTTGTGCAACATATTAATGCTACCAACCACAACCGTGGACACACATTAGATGTCATTATCACTGGAGATGTCCCTGCCTCTGACCTGGATGTCCTCGAACTTGGCCTATCTGACCACAAGGCTGTGACATTATCTCTGATGGCACCCACTCCGCTCCACCGCCCAAAGAGGACCATTAAATTCACGAAACAACGAATCCCTCTTCCTGGAACACATTCAGCCCACCTTTGAGTCTGACTGCAGTGAGCTGGCCCTCAGCGACATGGTCAACCTGTATAACAGCACTCTGAGTGCTACCCTGAACATCCTTGCTCCTGAGAAAAACGCAAAGTAACCGTCCAACGCTCTTCACCCTGGTTCACTGATGAACTGTGCGGAATAAAGAGTCATGGCCGTAAGCTTGAGAAGCGCTGGTGGAAGGATGGCCTCACTGTCCATTATTGGCCTACAAAGACCACCAAACAAGCTACTCTGCTGCCCTAAGAGCAGCAGGATCAGTCTTCTACTGCTGCCTTCTACCATGATTGACACGAACAAAACTAACCCCCGAACCCTGTTCTCAACCATCAACCGCCTTCTCAACCCTGCAAACTCATGCCCTCCTGCAGGCTCATCTGAGCAGTGCAATCACTTCTCAGAGTAAGGTTGACAACACTTGAACTAACATCACGGCTTCTGAGACGACCTGCACCCCACCTCCTGAGCCCCCAACGCAGTCTGCCCCTCCCCTCAGCAAAATAAACCACTATGCAGTCAATCGTCTTTAAAATGAAGGTCACCACTTGCTCCCTTGACCCTATCCCTACATCCCTACTCCAAACCTGCTCATCTAGCCTGCTTCAGTTTGATACCACCCTCATCAACAAGTCCCTGCTGACCGGGGAGATACCATCACGCTTCAAAACCGCTGCAGTCACCCCCTTATTGAAGAAACTCAACCTTGACCATGACATCCTATCCAACTACAGGCCTATCGTCAGCCTCCCCGGCTTATCGCCAACATCCCCTTCCTATCAAAAGACTGGAAAAAGTAGTCGCAAACCAGCTTCAATCCTATGTCTTCCAATCCGCTGTACAAGGTTTTCCAGTCTCTCTTCTGGCCCTTGCACCAAAACAGCTCTGGTGAAAGTTACCAATTACCTACTGATGGCTGCAGATTCTGGATTAGCTAGCCTCCTCCTCCTCTTAGAACTGCTCTGAATTGGTTATCCTCCTACCGCTCCAATGGGAAGCAATACATTACGATTGGAGAGTTCAGATCTGAGAAGTCTTCAGTCACATGTGGTTTCCCACAGTGGTCCGTTTTGGGGCCTATTCTGTTCCTTATCTACATGCTCCCTCGGCCAAACAACAACTTCCACTGCTACGCTGATGATACCCAAGTATATATTAACACCAAACCGGACACCATCTCAGCCCTAGCAAAATTTAGCAGCTGCATAGATGACATCAGGGCATGGATATAGAGAACTTCCTCCACCTGAACAGCAGAAAGACTTACGCTATGCTTATTGGGACACCCAAGCAGGTCCTCAGTGCTGCCCTACAATTGACGGCCAAGGCATCCATCTGTCCTTTGTCATCTCTCCAACCTGGGAGTCAAGATTGATTCTTCTCTGTCTTTGATACCCATATAAAACATCTGCAAAACATAATTTTTTCCATCTGAGAAACATCGCCCAGCTCAAACAATTGCTCTCCCAGCCAGCTGCAGAGAAACTTGTCCACGTCTTCAACTTCTCCTGGCTTGATTACGGCAACTCTATGTTTGGGGGGCCTTCCAGCCAAATCACTTCAGAGGCTACAACTCTGCCAGAGTACTGATCAGGACCAAGAAGTCAGCCCACATCTCCCCATCCTTGTTGAACTCCACTGGCTACCGGTCAACTATAGGGCTGACTTTAATCTTCCTAGTGTTTATAACCTCAAATGGATTGGGTCCCACCTATATCAGGGACCACATTTCTATCAATGATTGAAAGTAGGGAGTTTCTCGAGCAACTCCCTACTTCTTTAATTCCCCAAGACACATCTCCGTACTATGGGGGACCGAGCCTTCTGCTCCCTTGCCCCTCGCCTATGGAATGTTCTCCCTGATCATCTGAGAGCTGCTCCATCAATCAGAACGTTTAACGGCCCTTAAAACACATTTCTACAGACTCTTTCCTATAGTCCTAAGATGGAAAGTCCTTTTAGGGTGTATTGCTATTTCCTGCCTTGATTCTAAATGTATGATGTTTTATATTGTATTTACATTTTTATTGTTTACTATGTTAAGCTTTGAGAACACTAAGGAATATATTATTATAAATGCCTAAATTGGAACGCAGTGCATGTACAGTAACATGCTATACATGATGTCAGAGCTCGGGCTCTGCGCTTCACAGCGCTGTATTGGCTTTGACTGAAAGCTCTTCTGAATTTGAGCACCTCGCGCGACAGTAAGTTGCCCCCATCACTCCTGCTAATTGGGCAACTTTTGCAAATGTTTTGTTGTCTGAGTGAGGAAAATGTTGTAAATTTAAGAGGACTATGTATTTTGGAAGATGAGACGTTGAGGACTATAATAAATACCACTTTGATGTCGTACAAGCAAGCCATACACCCGTGAGTCCAAATGGGAACTTCACATTTCCATATCATAGACGAGATGGCGCCGATAGACATGGTCACCTGGTTCCTAGCTCCTAAGCGACTTTGGAGTATTTAAAAAAATATATATATTACTGCACTGTTGGAGCTAGGAAGACGAGCATTTCGCTGCACCTGCAATAACATCTGCTAAATATGTGTATGTGACCAATAACATTTTTGTTGATTTCACAAAGATCATGTCATGTACAGTGTCAATGTTTATGATCACTTTGTTTGATGTACTGCATGGGGGCTTTAAAGACTTGTGATTGTTGTTTAATTAAGATGTGTTTAAGCTTTATGAAACTCTTTTCTTGTAGGCCTAGCTGGTAGTCTTGAATTAAAATATGGTGCTATAACAGGGATGGGCAACTGGCGCCCCCCCCCCCAAAATTTTTTTCAAATATTTTTTAACTTTTTTTGAAACTCCGTTGTGTTCTCAACTTACTGTTGAGTTAGAATAGTAGAATACACAAGGTGACATTTTGTTTAATCTTTTACTCGATCCTGACTAGTCTCCCAGTCTGTGCCTCTGAAAAACATCCCCACTGCATGATGCTGTCACCACCATGCTTCACCTTAGGGATGGTGCCAGGTTTCTTCCAAATGTAACGCTTGGCATTCAGCCCAAAGAGTTCAATCTTGTTTCATCAGACCAGATAATATAATTTATCATGTTCTGAGAGTCTTTAGGTGCCTTTTGGCAAACTCCAAGCGGGCTGTCGTGTGCCTTTTACTGAGGAGTGGCTTCCGTCTGGCCACTCTAACATAAAGGCCAGATTTGGTGGAATGCTGCAGAGATGGTTGTCTGGATGGAAGTTTCTCCCATCTCCACAGAGGAACTCTGGAGTTCTGTCAGAGTGACCATCGGGTTCTTGGTCACCTCCCTGACCAAGACCCTTCTCCTCCCTGACCAAGACCCTTCTCCCCCGATTGCTCAGTTTTGGCTGGGCGGCCAGAGTTTTGGTGGTTCCAATCTTCTTCCTTTTAAGGAGGATGGAGGCCACTGTGTTCTTGGGGACCTTCAATGCTACAGAAATGTTTTGGTACCTTTCCCTAGATCTGTGCCTTGACACAATCCTGTCTCGGAGCTCTACAGACAATTCCTTCGACATCATGGCTTGGTTTTTTCCCCCGACATATACTGGAAATTGTGGGACCTTAAAATAGACCGGGTGTGTTTCTTTCCAAATCATGTCCAATCAATTGAATTTACCACAGCAAAGGGTCTGAATACTAATGTATTTTCAATACATTTGGAACAATTTCTAAAAACCTGTTTCCGCTTTGTCGTTATGGGGTATTGTGTGTAGATTGCTGAGGATATATATATTTAAATCCATTTTAGAATAAGGCTGTAACGTAACTGGAAAAAAGGAAGGGATCGGAATACTTTCCGAAGGCACTGTACCTAATGAATACAACTACGACATACAGTACTTAATACAACACAGCTTTGGGAACACCTCTGTCTCAAAAAATAATGGTTTTGATTGCTTAGAAATGTTGGAAATTAAGCTTCTCCCAACTGTGCTGTTCTGCTTGTAAAATAATGTGAAAATGGAAAAACTGCTATTGGGTAACTATATCTACTTGAATATAACATTGAATCCCCCTTCTCCTAAAAATGAATGCATTAAAACAATTATGACTGTTATTATACGACAACTAAATTCAGCTTATGGCCCCCAAAAAGTGCCCCTGGCTCTTATCTCAAACAAGGTTCTTCACCTTCTAATTGGCAGATGTCTGAGTGGAAGTGTTTCTTTGTTATTTCTCTTCAGCTATCAAGGGAACTCTGATGAAGTTGGCTGCTATGTGGCTCCCCGTCCCTTATCAAAGGGAAACTGCTACTTTGAGGTAAGTGTTAACACCTGTTTTATTTTCACTAATGATTAGTATCCTTAGATGATGATAGCCTTATCTTTTGAAATGTGTGTGCCTTGCACGCTTCTAAGCAGTTATTATTTTCAATTGTACAATGGGTGGGTCTAATGCTAATAGGGGAAGCAGGTAGCCTAGTGGTTAGAGCATTGGTCCAGGCCAGTAACCGAAAGGTTGCTAGATCGAATCCCCGAGCTGACAAGGTAAACATGTCATTCTGCCCCTGAACAAGGCAGTTAACCCACTGTTCCTAGGCCGTCATTGTAAATAAGAATTAGTTCTTAACTGACTTGCCTAGTTAAATAAAAAAAATCCTGAATGCTGATTGGTTAAAATCGGATTCCAGCCGCTGTCTATTCCACAAGTTATCACCGGCTAAAGCTATGACGTTAAAATGCCTATTTACTCTGTTCCATTTGACTGCGCATCCACTGTCTTATCAGCCCAGCCAGGCAATTTATAAACACGATCTCCACTATAAAAAAACATCTAGACATTACTTAAACCTAATTGAGATGGTTCGGGATGAGTTGGACCACAGAGTGAAGGAAAAGCAGCCAACGAGTGTTCAGCATATGTGGGAACTCCTTCAAGAGTGTTGGAAAAGCATTCCAGGTGAAGCTGGTTGAGAGAATGCCAAGAGTGTGCAAAGGTGTCATCAAGGCAAAGGGTGGCTACTTTGAAAAATCTCAAATGTAAAATATATTTTGAGTTGTTTAACACTTTTTGTGTTACTACATGATTCCATATGTTATTTCGTAGTTTTGGTGTCTTCACTATTATTCTACAATATATAAATAAATAAAAACCCTGCAATGAGTAGGTGTGTCCAAACTTTTGACTGGTGCTGTATGTATGGCAATAGAACATTTAGAACAAATGACTGTCCATAGATACAGAACAAAAAGACTCAATGACTGGCAACCGAACCGATAGAACGAACGACCAGCCGGCTTGGGTAGCAACCCTAGATTTGTGTCGGGAGTATATCTTGTGGAAGGATGAAATGGTATGAATAAGTTAATCAAAATAATTTTTTTACATGAAAGTATGTATATCATTATTTTAATATGTTGGTAACCCGTTGTATAAAAGTGATAATGCCCTCGAAGTCGGTGTTTGGAGGATACACTACCGTTCAAAAGTTTTTTTAGATATTTTTTTTAAGAAAAGCACTTTTTTTTGTCCATTTAAATAACATCAAATTGATCAGAAATACAGTGTAGACATTGTTAATGTTGTAAATGACTATTGCTGGAAATGGCTGATTAAAAAATAAATAATGTTTTATGGAATATCTACATAGGCGTACAGAGGCCCATTATCAGCAACCATCACTCCTGTGTTCCAATGGCACGTTGTGTTTGCTAATCCAAGTTTATCATTTTAAAAGGCTAATTGATCATTAGAAACCCCTTTTGCAATTATGTTAGCACAGCTAAAAACTGTTGTTCTGATTAAAGAAGCAATAAAACTGGCCTTCTTTAGACTAGTTGAGTATCTGGAGCATCAGCATTTGTGGGTTCGATTACAGGCTCAAAATGGGCAGAAACAATGGACTTTCTTATGAAACTCGTCAGTCTATTCTTGTTCAGAGAAATGAAGGCTATTCCATGTGAAAAATAGCCAAGAAACTGAAGATCTGGTACAACGTTGTGTACTACTCCCTTCACAGAACAGCGCAAACTGGCTCTAACCAGAATAGAAAGAGGAGTGGGAGGCCCCGGTGCACAACTGAGCAAGAGGACAAGTACATTAGAGTGTCTAGTTTGAGAAACAGATGACTCACAAGTCCTCAACTGGCAGCTTCATTAAATAGTACCCGCAAAACACCAGTCTCAACGTCAACAGTGAAGAGGCAACTTGCTTGCCTTCTAGACAGAGTTGCAAAGAAAAATCCATATCTCGGACTGGCCAATAAAAATAAAAGATTAAGATGAGCAAAAGAACACAGACACTGGACAGAGGAACTCTGCCTAGAAGGCCAGCATCCCGGAGTCTCCTCATCACTGTTCCACAGCTTGTCTCCACAACTCCACAGCAAGTTGATAGTGGCCCTAGTTATCCAAATTGCCCCCCCCCCAAAATTAAAATTCAAGAAAATAAGCGATAAAATCCATGATCCTTGAGGTATAGATTAAGAATAAAGGGTTTATAAGTAGTTGATAATTGTTTATATGCTAGGCCTACTTACTGTATAACTCCTTTATAAATCCTTTTAAGTATGTAACATGTTACCATACTAAACTTAGGTTGTATACGTACCCTAATATGAGAATATTATAACAGTGCAGTGTAATTTTATGCATAAAGCTTTTCTTAGTAGCGTCAGTGCTGACATGTTGTTGAAAGTGATGTTCCTCACGCTCCTGACCTATAGGAGATGTGTATGTGCGCAAGCTAGAGGCCATTTTCCAAGCAAGATACCAGAGTTTCTCAGAACCGGATCCCTTTTTATCAAAGAAAAGGGTAACCAAAATAATTCTCAAATGCTAGTCACAGTTGGAGTCTGATGGCTATCTGCAAGTTAGATTAAATGAGTTTGACATTTACAGTTAGAAGTTTAGAGTGATCTTTAAAGAACTCCACGTCCATACTTTATGTGATCCGGTTCTCAATTCTCATTCGGCGTGACGCACATCCTGTGAAATTCCCCCAGATATTGAAAGTTTGGGGGCATTCTTTCCCATAAAGGTCATTTGCCTGTCAGAATATGCGTCACTAGTATCCTCATGTTTCCTCATTATGCTTTCACAAGGAAATAATTTCACCTTCGTCAGGCACTGCCCCTGTGCACTCAAATCTAGGCCTATCTGTCTTCTGTGAATCCAGCAGAAGAACATCTGGGATTTGCGGCATTTCACTTATTTCAACATTTTATTTGAATTCCATTTCAATCCATTCAAAGTCCATTCCAATTTCATCAGCCTATCTAAGCCCAGCTGCGTCTGTGAATCTTTCATTCAGACATTTATAAGCTTTTAAGTACCTTCTACTAATGTATTTGAACCTGTCAAGTGCAATACAGCCAGTACTGTAAAAACCTAGAGATTGAACTGAACTGATCAAAAAGTATCCTCGAATGAGTGCAGAGGAGAGCAGGTGAATGAGACCTGGACTTTCACTCAGAAAAACCCAAGGAGTTCAGTTTCAGACTGTGAATAATCACATGGGATCCAGCCCAGAATCTGGGTTCAAATAATGTTTTCTTTCAAAAACTTAATGTGATTGAGCTTGCCTAAATTGCTGGATAGGCAGAATTTGCACTTTTAGGACTATCCCATTGGTTCCTCTGCCAAAGCAGCGGCTACTCTTCCTGGGTTCCAAGCACATTAAGGCACATCACACAAAAAATATACCAACAACAAAAACTATAAATCATATAGCATCATTACACCACAACATTTCTACAACACAAAGTGTATAATAACGCCATAAAACAATAGTAAAATGTATGTGTGTGTGTGCTAGCGTGTGTGTGCCTGTGTCTCTTCACAGTCTGTGTTTTTCCATAAGGTGTAGTTTTCTGTTCTTTAAATCTGATTTTACTGCTCGCATATGAGTTACTTGATGTGGAATAGAGTTCCATGAAGTCATGGCTCTGTGGAGTAGTGGGCGTTTCCTGGAGTCTCTTCTGGACATGGGGAGTGGCAAGAGACCCCTGGTGACATGTCTTGTGGGGTATGCATGGGTCTCTGAGCTGTATGCTAGTCGTTTTGAACAGACAGCTTGGTGCTTTCAACATGTTAAAACCTCTCACAAAGACAAGTATTGATGCAGTCAATCTCTCCTCTACTTTGAGCCAGGAGAGATTGACATGTATGTCATTGATGTTAGCTCTGTGTATATTTAAGAGTCATCTGTGCTGCTCTGTTCTGGGCCGGTGTCTCTCTTGGTGGCACTTGACCATATGACTGGGGAGTAGTCCAGGTGTGAACAAAACTAGGGCCTGTAGGACTTGTTTTGCTGAGCAATGTCAAGAAAGCAGAGAAGCGCTTTATTACAGACAGACCTCTCCCCATCTTAGCTACTGTTGCATCAATATGTTTTGACCATGACAGTTTACAATCCATGGTTACTCCAAGCAGTTTAGTCTCCTTAAGTTGCTCAATTTCCACATTCATTTCAAGATTTAGGTGATGTTTAGTGAATGGTTTGTCCCAAATAAAATGCATTTCGTTTTTGAAATATTTAGTACTAGCTTCTTACTTTCCACCCATTCTAAAACTGACTGCAGTTCTTTAAGTATTGCAGTGATTTAACCTGCTGTGGTAGCTGATGTGTATACTGTTTAGTCATCAGCATACATAGACACACAGGCTTTACTCAATAACAGTAGCAGGTCATTAGTGAAGATTGAAAAAGTAAGGGGCTTAGACAACTGCCCTGGGGAATGCCCGACTCTACCTGGATTATGTTGGAGAGGCTTCCATTAAAGAACACCTTCTGTGTTCTGTTAAATAGGGAACTCTCAATCTACAATAAAGCAGGGGATGTAAAGCCTTAACATATGCATTTTTCCAGCAGCCTATTATGTATGATCAATAATGTCAAAAGCTGCATTGAAGTCTAATAAAACGACTCGTACTAGCTTCTTATACATTTCTTTCAGCCAATCATCAGTGATTTGTGTAAGTGCTGTACATGTTGAGTGCCCCTCCCTGCTTTGCTATTCTTCTGTAGTGGAATGACTTTTGCTTCCTTCCAGGCCTGAGGGCACACACTGTTCTGTAGGCTTAGATTAAAGAGATGGCAAATAGGAGTGGCAATATAGTCCGCTATCATCCTCAGTAAATTTCCATCCAGCCCCAGGTGGCTTGTCATTGTTGATAGACAACAATCATTTTTTCAATGCTTACACACTCACTTTATGGATAAAAAAAATGTGTGCTTGTCTTTCATAATTTGTTGAGTTATGAATGGCTGTGTAGGTTCAGAGTTTGTTGTTGGCATGCCTAAATTTGCTAATCTTGCCAATGAAAAAAAATATTAAAGTAGTTGGCAATATCAGTTGGTTTTGTGATGAATGAGCCATCTGATTCAATGAGGATGGAGTGAGTTTGCTCCAAAGCTTTTTACTATCATTCTTTATTGGGGCTTGGCGATATGGCCAAAATATAGTTTGACAGTATTTTATGTTTTAGATTAATGCAAATTAAATTTTGCTTTATGAGTAGTGCGTGACCCTAGGGTGGCAATGGGTCTTTGGATTCTAATGGGTCTTTCTTCATTCTGATTTGCTTTATTCTGTTCAATTAAACTTCAACCCCAAATTATTTTCTGCATTTTAATCAATTACTGCATTTCCTACACTCATTTGAGATTGTTTCCACACTGCCACGTAGGGCTGCATGATATTGGCAAAAGATCTATGCCTTATTTTTAACCAAATGTTGCAATTGCTATTTGACTTGCGATTTAGAGCAAAACACTTGGCATCATGGAAATGGAATGATTTATAATTCTTTAGTTGGAAGATAATAGTGGGCACTTTGAATACAGTGTTTGACATGACAATGAATAAAAATGCCAGGGAGGAGTTATTGTAACAGGGTTGGAACCAAAGTGTTGGTTAGTGTTTCCTAGGGGACCCAATAATCTTTGGCGACATGAAATGTTTTCTTTTAGCTACTTCATGTATCTAACATATTCATGCTTCACCTAATCCTCATTCGTTTAGAAGATACTGTTGCACAAACAACATGCTGATTTAGGCCTACACCATCACTGGTATCAGGCTGTATAGCTAGCTACATTTGCTCTGACTCAGTACATTTCTAAGCTAGTGATTTAGCGTTAACGGTTAACATGATGTAGCCACAGCTTGCTAAGAAAACTAGATGTTTGCAGATGTAAGAAAAACAAACTAATAGTGAAATTATAGAATGCTTGTGGATTTATATTAAGACGCAAAGTGGAAATAGCATCGTTGTCTTCAACATTGTTGTTCTGCATTGACTGAACACAACTGTCTCATGGTGAGCAACAACAAATGCGCTCCTTGAGTGACGGGGCAGGGCTAGGTTTGTGTGAAAAGAGTGAGATGACTCAAGTAGCGGAGTAAACTATAAAAATGGATGTTACACAGCGTATCACATTTAACAAACCAAACATTTAAATACCGTTATAGAGGGTACAGTTAAAACCCAAACCAGTCCATGCAGCAATACGATAGCACTATATAGTCAAATACGGTACAACGCCCAGCCCTATTCTTTATATAATTTATCTTTGTTTCATAATACGTTTTTTTCCCTCTTTAGTTTTAGACGCATGTTTTCTTAATTTACAGTACGTTTGACAATCGGCTGTGCAGCCAGACTTATTTGCCATTCCTTTTGCCTCGTCCCTCTCAACCGTACAATTTTTCAATTCCTCATCAATCCACAGGATTTTAGCAGTTTTTAGTCATTGGTTTTGTGCTTATTAGTAACTGGAATAAGCAATTTCATAAATGCATCAAGTGCAGCGTCTGGTTGCTCCTCATTACACACAACAGACCAGCAAATTCAACACTACAAAACCTCTTGTATGATCTCTTATGCACTAAATTAGGCCCAGCCTTTGGAAAGTAGAACAAAACGAGAAATAGAAATAAGAAGAACACGAGAAAGTAAGTAAGCTATACACAGGGTCAGTTCCAGGCTCAATTCCAATACCATATTTACAATGTGCAGGGATATTGGCGTGATCGGGGTAGATACTGTATGTGTAGGGGTAAGGTGACTAGGCATCAGGATATACAGTATGATAAACAGAGTAGCAGCATATGATTATTGAATGTGAGTGTTTGACCATTTAAAAAAACAAAACAAGTACACATAAAACTCGAAAAAGCCATACATGCACATGAGTAAAATCATCGAGGATAACACAAAGTATTGGACTTATTTCCATTGTTGTCCTTGAAACAAGATGGCTAGGCAAGATCAAACACGGTAGAACACAGTTTGACAGCGAGATAATAAAACATCTCGCTGTCATATGGTGTGTGTAGCGTCACTATGAATGTGTGTGAGCCAATTAAGTGAGTGTGTGTGATTGAATGTGTAGAGTCATGTAAGTGTGCATAGAGCCGGTGCAAAAAATCCCCCCAAAAATAAATAAATAGATCAATGCAGATAGTCCGCGTAGCCAATTCTTGTTAGCTATTTAGCGGTCTTATGGCTTGTGGATAAAAGCTGTTCAGGAGCATGTTGTTGTCAGACTTGTTGCTCCGGTACCGCTTGCCATACGTAAGCAGAGAGAACAGTCTATGGCATGGGTGACTTAACAATTTTCTGGGCCTTCCTTTCACACCGCCTGATATAGAGGTCCTGGATGGCAGGGAGCTTGGCCCCAGTGATGTACTGTGATGTTGCCTACACTCACCAGCTGGGGTTGGCCCGTCAGGAAGTCCAGGATCCAGTTGCATAGGGAGGTGTTCAGACCCAGGGTCCCAGGCTTGGTGACGAGCCTGGAGGGGACTATTGTGTTTAACGCTGATCTGTAGTCGATAAACAGAATTCTCACACAGGTATTCCTTTTGTTTAGATGGGTGAGGGCAGTGTGGAGTGCAACTGAGATTACTAAGTCTGGGTCTGTTGGGGCGGTATGCAAATTGGAGTGGGTCTTGGGCAGGTTTCCTCAACTGATAAAAAAAATAGAATAATTGTTGGTCATAAGACTGTAAAAACACCAGCAAATCAGTTCCAAGAGATTTTTATTTTAGAAATCTTTCCTTTTAGAAAGTATTCCCACATATAAGAGAGAGATGTAAATGTAAGCAAGGTTTGAAATTATTTGTGTAAGTCAAATATTTTATCTGTTTGGGCACAGGGATCACATTAACACAGAATTCAGCATTTTTTTTACCCAGAAAAAATATACACTGCTCAAAAAAATAAAGGGAACACTTAAACAACACAATGTAACTCCAAGTCAATCACACTTCTGTGAAATCAAACTGTCCACTTAGGAAGCAACACTGATTGACAATACATTTCACATGCTGTTGTGCAAATGGAATAGACAACAGGTGGAAATTATAGGCAATTAGCAAGACACCCCCAATAAAGGAGTGGTTCTGCAGGTGGGGACCACAGACCACTTCTCAGTTCCTATGCTTCCTGGCTGATGTTTTGGTCACTTTTGAATGCTGGCGGTGGTTTCACTCTAGTGGTAGCATGAGAACCCACACAAGTGGCTCAGGTAGTGCAGCTCATCCAGGATGGCACATCAATGTGAGCTGTGGCAAGAAGGTTTGCTATATCTGTCAGCGTAGTGTCCAGAGCATGGAGGCGCTACCAGGAGACAGGCCAGTACATCAGGAGACGTGGAGGAGGCCGTAGGAGGGCAACAGGCCAGTACATCAGGAGACGTGGAGGAGGCCGTAGGAGGGCAACAACCCAGCAGCAGGACCGCTACCTCCGCCTTTGTGCAAGGAGGAGCAGGAGAAGCACTGCCAGAGCCCTGCAAAATGACCTCCAGCAGGCCACAAATGTGCATGTGTCTGCTCAAACGGTCAGAAACAGACTCCGTGAGGGTGGTATGAGGGCCCGACGTCCACGGGTGGGGGTTGTGCTTACAGCCCAACACCGTGCAGGACGTTTGGCATTTGCCAGAGAACACCAAGATTGGCAAATTCGCCACTGGCGTCCTGTGCTCTTCACAGATGAAAGCAGGTTCACACTGAGCACGTGACAGACGTGACAGAGTCTGGAGACGCCGTGGAGAACGTTCTGCTGCCTGCAACATCCTCCAGCATGACCGGTTTGACGGTGGGTCAGTCATGGTGTGGGGTGGCATTTCTTTGGGGGGCCGCACAGCCCTCCATGTGCTCGCCAGAGGTAGCCTGACTGCAATTAGGTACCGAGATGAGATCCTCAGACCCCTTGTGAGACCATATGCTGGTGCGGTTGGCCCTGGGTTCCTCCTAATGCAAGACAATGCTAGACCTCATGTGGCTGGAGTGTGTCAGCAGTTCCTGCAAGAGGAAGGCATTGATGCTATGGACTGGCCCGCCCGTTCCCCAGACCTGAATCCAATTGAGCACATCTGGGACATCATGTCTCGCTCCATCCACCAACGCCACGTTGCACCACAGACTGTCCAGGAGTTGGCGGATGCTTTAGTCCAGGTCTGGGAGGAGATCCCTCAGGAGACCATCCGCCATCTCATCAGGAGCATGCCCAGGCGTTGTAGGGAGGTAATACAGGCACGTGGAGGCCACACACACTACTGAGCCTCATTTTTACTTGTTTTAAGGACATTACATCAAAGTTGGATCAGCCTGTAGTGTGGTTTTCCACTTTAATTTTGAGTGTGACTCCAAATCCAGACCTCCATGGGTTGATAAATTGTTTTTCCATTGATTTATTTTTGTGTGATTTTGTTGTCAGCATATTCAACTATGTAAAAAAAAAAGTATTTAATAAGATTATTTCTTTCATTCAGATCTAGGATGTGTTGTTTAAGTGTTCCCTTTATTTTTTTGAGCAGTATATATAAAACGCATAAGAAATATCTTGCTGAGTTTTTTTAAACAGTTCTTGTAGTTTCTGCTCAGCGTCAGACTCATTTTGTGCTTCATTTGCACTTCTCAACGGGCGTTCGATCAGTAGACAGGGCTCTGACTGATGTGTAGCTACAGTGCCTTCAGAAAGTATTCATACACCTTGACTAATTCCACATTTTGTTGTTGCAGCCTAAATTCTAAATGGATGAAATATTTTTTTTTCTCATCAATCGACACACAATACCCCATAATGAAAAAGTGAAAACATGTTTTTAGAAATTTTAGCAATTTTTATTTTTTATGTAATACATAAATATCACATTTACATGAGTATTCACACCCCTGAGTCAATACAAGTTTCTAAGAGCTTTGCACACCTGGATTGTACAATATTTGCGCATCATTTTTTTAATCCTTCAAGCTCTGTCAAGTTGATTGTCGCTAGACAACCGTTTTCAAATCTTTAACAGATTTTCAAGACGATTTTAAGTTAAAACTGTAACTAGGCCACTTAGGGAACATTCAATGTCGTCTTGGTAAGCAACTCAAGGATATATTTGACTTTGTTTTAGGTTATTGTCCTGCTGAAAGGTGAGTTTATCTCCCAGTGTCTGATGGAAAACAGACCACCAGGTTTTCCTTTAGGATTTTGCCTGTGCTTAGCTCTTTTCTGTTTCTTTTTATCCCCCCCAGAATTCTCTAATCCTTTCCAATTACAAGCATACCCATAACATGATACAGCCACCACCATGCTTGAAAATATGAAGAGTGGTACTCAGTGATGTGTTGTGTTGGATTTTCCCAAAACATAATGCTTTGTATTCAGGACATAAAGTTAATTTCTTTGCCACATTTTTTGCAGTTTTACTGTAGTGCCTTGTTAAAAACAGGATGCATGTTTTGGAATATTTTTATTCTGTACAGGCTTCCCTTCTTTTTACTATTAGTTGATCCATCCGGTCTTCTCCTATCCCAGCCATTAAACGCTAACTGTTTTAAAGTCGCCATTGGCCTCATTGTGAAATCCCTGAGCGGTTTTGTTCCTCTCCGGTATCTGAGTTAAGAAGGATGCCTTTATCTTTTTAATTTTTTTATTTATTTAACCTTTATTTAACTAGGCAAGTCAGTTAAGAACAAATTCTTATTTACAACGACGGCCTACCCCGGCCAAACCCGGACAACGCTGGGCCAATTGTGTGCTGCCCTATGGGACTCCCAATCACGGATAATTGTACATGTATGTGTGGGGTACAAAGATGAGGTAGTAACTCAAAGATCATGTTAAACACCATCATTGCACACATAGTGAGTCTGTGACTTTTTACTCCTGATACTTGCCATATCAAAGGGGTTGAAATACTTATTGACTCAAGACATTTCAGCTTTTCATCTTTAAAATGTCTAAAAACATCATTCCACTTTGACATTATGGGGTATTGTATGTAGGCCAGTAACATAACATTTCAGTTGAATCCATTTTAATTTTAGGCTCTAACACAACAAAATGGGGTAAAAATGGCAAGGGTTGTGAATACTTTCTGAAGGCACTCTATTTCTCTCTCGTACTTTTCTCAGTGTAGCCTGCTTTTCTCCGGTAATATACAAGATTAACTTACAGTGCCTTCGGAAAGTATTCAGACCCCTTGACATTTTCCAAATTTTGTTAAGTTACAGCCTTATTCGAAAACCACTAAGACTCTTCCTAGAGCTGGCTCCCCAGCCAAACTGAGCAATCGCGGAGAAGGGCCTTGGTCAGGGAGGTGACCAAGAACCCGATGGTCACTCTGACAGAGCTCCAGAGTCCCTCTGTGGAGATGGGAGAAACTTCCAGAAGGACAACCAACTCTTCAGTACTCCACCAATTAGGCATTTATGGTGGAGTGGCCAGATGGGAGCCACTCCTCAGTAAAAGGCACATGACAGCCCGCTTGGAGTTTGCCAAAAGGCACATAAAGGACTCTCAGACCATGAGAAACAAGATTCTCTGGTCTGATGAAACCAAGATTGAACTCTTTGGGCTGCATGCCAAATGTCACATCTGGAGGAAACCTGGCACCATCCCTACGGTGAAGCATGGTGGTGGCGGCGGCAGCATGCTGTGGGAATGTTTTTTCAGCGGGAGGTACTGTGAGACTAGTCAGGATCGATGCAAAGATGAACAGCGAGATCCTTGATGAAAACCTGCTCCAGAGCGCTCAGGACCTCAGACTGGGGCGAAGGTTCACCTTCCAACAGGACAGCAACCCTAAGCACACAGCCAAGACAACGCAGGAGTGGCTGCAGGACAAGTCCCTGAATGTCCTTGAGTGGCCCAGCCAGAGCCCAGACTTGAACCCGATCGAACATCTCTGGAGAGACCTGAAAATAGCTGTGTCGCAACGCTCCTCATCCAACTTGACAGAGCTTGAGAGGATCTGCAGAGAAGAATGGGAGAAACTCCCGGTATACAGGTATGCCAAGCTTGTAGCGTCATACCCAAGAACACTCGAGGCTGTAATCTCTGCCAAAGGTTCTTCAACAAATTACTGAGTAAAAGGTCTGAATACTTACGTATGTGATATTTAGCAACAATTAAAAAAAAAAAAATGTTTTTGCTTTGTCTTTATGGGGTATTGTGTGTAGCTTGATGAGGTGGAAAAAACGATTTAATCAATTTTAAAATAAGGCTGTAACCTTACAAAATGTGGAAAAAGTCAAAGGGTCTGAATACTTTCCGAAGGCACTGTATAGCGAAACACTCAGTCAATGTTGCTGGCTGCATTCCTTCTATGATAAACATTAGAAATATGATGGCAATGGATAATTTTTGCAAAAAATACCACGCTTTTTCATTTTAAGCTTATTTACTTGTGTGGCTGCTAGCTAAATAGCATTGCACTTCTGTAATCTGATGTAAATTAAGCCGTTTTCTGCTGAATGTGTTGCACCAATGCATTTTCTTTGAATGGAAACTATAGTTGCACGCTCCTGATCAGTCTGTTGAAGCAAAGAAAACTGTTCATTTTCAATATAAAACGCAGGTGAAATAGTTTAAAGTGCACGTTTTTGATGTTCTGCGTTTTGAAAATGCAGATTTCTTGACTCAACGCGACTCCTGGGGCTTCTTGCAGTGAATTTGAAGTCTACAAATTATTTGTAATTATGTTCCGGCCCCTTTGACCATCCGCTCAGTAAAACAATTGGCTAAATCTAGTTGATGATCCCTGGTGTAGGGTGTCTGGGATGATTGAGTTCTGTGCTATAAACAGCCTTTCAAATCACTTCATGATTACAGATGAGTGATACAGGGCGGTAGTCATTGTGGCAGGTAGCCTTAGAGTTCTTGGGAACGAGAATGATGGTGGTCAGTTTGAGACATTGGGATTACAGATTGGGACAAGGAGAGGTTGAAAATCACTGAATATACCTGCCAGATGTTCTGCGCATGCTCTGAGAACACAGCCCACGGGTGTTGACCTGATTTAAAAACCTTACTCACGTCGTCCTCGGAGAGTGAGATCCCCCAGTCCTCTGGGTCGGCGGGGGCCCTCATGCATGGCCCGCTGTTGTTTTTTGTTGAAGCGTGCATAAAATGCATTGGGGTCCTCTGGTACAGAGGCATCGTTGGGCAGATCATGGCTGGGTCTTCCTTTTTAATCTGTAATGGACTGTTGCCCCTGCCACATACGGTTGGCGGCGGAGCCAGTGACCTGAGGTGGTTAGCTCGTTGACGCTATCGGTGTAGTCCCGGAACTTATTCCAGTCAGTGCTAGCACATCAGTCCTGTAGCCTAGCCTCTGTGCATCATGGGTACTTCTTGTCTGAGTTTCTGCTAGGAGCTTTTGCTATGAACAAGGGCCTTGAATGCTTGCTTGTGGGTAGAGTAACAGTTGTCTAGGCAAAGGAGACTTGTTGATGGAAGTTGGGCATCACGTGTCTTAATGACGCAGAATTAAATCACCGGCAACAAGAAACGCAGCCCTGCGGGTACAAGATTTCCTGCTTGTTTATAGCCTCATACAGTTTGTGCCAACTTGTTGTTTTTCTTGTTCTGAGGTGGGCAGTCACGATAACAACTGAAATTCTCTCTCGTGAGGTAGAAGGGTCTGCATTTGAACCGGGTATCCTAAGACTGGTGAGCAATGGGTCAAGACTTCCACTGAGCTAGAGAGACTTCCACTGTGTGTCAGAGAGAGTGAGTGTTGGACAGGTTCACAGCCAGAGGCACAGGAGGACTACCCTCTCCTGTATGGGCTGCATCACCTTTCACCTAATTATGCTTGGCTCTACTGCCAGCCGCTGGCTGTAACTGTAGCTCTCTCTCTCCCTGCCTGGCTGGCTGAGAAGGCAGAGTGGGGTGGCTGCCCAGGGCAGTGGGGAGGCGGTGGGCCATCCAGCTGTAGACAGGTAGGGAGTCGGCCAGTCAGGCCGGGTGTGTACGTATGTGAGAGAGAGGAGAGGCTGGGGTTGAAAAGTCAATGATTTAATAGCAGCCCCTGACAGCAGTTTTCCATTTAAAGTTGTGACTCAGTGAAGTTCTCACAGTAACTGTTGACTGTTCGATTTCCTGTGAGGCCTATATCTCTCACTCCTCCCCGATCTAATTGTGAAACACCAGCATTGTGGCACATACCTGGGTATGTGTCACATACAATGTTCCCTCTAAGCAGTGTGCTTTCTTTATTTCTTGACCTAGGTGACCATAATGGACACAGGGGTGAGAGGGACGATAGCAGTAGGCCTGGTGCCACAGTTCTACAAGCTGGACCATCAGCCAGGCTGGCTGCCACAGTCTGTAGCCTACCACGCTGATGACGGCAAGTAAGTCTCACACCATGCAGATGACCGCAAGTAGGCCTCAGTCATACCAGCTCCTCAGTTTGACCTCTAAGATGTTTTGTTATGGATGTAGGCTAATTGCAGGGACTTTCAGAGATGCTATGGACCTTATTTTTATTTATTTATTTCACCTTTATTTTATCAGGAAGTCCCATTTTTAAGACCAATGTCTCTTTTTTTACAACAACAAAAATAGTCACACCACAGGCATGATAATGTCCTACAGCATTGTCCAGTGTGAATAAGGCTCAATGAGTCACTGTTATCCTCTTATGTATAGGCTGTACGATGGAAACCCTGTGGGCCAGCAGTTTGGGCCCAAATGCAACCGTGGTGACAGGATTGGCTGTGGAATATACTGTGATACCATCGAGGCTGGGTTGACCACAGTCTTTTTCACTAAGAATGGCAAAGAGGTGAGTTGCTCCTTGCTTTTGCCCAAATTCCACAATGAGAGACCATCAAATAATTGGGGCTTAACTTCAGTGCTCTTGACCGCTGCTTAAAGGGGAATGGAAGTGTTTTTTACAAGCTAGGTCAAATGTCGCTAAGCTTTGTTAAAACACAAGAAGCACAGAGGCAGTAATTTCAATACTTTGTATCCCTAATTTTCTTCATTATTTTGGCAGTTACCTGTACATAATGATTAACCGTTGATCAATTTTAGTGAAGCAGGTGGTCAATGCTGACACCACATTTGAATTCTGAGTACACTCTTTAAACTGGCAGAGATTTGTTCTGTCTTGCAAAACATGGGTGGTTAATTCACTGCAGTATTAGGCCTTATATTTAGCCTACGAATTATGCTTATGAATGAGCTTCTAAATATGTTGATGATCTTTAGCCTATCTATCATCACTGTTCTCCTGCACAAGTACACACCTCCGCTTGCCTCTCAGCAGGCCTTCCAGCTATTCCTTGTTGAGTCCCAGGAAAAACTAGGCTACAACTTGTTGGTCAAATACACTATATATACAAAAGTGTGTGGACACCTCCTTCCTACACCTGTTTCTGACAGGTGTATAAAATCAAGCACACAGCCATGCAATCTTCATAGATAAACATTGGCAGTAGAATGGCCTTATTGAAGAGCTCAGTGACTTTCAACGTGGCACTGTCATAGGATGCCACCTTTCCGTAATTTCATCAAATTTCTGCCTTGCTAGAGCTGCCCCGGTCAACTGTATGTGCTCTGATTATGAAGTGGAAATGTCTAGGAGCAACAACGGCTCAGCCGCAAAGTGGTAGGCCACACAAGCTCACAGAACGGGACTGTCGAGTGCTGTAGCGCATAGCATGAAAAATCGTCTGTCCTCTGTTGCAACACTTGCTACCGAGTTCCAAACTGCCTCTGGGAGCAAAGTCAGCACAAGAAATGTTCGTCAGCACAAGACAGCACACAACACCGAGCTGCCTCTCACAAGCTTAAGATCGCCATGTGCAGTGTGAAGCTCGCCGCCATTGGGCTCTGTGGACACGTTAGCCAAGTGTCAGACACGGTGTAGTAGGATTCAATCTTAGTCCTGTATTGACGCTTTGCCTGTTTGATGGTTCGTCTGATGGCATAGCAGGATTTCTTTTAAGCGTCTGGACTAGCCTTTTGCTAGGTGCGGATGTTGCCTGTAATCCATGGCTTCTGGTTAGGATATGTACGTACCGTCACTGTATTTTGAAGATTGTTTTACTGTTAGCCTATTTGAGGACAGAACCAACCTTGCTCTTGCTTGCCTAATTTAAAATACAGCATAGGCCAAATTAACTGGTGGGGAAAAGTTTGAAAGGTGGGAGAGTACAATGATGTGATCTCATTTGTAGGATGCGACAGACAGGCAGAGACCAGTAGGCCTACTATGAAAAATAAGATCTAAGAGTTTACAACCATTAGACAAATAGAATTGACCTGAAGAACGTCTTGAGAAACAAGCATTTATAGGCCATCATAAATCAACATCCTAAAATGTTTGACTACTCAGTGACGTAATAATATGAAGAAAGGTAATTTACAGTTAGCTGGCATTCTAGAACCTAGTGCTTCTGTTCCCCCTTAAGCCTAACATCCTTGAGAAGAAGAGCTAAGACATCGTGTGTGTGTGTGTGTGTGTGTGCGTGTCTGCGCCTGCATGTCTGTGTGCGTCTGCGCCTGCATGGCTGTGTGTGTGTGTGTCTACGTCTGTGTGTGTGTGTGTGTGTGTCTACGCCTGCATGGCTGTGTGTGTGTGTGTCTACGTCTGTGTGTGTGTGTGTCTACGCCTGCATGTCTGTGTGTGTGCGCGCGGGTCTGTGCGTTCATGCGTCCGACCTCCGTGTGTTTTGTTCCAGGTGGGCTCGTTGGCGTTCCCGGTAGCGGCAGAGTGCCTGTTCCCAGCCATCGGGATGCACTCTCTGGGAGAGGAAGTGAGGCTGGACCTCCAGGCAGAGTGGGACATGGAGGAGGCCGACAGCGTCATGATGGTGGACAGCCACGAGGACGACTGGGGACGTCTCTACGACATCAGGGTCACTGGCACGGTAAGGAGTAATACAGAACAGCATCCTCCCATTCTGTCACTCCCTTTTTATGCTGCTGGAATGACTGAGCTCTCTCACACACACACATACACGTACGCATCTGCGTACATGCATGCGCGCACACACACCTGCATTGCTGCCCCTGTCTTTCTGTAACCACCTCAACGTAACATAACCAACAGGCCACAAGGGCACAAGCTACTGAATGGCCAGTTGTGGAGGAACGTGCATGGCCAACAGATATGACGTGTATGAAAAAGACGAACAGCACTCGCAAATTAAGTATTAGGTTTTATTTCGTTTTATTATCAGCAGGCACAATGGACAAGTTTTGGCCAACAAGCCTATTTTCCAGAGGGTTGAACATTGTTTTAGACATGTAGCTATCTGGTGGCTGTTACTGGAAGTGGTTACAGGAATGGGGATTTGAGGAGAGGTTTTTTCCCAATTATGACTCCCCCCTTCCTGCCCCAGCTTCTTGACTCCACAAGACCTTCTTGGCTAACTGTAAAACTGTGTCAATTAGTGATGTTGTTAGCTGGCACCTTCCCACTTACATTTGTGTGCCAAGGTGCCGTTGGTTGCGACAGCCAGTAGTGGGGGTCAGGATGGATTTGGCTGCTGTTTCTGTTAGTTTCCCAGCAGTGTTTAGGAAATTTAAGAAAAACAGTAACATCCTGGGTTCTGTTTGTGTTGTGGGTACGTAGATCAGACCCCCCTCATCTCTAATACGGAGAGATTCAAAGAATCCAGGTTATATATGTTGATACTAGAGGCATGCGGGCGGGCGTGCGCACGCACACACACACGGGTTGCGTGACAGATTTGTTCATCCACAGGTCGTGACACCTCCAGTTGAGAGGACTGAGAGAGACCATCATCTGTAAGTAGTGAGGGTAGACTGAGGTCATAAAAGAGGGTCTGCGGGTTAAGACAAATTATTTCTGAGCTCTGCTTTCCTGGACTAATGGTTGGCAGTGGCACGGAACGGGATGGTACGAGCCAAGGCCTGGCAGCTCACCAGGTTGTAAAAATTCAGTAAGGGGAGTAGCGGGACTCCAAGGAATCTTTTACTCCGTCTCATGTGGTCGGAGGTTTTCACAGCTGGGGTGTTCAGCTGTGTTTGTGTGTGTCCTGCAGGCGACCATTTTGTTTAGTTCCTTTTTTGTGTCTTACTTTAGGAGCAAGTGAGTAAAGTAGCCCTCATCAACATGAGGAGAGGGTGATGATGGTGGTTCTGTTGATGCTGGAAACAGATAAGGGCGAGTTTTGACAAGCTCAAGGTCTTTTCGGGTGGAGATCTGAGACTGGCCTCTTAGGTCTTACAACCATTCTCTTCACACAAAGACTAGTACAATATAGTTGTTTCGGAATCTGAACAGACCAGGGTTCAAATAATATTTGTTTCATTTCAAATACTTCGAGCTGCACTTGACAGAGCTTGCCTGGCTCTCTAAATAACCTACTTGGAATATCAGGGTGATAGAGTTGCACTTTAATAGCCCTGGGTGGATCTCTGTGGGTTTTAGTTTCAACATTCAGCAAATGAAAACCAATACTTCAAACTTTTATCTCTTTTGGTGAGAAGCAAACCTCTCTCTCATGATGTGTTAACAATTGTTCCATTAAAAAACACCTGGCTCGTCTCATAGTTTTCTAAACAGTGTGTGTGTGTGGGTTTTTCCCTCCCCCACATGTCATGTTAGTTCCTCTGTTGAATGAGAGTATTAATCTGATGTATAGTAATTAGAAGCAATGCAAATATTATCCCTCTTTCATATGTACTGTAACTATGCAACGGAGCTTTCCGGTGAAAGTTTCCGATGACATAGCTATACAGTTTGTATCGCGGATGGGCGTCTTATCATTTTATACCACTTAGGCCTACGTTATTGTACCGTATTCTTGCCTGGCGTTGTTTACTTTGTCAGTATCACCATTTGTAGACTTTGCCACAGAATGGAATACTTTTATGTGTTGTTATTCAAAACTATAATAACTGTTCTGATTCTGAATGATAACCGTCCTAACAGATGGTAGAAAAGGGACAAAGAATTATGATGCCACAAGAAAGGTACAGTGCCTTCAGAAAGTATTCATGCTCCTTGACTTATTCCATATTTTGTTGTTACAGCCTGAATTCAAAATGGATTAAATGTTGGGTTTTTTTTCTCACCCATCTACACACGATACCCCATAATGAAAAAGTGCAAACATGTTTTTAGACATTTTTGCAAATGTTTTAAAAATGAAATACAGATATGTAATTTACACCCCTGAGTCAATACTTTGTAGAAGCACCTTTGGTGGTGATTACAGCTTTGAGCTGTCTAGGGTATGTCTATATCAGCTTTGAGTTGTCTAGGGTATGTCTATATCAGCTTTGAGTTGTCTATATCAGCTTTGAGTTGTCTAGGGTATGTCTATATCAGCTTTGACTTGTCTTGGGTATGTCTATATCAGCTTTGACTTGTCTTGGGTATGTCTATATCAGCTTTGACTTGTCTAGGGTATGTCTATATCAGCTTTGACTTGTCTATATCAGCTTTGACTTGTCTAGGGTATGTCTATATCAGCTTTGAGTTGTCTATATCAGCTTTGAGTTGTCTTGGGTATGTCTATATCAGCTTTGACTTGTCTAGGGTATGTCTATATCAGCTTTGACTTGTCTAGGGTATGTCTATTAGAGGTCGGCCGATTTTGATTTTTCAACGTCGATACCGATTATTGGAGGACCCAAAACCCCGATACCGATTAATCGGCCGATTATTGTTTTTTTTAAAAACCTTTTATAATGACAATTACAACAATACTGAATGAACACTTATTTTAACTTAATATAATACATCAATAAAATCAATTTAGCCTCAAATAAATAATGAAACATGTTCAATTTGGTTTAAATAATGCAAAACAAAGTGTTGGAGAAGAAAGTAAAAGTGCAATATGTGCCATGTAAGAAAGCTAATGTTTACGTGGCTTGCTCAGAACATGGGAACATATGAAAGCTAGTGGTTCCTTTTAACATGAGTCTTCAATATTCCCAGGTAAGAAGTTTTAGGTTGTAGTTATTATAGGAATTATAGGACTATTTCTCTCTATACGATTTGTATTTCATATACCTTTGACTATTGGATGTTCTTATAAGCACTTTAGTATTGCCAGTGTAACAGTATAGCTTCCGTCCCTCTCCTCGCTCCTACCTGGGCTCAAACCAGGAACACATCGACAACAGCCACCCTCGAAGCAGCGTTACCCATGCAGAGGAAGGGAAACAACTACTTCAAGTCTCAGAGCGAGTGACGTTTGAAACGCTATTAGCGTGCACCCGGCTAACTAGCTAGCCATTTCACATCGGTTACACCAGCCTAATCTTGGGAGTTGATAGGCTTGAAGGGGTGGAATGTTCCAACAGGAATCTGTTCCAAAAAACGTAAAGTAAAAGGTTTCCAACCAACATCGCATACAAAGTAGCAACGCATACAAACCTAGCTAACTAGCTGCCAAATAGGCATCAACTCACCACGTAGCTTATTCTTAATGTTTGTCCATAGGCAAACAGACATGTGAGGACAGACATTTTTCGGAATAAACGTGATGAGTGAAAAACGCAATGAAATAGACCACTCCCTACCCGGTATCTTATTCTGCCGCTATACAACTTTGTATGCGTTGTTTTTTGGAAACCTTGTTATTTACGAAGTTTTTGGAATAGATTCCTGTTGGAACGTTCCACAAATTATACCCACCCAGGTTGAAGTCATAAACGGCGCAATGCTTGAAGCACAGCGAAGGGCTGTTTGAATGAATTACGAGCCTGCTGCTGCCTACCACCGCTCAGTCAGACTGCTCTATCAAATCATAGACTTAATTATAATATAATAAACACACAGAAATACGAGCCTTAGGTCATTAATATGGTAGAATCCGGAAACTATCATCTCGAAAACAAACGTTTTTTTCTTTCAGTGACATACGGAACCGTTCCGTATTTTATCTAACGGGTGGCTAAGTCTAAATATTCCTGTTAGGCATTGATGTTTATGGTTAGGTACATTGGTGCAACGACAGTACTTTTTTCGCAAATGCGCTTGTTAAATCAACACCGTTTGTCGAAGTAGGCTGTGATTCAATGAAAATTAACAGGCACCGCATCGATTATATGCAACGCAGGACACGTTAGATAAACTAGTAATATCATCAACCATGTGTAGTTAACTAGTGATTATGTTAAGATTGATAGTTTTTTATAAGTCTAATGCTAGCTAGCAACTTACCTTTGCTTCTTGCTGCCCTCGCGTAACAGGTAGTCAGCCTGTTAATCCTTGTGGAGTGCAATGTAAGGCAGGTGGTTAGAGCGTTAACCGAAGGTTGCAAAAACGAATCCCCCCTGAACAAGGCAGTTAACCCCCGTTTCTAGGTCGTCATTGTAAATAAGAATGTGTTCTTAATCTGACTTGCCTAGTTAAATAAAGTTGTAAAAAATAAAAATAAAAAAATAAAAAATAAAAAAAAATCGGCAAATCGGTGGCCAAAAATACAGATTACCGATTGTTATGAAAACTTGAAATCAGCCCTAATTAATCGGCCATTCCGATTAATCGGTCGACCTCTAATGTCTATATCAGCTTTGAGTTGTCTATATCAGCTTTGAGTTGTCTAGGGTATGTCTATATCAGCTTTGAGTTGTCTATATCAGCTTTGAGTTGTCTAGGGTATGTCTATATCAGCTTTGAGTTGTCTAGGGTATGTCTATATCAGCTTTGAGTTGTCTATATCAGCTTTGAGTTGTCTAGGGTATGTCTATATCAGCTTTGGCTTGTCTAGGGTATGTCTATATCAGCTTTGAGTTGTCTTGGGTATGTCTATATCAGCTTTGGCTTGTCTAGGGTATGTCTATCAGCTTTGAGTTGTCTAGGGTATGTCTATATCAGCTTTGGCTTGTCTAGGGTATGTCTATCAGCTTTGAGTTGTCTAGGGTATGTCTATATCAGCTTTGTACTTCTGGATTTGGGCATTTTCTCAAGCTTTGCTAAGTTGGATGGGGAGCAGCAGTGAACATCAATCTTCAAGTCATTCCACAGATTTTCAATGCGATTCAACTCTGTGCTTTGGCTGGGCCGCTCAAGGACTTTAACATTCTTGTTCTGAAGCCATTTCCAGCATTGCTTTGGCTGTATGCTTGGGGTCGTTGTCCTGTTGGAACGTAAATCTTCACCCCAGTCTAAGGTTGTTGGCACTCTGAAGCAGGTTCTCATCAAGGACTTGCCTGTATTTGGCACCATTCATTGTTCCCTCTATCCTTACCAGTCTCTCATTCCCTGCTGCTGAAAAGTTGCTGCCACAACCATGCTTCACGGTAGGTACAGTGTTAATTGGTGATGAGCTATGCCTGGTTTTCTCCAGAAATAGCTCTTTGCATTTAGGCCGAAGAGTTACATTTTTGTCTGATCAGACCACAATCTGGGTAGAGTCTGGGTAGTTCCATGTTTTTTCCATTTCCCAATGATGGAGACCATTGTACTCTTGGAAACTTTCATCACTCTAGAAATAGTTTTATACCCTTCTCAGATATAAGCCTCATCACAATTCTATGTCAGAGATCTACAGACATGTGGAATAAGTCAAGGCGTATGACTACTTTCTGAAGGCACTGTAAATTACTTTTCTGACAAGTGTGATTTTTATGGGGCTGAAGAGAAGTGAGACGTGCAAAGCCACAGAATGCAGAGTAGTACAATGGTGACGGCACTGACTTGCCTTCCATGGAGTCCTTGTCTTTGAACACTGTTTACATTGCAGTTGGCGGGACGGGCGCTCCTGTTTAGATAAGTGGGTATCAGATCCCAGCTGTTTACCAACTGTCAGCATCAGGCCTGTCTGGCAAAACACTAAACCCATCCATCACAAGATTTCCTCTCTATAATAACATAGGCTATGTCCTCCATTTTCAAATGTACATTGCTGTTATAGTTTATGTTCTTGAGATAAACTGAGTCAAACTCATAGAATCAATGTAATAGAAAAGGAATCATATATATATATATGGTCCTATTCTCCCCAACTTCTTTTCCAATGATGGATGGATGTACAGTTGAAGTCGGAAGTTTACATACACCTTAGCAAAATACATTTCAACTCAGTTTTTCCACAATTCCTGACATTTAATCTTAGTAAAAATCCCCTGTCTGAGGTCAGTTAGGATCACCACTTTATTTTAAGAATGTGAAATGTCAGAATAATAGTAGAGAGAAGGATATATTTCAGCTTTTATTTATTTCATCACATTCTTAGTGGGTCAGAAGTTTACATACACTCAATTAGTATTTGGTAGCATTGCCTTTAAATTGTTTAACTTGGGTCAAACGTTTCGGGTAGCCTTCCACAAGATTCCCACAATAAGTTGGGTGAATTTTGGCCCACATGCTTTTTCAGTTCTGTCCACATATTTTCTATAGGATTGAGGTCAGGGCTCTGTGATGGCCACTCCAATACCTTGACTGTGTTGTCCTTAAGCCATTTTGCCACAACTTTGGAAGTATGCTTGTGGTCATTGTCCATTTGACAGACCCATTTGCGACCAAGCTTTAACTTCCTGACTGATGTCTTGAGATGTTGCTTCAATATATCCACATAATTTTCATACCTCTTGATGCCATCTATTTTGTGAAGTGCACCAGTCCCCCCTGCAGCAAAGCACCCCCACAACATGATGGTGCCACCCCGGTGCTTCACGGTTGGGATGGTGTTTTTCAGCTTGCAAGCCTCTCCCTTTTTCCTCCAAACATAACAATTGTCATTATGGCCAAACAGTTCTATTTTTGTTTCATCAGACCAGAGGACATTTCTCTAAAAAGTACGATCTTTGTCCCCATGTGCAGTTGCAAACCGTAGTTTGGCTTTTTTATGGCGGTTTTGGAGCAGTGGCTTCTTCCTTACTGAGCGGCCTTTCAGGTTATGACGATATAGGAGTTGTTTTACTGTGGATATAGATACTTTTCTACCTGTTTTCTCCAGCATCTTTACAAGGTCCTTTGCTGTTGTTCTGAGATTGATTTGCAATTTTTGCACTAAAGTATGTTCATCTCTAGGAGACAGAACGCGTCTCCTTCCTGAGCGGTATGACGGCTGCGTGGTCCCATGGTGTTTATACTTGGGTGCTATTGTTTGTACAGATGAACGTGGTACCTTCAAGCGTTTGGAAATTGCTGCCAAGGATGAACCAGACTTGTGGAGGTCTACAATTTTGTTTCTGAGGTCTTGGCTGATTTTCTTTTGATTTTCCCATGATGTCAAGCAAAGAGGCACTGAGTTTGAAGGTAGGCCTTGAAATACATCCACAGGTACACCTCCAATTTACTCAAATTATGTCAATTAGCCTGTCAGAGACTTCTAAAGCCATGACATAATTTTCTGGAATTTTCCACGCTTTTTAAAGGCAGTCAACTTCGTGTATGTAAACTTCTGGAATTGGAAAATTGGAATTGTGATACAGTGAATTATAAGTGAAATAATCTGTCTGTAAACAATTGTTGGAAAAATTACTTGCCTTGCACAAAGTAGATGTCCTAACCGACTTGCCAAAACTATAGTTTGTTAACAAGAAATTTGTGGAGTGGTTGAAAAACGAGTTTTAATGACTCCAACCTAAGTGTATGTAAACTTCCGACTTCAACTGTATGTGTATGTGTGTGCGTGCGGTATGTATGTATGTATGTATGTATGTATGTATGTATGTATGTATGTATGTATGTATGTATGTATGTATGTATGTATGTATGTATGTATGTATGTATGTATGTATTAATTAGTACCAGTCAAAAGTGTGGACACACCTAGTCATTTAAGGGTTTTTCATAATTTTTTACTATTTTCTACATTGAGGTCGAAGGAATTGTCCGTAGAGCTCCGAGACAGGATTGTGCTGAGACACAGATCTGGGAAAGGGTACCAAAAATGTTTTGCAGCATTGAAGGTCCCCAAGAACAGAGACCTCCGTCGTTCTTAAATGGAAGAAGTTTGGAACCACCAAGACTCTTCCTGGCCAGGCGGACAGCTCTAATCTGAGCAATCAGGTTATTTCATTGTTTTGATGTCTTCACTATTATTCTACAATGTAGAAAATAGTAAAAATAAAGAAAAACCCTTGAGGGAGTAGGTGTGTCTAAATTTACGACTGATCTGTCTCTGTCTGTTATTCTTGGGGGGATGGGGGATTGCTCAATTCCCTTAATGTCATAATATTACATCATTACTGATTTATTGAACTCCTTTTGTCATGGTTTTTAATGGAAGGTACACAAAACAGACAGAACACGTATTGTGTAATCCATATAAATCAGTTTTGACTAATAGACTAAAACTCCCAATTGAAATAAGACTTAGGTAATGTTATAAGTTGTATTGTCCGCCGCCATGCTCTTGCTCCTGTATGTTTTGTCTTGTGAGGAGGCATTTGGCTGGCTGTGCTGCGTACGTGCTGCTTGATACAAATGCAAGCAGCCAAATCCCTCTCTCCCTGTTGCCACAGCAGCGGCTGTCCCCACCAAGCTAATCCCCCCCCCCCCCCAGCATAGTGCTGCAGAGGGCTGGGCAACACCTCAGTCTGCTGCTGGAATGACTGAGCTCTCCCTCCCTCCCTCACACACACACACACACACACGCACACATCTCGCTTACATGCACGCATGTACATACACCTGCATGGCTGCCACTGTCTTTCTGTTGTCACCAACATAACACCATTTTCTATGCTCCCTGACTCTCTAGCTTTCATTTTGGTGATTATCAGCGAGCTGGACACAGTCAAGGAACTATGTGGGTTCATTTCTACACAGTTTTCGATTTGGTTTTATTCATTTCAAAGTATATTGAGTTTGCACCCCCCCACCCCCATAATGTTCTGTCTAGACACTTTTACACTTACCGCCCGGTGGGCTGCATTGGGGAAAAAGGGGGATACCTAGTCAGTTGTACAACTGAATGCATTCAACTGAAATGTGTCTTCCGCATTTAACCAAAACCCTCTGAATCAGAGTGGTGCCGGGGGCTGCCTTAATCGGACGTCATCGGCACCCAGGGAGCAGTTGTTGTTGTCGTGGGTTAGCTGCCTTGATCAAGGGCAGAATGGCAGATTTTTTTCCCACCTTGCCGGCTCTGGGATTTGAACCATCTTACCTGCTAGGCTATCTGCCACAAACATTTGTTTTACTATCCTTGTGGGGACCAAACAATTGATTCCCATTCAAAATCCTATTTTCTCTAACCTTAACCCTAATTTTAACCATAAACCTTAACCCCTAAGCCTAAAATATCATTTTTTGGTTACTTGTGAAATGTTTCCTTGTCAGAATGTTCTTTGCTTTACTAACCTTGTGAGGACTTCTAGTCCCCACAAGGATAGTAAAAAAAACACACACACACACACACACACACACACGTATCCTCCTGAAGTTTTAAATGGGCTGACTGTTCTAGTATTAAATCCCATATTATTCTTCTTAGTGTGTCAATTAACCTAGAAAGATCAAATCATCATGTCCTCTTGCCCCTTCCAGGTTCCCCCACCTAAACTTGAGCAGCACATAGAATATATTATCATCTGTGCTGGTCTCCAGCCAACACATGCACCTCTCCATAGAGTTCTATCTGAACCACCAGTCATGTTATTTCCATTTGCTAGAGGAGCTAACACCCTTCTAAGGTTGCCTGGTTCCTTCCTTGGAGGAACAGTTGTCATGCATCCCATCATGATACTGTTTGATCTGCTGAAGTTCATCAGTTTCCCATAAACTGTGTAATTTCACTGTTGAGAACCACTAGGCAGGCAGGCAGGCAGACACTGCAGGCAGTGGCACCGACCGGAGTGTCCTCTGACTGTCTCCACGATGGGAACAGAACAGCGTGAGAAAGTGTGTGTTTGTGAGTATGAAAGGAAGCTCTGATGAATACTGTATGTGGGAGGTTTAGGCGAGGCCGGGCCAACCTGCTTCTTTAACTAGACGTCTCACTGAAAATTTCCGCTTAAGTCTGCATCATATCTGAAAAATGGCCTAGATGGCAAGAGATATCTCACACGAATGACAGTGACACAGATTAAGAATTGTGTTGATTTAAATAGCCAGCTACAGTTTAAAGTAAGACTGAGATTTTATGATATTCAAAATATTGGTTCTGGTTCATCATAGTTTAGCCGAGTTGTTAGTTAGTTGAGCTGTTCTACACACTTTTTCCTATATAGTGCACTACTTTTGATGGTCATCAGGGTGCTGATCAAAAGTAATGCACTATATAGGGAATAGAGTGACATTTGGGGTGCAACCACAGACAATAGAGATGTATGTTCCATTTATTCTCTTTAGCCATTTTGAAAAAAACAGCATAGACCAGCATGAATTTTAAGCTGGTCTGTGCTGGTCTGATGCTGGTCTGTGCTGGTCTGACCAGCATGGTCTCGCTGGTTCTGCAAGCCAACTAGCATGGTCTAACTGGCTGTGCTGGCTGACCAGCATTCATTGTGTTTTCAACTTACTGTTGAGAGTTAGAATAGTAGATTGAACGAAGTGCAATTTTTTTATTTGTTTGTGCATCAGTAGTTTTTCTCATGACAGTCACTCAATTAGCCCATGTCATTGTTAAGTTAGTGTAGCGTCCAGATATCTAAACTTGTAGGAATTATGGTTGAATAACCGACCGTGGGGCCCCCAAGTCACTCACTCAGATATTATATTACAATCTGCAAACATTTATCTCCACCCTATGGCAAAATGTTTAGATTTGCAGCAAACTTGCTTTAAAACTACAAAATGTTCACTATGTCCCATGGCAAAATGTGTAGAATTGCAGGAAATTAACAAAATTTCGCTTAGGACCCTCAGAAGGCTAGGGCCGGCTATGACTGCATGTGTGGGCATGGATGTGCTTACGCAGACCCTCGAGCAACTGTGGCCCCCCCAGAATTTCTGTGGCCCCGACCCCATAAAAGTTGCCCATCCCTGACCTAAACCGTTTAAACTGGAACAACCATTTCAGTAACGGGTGCAATAAATCCAGCTAACGGATAGGATTCGTTTTTTTATCTTTGTGTAGCATAAGATAAATGTATTGATTTAATCAGTCAATGTATATGCAAAAACAGATTTTGCAACATACAATTTAAAAACATTTTTTACTGCAATACATTTACTTGACTTAAAGGGAAATTCTACCGATGCTCTATTTAAAAAAAAATATACACTACCGTTCAAAATTTTGGGGTCACTTAGAAATGTCCTTGTTTTTGAAAGAAAAGCTATTTTTTTTGTCCATTTTTAAAATAACATCAAATTGATCAGAAATACATTGTAGACATTGTTAATGTTGTAAATGACTATTGCTGGAAATGGCAGATTTTTTTATTTTTATCACTCCTGTGTTCCAATGGCACATTGTGTTAGCTAGTCCAAGTTTATCATTTTAAAAGGCTAATTGATCATTAAAAAACCCTTTTGAAATTATGTTAGCACAGCTGAAAACAGTTGTTCTGATTTAAAGAAGCAATAAAACTGGCCTTTAGATTAGTTGAGTATCTGGAGCATCAGCATTTGTGGGTTCGATTACAGGCTCAAAATGGGCAGAAACAAAGAACTTTCTTCTGAAACTCGTCAGTCTAATCTTGTTCTGAGAAATGAAGGCTATTCCATGCGAGAAGTTGCCAAGAAACTGAAGATCTCGTACAACGCAGTGTACTACTCCCTTCACAGAACAGCGCAAACTAGCTCTAACCAGAATAGAAAGAGGAGTAGGAGGCCCCGGTGCACAACTGAGCATGAGGACAAGTACATTAGAGTGTCTAGTTTGAGAAACAGACGCCTCACAAGTCCTCAAATGGCAGCTTCATTAAATAGTACCCGCAAAACACCAGTCTCAACGTCAACTGTGAAGAGCCGACTCCGGGATGCTGGCCTTCTAGGCAGAGTTGCAAAGAAAAATCTATATCTCAGACTGGCCAATAAAAGATTAAGATGGGCAAAAGAACACAGACACTGGACAGAGGAACTCTGCCTAGAAGACCAGCATGGTCTGTGTCTTGTCGTATTTGGTGTGTTACTAGTAGGCTACAAATTAACACAGGTACATTGCCTCCACCTACTTTTCAAAGCGCAGTGATGATTGTACCTTATTTCCAAAATATTGGGTAGAAAAATTTACCATCATCAGAGCTCTAAAGTACGACACATTTGGTCGCATATGAGACAAAATATTTTGCTGTGCGTCTAGGAGTTTTATTTTGGGAGCAAAATCTCCCAGATAATAATTGTTGTAATGATAAGGCTTTGCTGTACCCTTGTTTCCTCCTGCCCTAGAGCAACAAATGAGTACTACAGCAAAAATGGCTTACTTCCAGGTCAAAAGATCTGACCCATATTACCGGCGCAACATTTGTATCTTACTATAGCGGATCACAGGGACTGCATTTTACATTCATAAATCATGTCGTTGGCCGTTCTAAAACTGGCGACGTCGTTAACCATTTGTTTACACTTTGTTCAGTAATGTTACCTCATTGGCTAGCTATCTAACAACCTGGTAACTTTACCGGTGTATGCAAACATTTGGGGACACAGAAGTAAAGGAATACCATCTTCAGGAGATCAATGATCATAGCAATGAATGAATGATAGATCTCTTGTATGTCGTCATCACAAACCTGACGTTTTTAAAGAAACAGTGTACCATTTTCAGTGTATTGCATCCCATTAGGAAAATAGTGCTTTTTATACAATGTAGAAACCAAATATTCCACAAATGATTTAGTAATTTCAATGACTGGTATTTGTATCAAAATGTTTTACTTTTATAATAAATCAATGTATTTACAGTGTTACATATTAGTTTCTAGGGCGCATGTAGTTCGAAAGTAGCTAGAATTCATATTGGCCTGTGGTATTCAACCGTGGGTCCACAGAGGTACTGCAGGGGGTCAACGGAAATATAGAGTGCCTTCGGAAAGTCTTCAGACCCGTTGACTTTCTCCACATTTTATTACATTACAGCCTGTTTCTAAAATTGATTACATAGTTTTTTCTTCCCTCATTAATCTACACACAATACCCCATAATGACAATGCAAAAACAGTTTTTTTATACATTTTTGCTAATTTATAAAAAATAAAGCAACTTAAATATCACATTTACATAAGTATTCAGACCCTGTACTCCATACTTTGTTGAAGCACTTTTGCCAGCGATTACAGCATCGAGTGTTCTTGGGTATGACGCTACACGCTTGGCACACCTGTATTTGGGGAGTTTCTCCCGTTCTCTGCAGAGCCTCTCAAGCTCTGTCAGGTTGTATGGGCAGCGTCGATGCACAGCTTTTTTCAGGTCTCTCCAGAGATGTTTGATCGGGTTCAAGTCCGGGCTCTGGCTGGGCCACTCAAGGACATTCAGAGACTTGTTCCAAAGCCACTTCTGCGTTGTCTTGGCTGTATGCTTAGGGTCGTTGTCCTGTTGGAAGGTGAACCTTTGCCCCTGAGTGCTCTGGAACAGGTTTTCATCAAGGATCTCGCTGTACTTTGCTCCGTTCATCTTTGCCTCTATCCTGACTAGTCTCCCAGTCCCTGCAACTGAAATACAACCCCACAGCATGATGCTGCCACCACGTTGCTTCACTGTAGGGATTGTGCCAGGTTTCCTCCAGACGTGACGCTTGGCATTCAGGCCAAAGAGTTCAATCTTGGTTTTATCAGACCGGAGAATATTGTTCCTCATGGTCTGAGAGTCTTTAGGTGCCTTTTGGCAAACTCCAAGCAGGCTGTCAATTGCATTTTACTAAGGAGTGGCTTCCGTCTGGCTGCTCTACCATAAAGGCCTGATTTGGTGGAGTGCTGCAGAGATGGGAGAATCTTCCAGAAAGACAACCTTCTCCACAGAGGAACTCTGGAGCTCTGTCAGAGTGACCATCGGGTTCTTGGTCAACTCCCTGACCAAGTCCCTTCTCCCCTGATTGCTCAGTTTGGCCGGGCGGCCAGCTCTAGGAAGAGTCTTGGAGGTTCCAAACTTTTTCCATTTAAGAATGACAGAGGCATCTGTTCTTGGGGACCTTCAATGCTGCACAACATTTTTGGTACCCTATCCCAGATCTGTGTCTCGACACAATCCTGTCTCTGAGCTCTACGGACGATTCCTTCGACCTCATGGCTTGGTTTATGCTCTGACAAGTGTGGGACCTTAAATAGACAGGTGTGTGCCTGAGCTCAATTTCGAGTCTCATAGCAAAGGGTCTGAATACTATTGCAAATAAGGTATTTCAGATTTTTATTTGTAATACATTTGCAAAAATAAATAACTTTTCACTGTCATTATGGGGTATTGTATGTAGATTGCTGAGGATGTATTATTTATTTAATCCATTTTAGAATAAGGTTGAAACATAAGAAAATGTGGAAAAAGTCGAGGGGTCTGAATACTTTCCAAAGGCACTGTATCCCCACTTGGTGCTGGATTCCAATAGGAATTAGACATCACTTTGCAAGCCTGCATAATGTGACTTGATGCTGGTATGCTGGTGACCAGAAAAACAACAGCAGGGACGTCTCATCTCTGTTTTTCTGCAGAGGAAATAAAACAGAGTTAATTTGTTTCCCAGCTACAGTGAGGGAAAAAATTATTTGATCCCCTGCTCTTAAAGGGAGTGCTCCTAATCTCATCTTGTTACCTGTATAAAAGACACCTGTCCACAGAATCAATTAATCAATCAGATTCCAAACTCTCCACCATGGCCAAGACCAAAGAGCTCTCCAAGGATGTCAGGGACAAGATTGTAGACCTACACAAGGCTGGAATGGGCTACAAGACCATCGCCAAGCAGCTTGGTGAGAAGGTGACAACAGTTGGTGCAATTATTCGCAAATGGAAGAAACACAAAAGAACTGTCAATCTCCCTCGGCCCTGGGGCTCCATGCAAGATCTCACCTCGTGGAGTTGCAATGATCATGAGAACGGTGAGGAATCAGCCCAGAACCACACTGGAGGATCTTGTCAATGATCTCAAGGCAGCTGGGACCATAGTCACCAAAAAAACAATTGGTAACACACTACGCCGTGAAGGACTGAAATCCTGCAGCGCCCGCAAGGTCCCCCTGCTCAAGAAAGCACATATACATGCCCGTCTGAAGTTTGCCAATGAACATCTGAATGATTCAGAGGACAACTGGGTGAAAGTGTTGTGGTCAGATGAGACCAAAATGGAGCTCTTTGGCATCAACTCAACTTGCCGTGTTTGGAGGAGGAGGAATGCTGCCTATGACCCCAAGAACACCATACCCACCATCAAACATGGAGGTGGAAACATTATGCTTTGGGGGTGTTTTTCTGCTAAGGGGACAGGACAACTTCACCGCATCAAAGGGACGATGGACGGGGCCATGTCCCGTCAAATCTTGGGTGAGAACCTCCTTCCCTCAGCCAGGGCATTGAAAATGGGTCGTGGATGGGTATTCCAGCATGACAATGACCCAAAACACACAGCCAAGGCAACAAAGGAGTGGCTCAAGAAGAAGCACATTAAGGTCCTGGAGTGGCCTAGCCAGTCTTCAGACCTTAATCCCATAGAACATCTGTGGAGGGAGCTGAAGGTTCGAGTTGCCAAACGTCAGTCTCGAAACCTTAATGACTTGGAGAAGATCTGCAAAGAGGAGTGGGACAAAATCCCTCCTGAGATGTGTGCAAACCTGGTGGCCAACTACAAGAAACGTCTGACCTCTGTGATTGCCAACAAGGTTTTTGCCACCAAGTACTAAGTCATGTTTTGCAGAGGGGTCAAATATTTATTTCCCTCATTAAAATGCAAATCATGTGTTTTTCTGGATTTTTTTGTTGTTATTCTGTCTCTCACTGTTCAAATAAACCTACCATTAAAATTATATACTGATCATTTCTTTGTCAGTGGGCAAACGTACAAAATCAGCAGGGGATCAAATGCTTTTTTTCCCTCACTGTATCACCACAAAACTATTAGAAGCTCCTCTCTTTCATTGGAGGTAACTAACGTTCTCTCTGCTCTTTCTCTCGCACCCCCCCCCCCCCACCCCCCCCCCCCCCCCCTCCTCCTCCCTGAAGCTAACTAACCAGAGATTATCGGGGTGGGGGGGGGGGCAGCAAGAAGCTTCTGCTGCAGGCAATTATGGTCTTAATATTACATCATGTGGAGAGTAGCTGTGTGTGTGTGTGTGTGTGTGCGCGTACTTGACTGGGTGTGTGTGTGCAGTTGAAGAATTATATCAAGGTCATTCCTGGCCCCAACTGGGAGATTTTTACTGAGGGAGATTTTTTTTTCTTTTTCTCTTCGTTTTTTTTTACACTGACTCACTTATGTAATACTTATGTCACAAAGTGTAATAATGACTTTCTAAACACCTTTTAGGTAACAGCTGCTTCTTTTCTTTTGAAAGAAAGTTACTCGACTCAAATTCCACTCAGAAGTGGAAGGAAGAGATTAAAGGTGGAAACCGTGTAGGAGTCTGCATGAAAGGGATGGGAGTTGATGACACAGCACACCCCCCCCCCCCCCCCCAAAAAAAAAGTTGTATCATGTAACTACAAGTGAACTAACACTTGCACTTTACTTTTCTCCCCCTTACTAGCTCTGACTTCGCTGAGCTATTTTATTGAGGAGAAAAATGTACTTACTATGACTGTGAAATTTGGTTGTCCCACCTAGCTATCTTAAGATGAATACACTAACTCTTAAGTTGTTCTGGGTAAGTGTCTGCTAAAATGTAAATGTACAGCCAAAGCCAAATGAAAGGTTTCTCTTCATCTGCAGTGGGGCCATGACTGTCTGGTTGTGTTGAGTACATCCGGAAGACGGCTTATAAGAAAATGTTTTAAAACTAAGGAGTCACTACTTCAACTCCTCAAATAAGAAGTGGGCCTTTTTTTTGGCTAGTCAAACACAGGAAGGTGATGGATGTAAGGCTACGAAGCTAGTGTTGCGTTCTATACTGTGGTAAACAAAGGCTATGTTTTGATCCCTGTCCTCTTGCAGGTTCTGCTTTTATCTAGGCCTACTCCACTGTCCACATCACTTCAGTATCTTCACACGCCATAGACATAGGACTAGAATGGTAATTTCCTTTCAAGTCAACGTTCCGTGATGGGTGGACCAGCGGCCGTTCTATGCCCTACTTCATTCTATTTCTATGTTCCACACCATCTGCCATGTAGACCTACAGTTCACCTGACACACAGTCAATGTAAACAGACCCTGGAATCATTGTCCTGAGTGAGTGATTGATTTAATTGGGTGCAGTAGAAAAATCATCTCACACACCCTGTCTCTCTGTCTCCCTCTCTCTCAGACCTTCACAGCCTCACCCCAGTGTGTGTTCAAAACATTCCTCTGAATTTGGCATCTGTGGTGAGTTTATTTACCAAGTGATAGTAAGGGAATGAGTGATTGATTGATTATTTATATTTTTGGAGTGTGTTTTGATTCTGCAGTATGTTGACTAAGTTTCAATTACACACTTTCAAGTGCTGCTGTATTGCTTCAGCACAGACGGCGCAGCCTGCGTGCCAGCTTTTTGGCCATACGCAGCACTACTGATAGAAAGCTATCAATGGTCTGTGTCAAAATGATAGTTGGTTGTGTTTTGGTCAGTCAAATCCCTTTTTATTTGTCACTTGCTCCGAATAAAATGGGTGTAAACCTTACCGTGAAATGCTTATTCACAAGCCCTTAACTAACAATGCAGTTAAAGAAAGAGTTTAGAAGATATTTACTAAATAATGTAAAAATAGTACAAAAATAGCAGCAGTGTAAAAACAAAAGGGAGGGTGGGCATGTCAATGTAAATAGTCCAGGAACTTCTTCTAGGTTATTTGGGATCAATTGGCTAAATATGATTGATGGATAGGTAATTTGGTAGGCAACTGGTGAGTAATCATCTGATTCACAAATTGCACCCTATTCCCTATTTAGTGTCGTTACTACTTTTGACCAGAGCCCTGGACCCTTGTCAAAGTAGTGCATTAAATAGGGAATATGGTGCCATTTGGGGTGCAGTAGAACATTTTACACAGGCAGCACACAGTGGCAGCCAAACAGGTACCAAGCCCAAGCGGGCTGATTGGGAGGGAGAGGCCCTCTAATCTCCTACGTTTCTTCCAAATGCCTCCAGGAGTGACAGGAAACTTGGAAGACCTAGCCCCCCCACACACACACACTCACACACTACCCCTACCACCAGCCCTGACACCAACACCCCGGATGGTGCCATGATCAGAGAGAGAAGGAGAAAGGGAAGAGATGGAGAATGAGAGAGAGCAAAAGGGAGAGCAGAGAGAATGACTGCAGGCATCTGTCAGCACTCTCACTGAAGCGTGTTCCAAGCTGCTGGGAGGGAGAGCTGATTAAAAACTTCTCTCTTGCTCTATCTACCTCTCTCTTTCTCTCTCTCCATTACTCAGCATCACAGACGCGGGAAGGTGTGACAACACACTCGCTGCAACTCCCTCTCTCCCTCAAAATAACAGCTACTGTCCAGGCATGAAAGTTGAAGAGGTTGAGGAGAAGGATAAGATAGCAGCAAGAGAACAAGAAAGGACAGTCTAAAAAATAAGATTGTAAAGAAGTGGATACCCATTAATGTAGGGCAGGCCTGTGAGTTGAGGACACACAAGACAAGACAGGGCACTCATTTTTGTATTTTTTTGCAACTGGCCAGACAGACAGTAATAGAATGAATTGTGTTTTTTTAAAGGGAAGATTTTTTTTTTTTTGTCAGCTGCTGACGATGTCTTTCATGTCTGAGTTTTAGGACGTCTAATAACCAGATTGTGACTTGGAAGATTAGTATTGCCAATAAATAAAAAAAATTGACATGATCAACTTTCACGATCCCTGTCCACTTTAAATATAGCTTTCATGTGCAGATTCCCTTCCAGACTGTAGCATCTGGGTCGTCAGCAGTATTATACAGGTAACTGCCAAAATAAAGGAAACACCATCAGAGTGTCGTAAGGTGTTGGGCCACCACGAGCCAGAACAGCTTCAATGCACCTTGGCATAGATTCTACAAGTGTCTGGAACTCTATTGGAGGGATGCGACACCATTCTTCTACAAGAAATTCCATCATTTGGTGTTATGTTGATGGGAAAACGCAGTTTTCATATTGAGAGTAGAGTTTGACAAAGTTGATCCTGGCCTGTGTTTGTCCTTTCTCACTTGATATTGCTGATGTAAGGAGTATGTATTTTGGGTGTGAGATAGTATGCCCAGGTACTGTAAGGAACACTCTACCTGGATTGGTCCTTCATTCAATCTGTCACAGAATAATTGAAAGAACTATATTTTCTTGACTGAGACCAAGTTAGGAAATTATTTATTTCCACTGGATGGATAACCTGGCAACATTCATCATCATTTAATTGAGGGAAACCTTTCCTTTTGAAGTAGAACTCAAAACCGCTGTAGGCCTATTACCTTAACGCACCCAGGTGTTGTCACAAGCTTATTAGAGGAGTCCACCCCCACTTTGTCTCATCTTTTCTCTTCCACTTCAAGCTGAAGGCGTTCCTTCGGTCTCTCTATTCTCTATGACACACTGGATGGAAAAATAGGAGCAGCACTTGGTTGCCTAGCTGCCCACCTACTTGCCCTTCCCATAGAAACCTGTTCTTCTGAGGCTTAGTAATGTGTTTTTCCTATAGGATCTGTTAAGCCTTCCATATTATAATGTTCAATCAGTGGAATATTTGGCGAGACTATTTACGCATGATCAACATGGGCGTGCCTGTTACAGTGGGAGTATGACTGTGTTCCAAAATGGAACCCAATTCCCTATTTAGTACATTTGCTAGTCTGTACTTGGTGACTTCCTCCTTATGCCGGGCGTACACTACACGACTTCCAAAATCCTAACATCGCTTTGCCTCTGTGTTTCCTGTAGTTTGTTGTCTTGCCAACGCAAGTGTGGCATAGACGGGGGGGGGGGGGGGGGGGGGGGGGGTCACACACTACAAGATTCTTCACTTGGTCGTGAGGGTTCTCGATATCACACTGTCTCACGAAAACAAGGTGATGATGTGATTAGATTGTTAACCTCTTGGGGCTAGGTGGGACGCTAGCGTGCCACCCGTGGTGCACTCCATCAACAGCAGGTGCATTTCAAGAGCGGCAAATTTGAATCCAAATAAATGTCAAAATTCTAATTTTTCAAAAATACAACTATTTTACACCATTTGAAAGATAAACATCTCCTTAATCTAACCACGTTTTACGATTTCAAAAAGGTTTTACGGCGAAAGCATAAATTTAGAGTATGTTAGGACAGTACATTTACAAGAGTTGTGTGTAATGTTTTGTCAAGTCAAAGACAGGGTCACCAAAACCATAAAACCAGCTAAAATGATGCACTAACCTTTTACAATCTCCATCAGATGACACTCCTAGGACATTATGTTAGACAATGCATGCATTTTTAGTTCTATCAAGTTCATATTTATATCCAAAAACAGCGTTTTACTATGGCATTGATGTTGAGGAAATCGTTTCCCTCCAATAACCGGCAGTCAAGTCAGCGTCACAAATTAAATAATTAAAATTAGAAAACATTGGTAAAATATTATATTGTCATTTAAAGAATTATAGATTTACATCTCTTGAACGCAATCAACTTGCCAGATTTAAAAATAACCTTACTGGGAAATCACACTTTGCAATAATCTGAGCACTGCGCCCAGAAAAATACGCGTTGCGATACAGACTAGACGTCATGTTGGGGAGATCTAAAATCGAAAATACTATGTAAATAATCCATTACCTTTGATTCTCTTCATCAGATGTCACTTCCAGGTATCACAGGTCCATAACGAATGTAGTTTTGTTCAAAAAAGCTCATCATTTATGTCCAAAAATCTCCGTCTCGTTAGCACATGATGTAAGCCAGCCGGACTTCTCGTCATGAACGAGGGGAAAAAGTATATTTCCGTTCGTTCAAACATGTCAAACGTTGTATAGCATAAATCATTAGGGCCTTTTTTAACCAGAACATGAATAATATTCAAGGTGGACGAATGCATACTCTTTTATAACGTATTGGAACGAGGCTACCCAACATGAACTCGCGCGCCAGGTGTCTAATGGGACATCATCGTTCCATGGCTCTTGTTCGGTCAGATCTCCCTCCAGAAGACTCAAAACACTTTGTAAAGGCTGGTGACATCTAGTGGAAGCAATAGGAAGTGCCAAAATATTCCTAAGCCCCTGTGTTTTTCAATGGGATAGGTTTAAAGTCAATACAACACATCAGGTATCCACTTCTTGTCAGAAAATGTCTCAGGGTTTTGCCTGCCAAATGAGTTCTGTTATACTCACAGACACCATTCAAACAGTTTTAGAAACTTTAGAGTGTTTTCTATCCATATATAATAAGTATATGCATATTCTAGTTACTGGGTAGGATTAGTAACCAGATTAAATCGGGTACATTTTTTTTATCCAGACGTGCAAATGCTGCCCCCTAGCCCCAACAGGTTAACGTAGCTATAACGAGCTGTTGCTCAAACCAGCCTCAAACATTCATGCTTGCCATGCAGAGTTGAAATATCTAGCCAATACATTTTTAATTGAATAGCATTGCTTTCCATTTTTTATTGAACAGCATTGCTTGTGAACTACAAAGCTGTGACAATATGACACTGGTTGCAAGTACAAATGCATAGGCTACCAGTAGTTGTCATGGCTCCTGCTTGAGAGTCTACACATTCTGGGTGATGCGATACAGCATCATCATCTCACTGGCATCTTCTCTGGCAAGCTCTCATTGGCTATTGCTGATCACCATTCTCAAAACTTGTCGTTGCACATCTCACACTACAAGAGCATAGCAGATTTTGTGCCGATAAAATCAAACATGTTTGAAAGTATCGGGACCTCTGGGACGGCTCAAAGATGTGATCGGTAGACCTTAGATTCCGTCTCGGACCCACTCACGTTAAACAAAGGTAGATGACGGTAGCGCGCCCCGAGTATGCATCAACATGTGGATTTTGTCTCCCATCTGGGACAGCTAAATCGGGGCCAAAATCGTGTAGTGTACGCCCGGCTTTAGGTGTATCTGTCTTTTGAGTACTCCAAGCGTGTTCGCGAAAGGCCAACTTAGTCAAAACTACAGTATGTTGTATATGAATACTGACCCTATTTCCCCCCCCCCACACACACTTTAGCAGCTCCTGGAGTACGTCGGGAAGGGGAAGAGCATCCTGGACGTGGGTTTGGCCCAGGCCAGGCAGCCCCTCAGCACACGCTGCCACTACTTTGAGGTGGAGATAGTGGATGCTGGAGAGAAGTGCTACATTGCCCTGGGCCTGGCCAGAAGGGTAAGCACTGTACAATTGCACATCAGTAAACTTATGGCCACACAGAGACAGATGAAATCACATGCATTCATCAATTGTCCATTTTTGTCAAAAGTTAATCAACTATTTTCGGAAGAGTTGCGTGCGTGTTTGGCAATGATCTCCGTTGTCCATCTGTCAACAAATGACTCCCATTTGAAAAACCATTTGGTTCTGGCCTCCCGAGTGGCGCAGCGGTCTAAGGCACTGCATCGCATTGTAACTACAGCCTGGGGTTCGATCCCATTGGCCCAGCGTCTTCCAGGTTAGGGGAGGGTTTGGCTGGTGGGGCATTACTTGGCTTATCACGCTCTAACGACTCCTTGTGGCGGTGCCGGGCGCCTGCAGGCTGATCATGGTCGTCAGTTGAACAGTGTTTCCTCCGGGTTAATCAAGCGGATGTTAAGAAGCACGGCTTGACTGGTCATGTTTCGGAGGACACAAGACTCGACCTTAGCCTCTCCCGAGCCCATTGGGGAGTTGCAGCAATGATACAGGATCATAATCACGAAATTGGGAAGAAAAAGTGGGTAAAAATTACAACAACAAAAATTAACATTGGCTCAATCTGTAATTTTCTGAGACAAAATCTCTGTCTGGCCATAGCCTAAGGGTAAGCATTCATAACTCTTTATACAGTTTTTAACCATCAGCACCACAGAGAAGTATAGGTGGCATTTATTTAGTCAGATTCTGCTTGTTTTGAAGTTGAGGAAGTAATAGTACAATCGTAAAACACATTTAGGTACAGTACAGGGTTCGTACAGACAGTGGCAAGTCAAATTCAAGGACTCACAATTACTTATTCAAGCACTAATATTTATTTTCAAGGACCATCAATTTGAAGTAGTTCCTATTATGCCATTGTTTCTAGTCGCCACCAGATGGCAGTATGTTGCCACAACCTCATGAAAAAAAAAATTACTTACTATTCATGACTACCTTACAAGTTCGACTCAATAATATGTCTTCTCTACTTATTTGCAACATACATGAATGGGAAGTCAGTACTAAAAAGGGAAGGGGTCTGAATACTTTCGAATCCACTGTACCTACATACTTCACTCATTATTCAACACCTTTGTTGTAGGAATAGAACACAGTGTGCTTGATGAAGAGGAAAAAAACAATTAAAGAAATTTTAGCACGACTAATTCAAACCCCTCATCTCGTTTTCCAAAGAATGCACATGCGGTTCCCATCTAATGTTAGCACAGGACAGGAGCTGCTAGACTTTCCATAATAACCTGTGTGCCTTGAAGCCTAACACAACAAACAGTTGTACGGGAACTGATCAAAACAACGAGCAACATCTGGTCTTACACCATTGTAGACTGGAACAGAGAAAAAAGAATACAGGTTGCCCCTATGGCCAAAAGTAGTGCATAGTATAGGGAATAGTATACAATTTTTGGACGTATCCATAATATACATAGGTATCAATGGAAGGCCAAGACTGAGAGATGCTCAATGGCCGATTGATATCACCCATTTGCATTGCTCATACTGTCTGTAGAGGATGAAAAGGGCTGGGACTGACTGTGTAGGTCTGACCTAGGAACATCAGTCATGAGGTGTAATGAACGCCAGCCACAACCCAAGGCCTGGTCTACGTGGAGGTGCCCTGTCCTGTCATGCTTGCTCTGATCTCTCTGTGGCCATGGGCATGGCTCACTGTAGACAGAGACTAATTACTCTCAGGTCTTGAACCGACCGGCGACCGCAGACTGAAACTAGTCTTGTCTTGTGAAAGGGAAGGTTGATTTAAGGTCAAGGTCACTGGGTCCAACCAACCAGACTTGGGTTCAATACATTTAAAAAAATATATTTTAAATAGGTTGAGTGTTTGCTTTAGCCTACTTGGAATGCCAAGTGAGCAGTGTTTGTTATTTTGGTACTTGTCTATCGGTTCCATTGCAACAGGCAAGCTTAGTCAATCATAGTTATATGTATTTGAAATGATTTCAAATAGTATTGAATCCAGGTCTGTCGACCAGACCAACCTGCTCCTCCTCCCTTCCACTCCTGGAAAAAAGGAAGACATTTTGTTAGTGATAACTAACTCCATAACGTTTCCTCCCCTTAAGACTTTGTCCCCCTCAGTCTCTCTGCATCTGTGTTTGTTTACAGAGACATTATGGCCTCCCTTCTCCAAAGGACAATTGAGGTGATAAAGCAGATAATTGAAAGGCTGGTTAATCGCTGTTTACTCACCAGAATGTTACATGTTGTTGGGATCAGTTACTTCACTCAGACAGCATCTTGCTAGATGTCTCAGAGTGGATGCCCAACACACACACCCTCGCATGTGCACACACACACACACACTCTGTCTGACTGACTTCCCGGTTGACTGCCTGCCTGGCCCGGTTGACTGACTGCCTGCCTGGCCCGGTTGACTGACTGCCTGCCTGGCCCGGTTGACTGACTGCCTGCCTGGCCCGGTTGACTGACTGCCTGCCTGGCCCGGTTGACTGACTGCCTGCCTGGCCCGGTTGACTGACTGCCTGCCTGGCCCGGTTGACTGACTGGCTGCCTGGCCTGGTTGACTGACTGCCTGCCTGGCCCGGTTGACTGACTGGTGGCACCGTACAGTTACTCTAACCCAGTAGAGCAAGGGTGTCAAACTCATTCCATGGAGGGCCTAGTGTCTGCTGGTTTTAGTTTTTTCCCTTTAAATTAAGACTTAGACAACCATGTGTCTTGGTTGAATCTCTGCGATGTGCCAGTCAGTCATCATGCGATGTTTGAATGAACATTTTCTAAAGGCTTTCCCCAAAAACCTTCTCAATTAAATATTCACTGCAAAGTAGGCTTAGCTGGCAGAATGATATCATGATGATTTGTATCAATCGTGGGGCATTTGTTTAGTAAACTCTGCTGTTGCATGTAGCCTAAACTGTACATTGTTTGGTGCAAAATAGGGGTGTGACTGTTTATACGTTAAAACAAGGACCGAGTTTGGGAAACCCTGAATTAACACCTTGTTACAATGGTAAACATAATAACACTGGTAAATGTAATACATTTTCTATTTGTAATAACGTTTCCATTTTTTATGTAATCGACCAGGTAAATGTAATAACTGGCTGGTAAATGTAATAAAATGTTGAATGGTAAACACAACTTTTCCTGCTAAATGTAATAAGTTATTACATTAACCAGTGCATATTACATTAACCGGTGAGTAACAACAATTTTGATGAATAATGTAATAACTTCAACCAGTCATGGAATAACATACCAAAATCAATGTTTTTACTTTCATAAACAAACATAAGATGGTGCCGGAGAGGATGGCTGATGTTTTATTGGCTCTAAACCAACAGTGCTATTTTGTTTGTTTTTTCAAAAAATGTGTAACTTATTTTGTACATAATGTTGCTTTCTCTTATGACCGAAAAGAGCTTTTGGACATAAGAACAGCGATTATTCACCTCGAATTGGATGAGTCGGATGGGAAGGATATACTCCAAACACCCAAACAGGCCCTCATCCCCGTCATTCGCTGGAGAAAGAAACAGAGATTTTGCGGAAAGAGATTGGGGTGCCTTGTGAGGATCAGGCAACGAGTGGCTAATCTGTCTTTGCCATCCATACTGTTAGCCAACGTTCAATTGCTGGAAAATAAATGGGACGAAGTGAAAGCATGTATATCCTACCAACGGGACATTAAAACTGTAATATCTTACGTTTTACCGAGCCGTGGCTGAACAATGACATTAACATACAGCTGGCGAGTTATACACTCTATCGGCAGGATAGAGTGTATGTATATTTGTAAACGGCCTATGTATATTTGTAAACAAAAGCTGGTGCCCAATATCTAAGGAAGTCTCAAGGTTTTGCTCACCTGAGATAGAGTATCTCATGATAAGCTGTAGACCACACTATCTACCAAGAGAGTTTTCGTAGCTGTCTACATACCACCACAGACTGATGCTGGCACTAAAACTGCGTTCAATGAGCTGTATACTGCCATAAGCAAACAGGAAAATGCTCATCCAGAGGCAGTGCTCCTAGTGGCCAGGGACTTTAATGCAGGGAAACTTAAATCAGTTTTACCTCATATCAGCATGTTAAATGTGCAACTGGAGGGGAAAAAATTCTAGACCACCTTTACTCCACACACAGAGACACGTACAAAGCTCTCCCTCGCCCTCCATTTGGCAAATCTGACCATAATTCTATCCTTCTGATTCCTGCTTACAAGCAAAAATGAAAGCAAGAAGCAGCACAAAAAAGTGGTCAGATGAAGCAGATGCTAAACTACAGGACTGTTTTGCAAGCACAGACTGGAATATGTTCCGGGATTCTTCCGATGGCATTGAGGAGTACACCACATCAGTCACTGGCTTCCTCAATAAGTGCATCGATGACGTCGCCCCCCACAGTGATTGTACGTACATACCCCAACCAGAAACCATGGATTACAGGCAACATTCGCACTGAGCTAAAGGGTAGAGCTGCTACTTTCAAGGAGCAGGACTCTAACCTGGAAGCTTATAAGAAATCCCGCTATACCCTCCGACGAACCATCAAACAGGCAAAGCGTCAATACAGGACTAAGATCGAATCGTACTACACCGGCTCCGACGCTCATTGGATGTGGTAGGGCTTGCAAACTATTACAGACTACAAAGAGAAGCACAGCCGAGTGCTGCCCATTGACACAAGGCTACCAGACGTGCTAAATAACTTCTGTGCTCGCTTCGAGGCAAGTAACACTGAAACTGTAATCACGCTCTCCGCAGCCGATGTGAGTAAAACCTTTTATACAGGTCAACATTAACAAAGCCGCAGGGCCAAACAGATTACCAGGACGTGTACTCCGAGCATATGCTGACCAACTGGCAAGTGTCTTCACTGACATTTTCAACCTCTCCTTGTCTGAGTCTGTAATACCAACATGTTTCAAGCAGACCACCAAAGGCCCTGTGCCCAAGAACACTAAAGTAACCTGCCTAAATGACTACCGACCTGTAGCGCTCACATCTGTAGCCATGAAATGCTTTGAAAGGCTGGTCATGGCTCACATCAACACGATTATCCCAGAAACCCTAGACCCACTCCAATTTGCATACCGCCCCAACAGATCCACAGATGATGCAATCTCTATTGCACTCCACACTGCCCTTTCACACCTGGACAAATGGAACACCTATGTGAGAATGCTATTCATTGACTACAGCTCAGTGTTCAACACCATAGTGCCCTCAATGCTCATCACTAAGCTAAGGACCCTGGGACTAAACACCTCCCTCTGCAACTGGATGAGGGACTTCCTGACGAGCCACCCCCAGGTGGTAAGGGTAGGTAGCAACACATCCGCCACACTGATCCTTAACACTGGGCCCCTCAGGGGTGCGTGCTTAGTCTCCTCCTGTACTCCGTGTTCACTCATGACTGCACGACCAGGCACGACTCCAACACCATCATTAAGTTTGGCGATGACACAGTAGGCCTGATCAACGACGAGACAGCCTATAGGGAGGAGGTCAGAGACCTAGCCTTGTGGTGCAAGGACAACCTCTCCCTCAATGTGGTCAAGACAAAGGAGATGATTGTGGACTATAGGAAAAGGAGGACTAAGCACACCCCCATTCTCATCTACAGGGCTGTAGTGGAGCAGGTTGAGAGCTTCAAGTTCCTTGGTGTCCACATCACCAACAAACTAACATGGTTCAAGCACAGCAAGACAGTCGTGAAGAGGGCACAACAAAACATATTCCCCCTCCGGAGACTGAAAAAATTTGGCATGGGTCCTCAGATCCTCAAAAGGTTTTACAGCTGCACCATTGAGAGCATCCTGACGGGTTGCATCACTGCCTGGTACGGCAACTTCTCGGCCTCCAACCGCAAGGCACTACAGAGGGTAGTGCATACGGCCCAGTACATCACCGGGGCCAAGCTTCCTGCCATCCAGGACCTCTATACCAGGCGGTGTCAGAGGAAGGCCCTAAAAATTGTGAAAGACTCCAGCCACCCTAGTCATCAACTGTTCTCTCTGCTACTGTACGGCAAGCAGTACCGGAGCGCCAAGTCTAGATCCAAGAGGCTTCTAAACAGCTTCTACCCCCAAGCCATAAGACTCCTGAACATCTAATCAAATGGCTACCCAGACTATTTGCATTGCCCCCCCCCCCCCCCCCCCCCCCCCGCTGCTGCTACTCTCTTTTATTATCTGTGCATAGTCACTTTAATAACTCTACCTACATGTACATATTACCTTAATTACCTCGACACCGCTGCGCCCGCACATTGACTCTGTACCGGTACCCCCTGTATATAGCCCCGCCATTGTTATTTACTGCTGCTCTTTATTTTATTTCTTTCTCTTACCTTTTTGGGGGTATTTTCTTAAAACTGCGTTGTTGTTTAAGGGCTTGTAAGTAAGCATTTCACTGTAAGGTCTACTGCTGTTGTATTTAGCGCATGTGACACAATTTGATTAGATTTTTGAGTTGATATAAACAATCTGTGTGCCTCTACCTGGTTAGCTTGTGGCGCTAATGCAAGTCTTCGGGTTTCAGGCAAGTTTACTCAATATGTTAATTTGACACCAATTGCCCTGGTGCCATCCAGATCTGCCATCCAGATTTGAAATCGTTCAAATACCTTGAGGATTTACTTGAGCCTGTATGGAGTGCTAGATTGAAGGGTTTTGCACATGTCCATCAAAGTAAGGGATAAAATAAAGGAAGTTAAACATAAAGACATTGATTTTGGTATGTTGCTACTGACCTGATAACATAACAACCGCATAACACAATAATAAGCTTGATTAATAATAAAATGTGTGTGTGTGTGTGTGTGTGTGTGTGTGTGTGTGTGTGTGTGTGTGTGTGTGTGTGTGTGTGTGTGTGTGTGTGTGTGTGTGTGTGTGTGTGTGTGCATTTCAATGTGTGCTTTTGAGTATCTATGTATGACTATTCATGTATGATGTGCATGAGTTTGTTTCTGTTGTGATTGGCAGTAGGTGGTGGTATGTGCATCGAATTGAGTGAAGTAGTACATCCTATTTTTTATTTTATGTTATTGCATGATTGGTGGAAGTTATTACATTGTTCATGAAAAGATTGTTACTCACCAGTTAATGTAATAATCAGCGGTTCATGTAATAACTTTTTCCTCTAAATGTAATAAGTTACGTTTACTGTTCAACATTTTATTGCGTTTACCGGCATGTTATTACATTTACTGGGTTTATTACATGAAAAGTTATTACATTTACCATTGTTACACACCCTTTGAGATTGCGCAACCACGTAATCGTTTCCCGCCATACAATCAATGTAAATCTGATACTGTCAAGTTAAAATGTAATTATTTGTGCGTGGAAGGTACTGTAGGTCATCCGCTTTCGCGGGCCAGTATTCCTTTCATTCTGTATAGTAGCTTTCAGTTGGCACTGGCCCAGTGTGCCCCTGGCAAATGAACTTGAATGTCAAGCACTGCAAGGACGTGCTAATTTAAAAGATGGATAGATGTTATTAGCCTGGTTCTGTATGGAATGCAGGTACATTATGGGTCAGAGGTCAGGTCATTGCCACCAGTGGAAAAAGTTGGTCTAGAACCCTGCCAGAAGGCGGATGACCGGTTCGGGAAGTATGAAATCACTGATGCTTTAGCTCAGCAGCAATATGATTTTAGTTGCCAGGTAAAGGCACACATTGCTTATATGTTTGTTTATGTATGTGTGTTGGGGGAGAGATGTAATCTATCTCCCCTTCCTAGACCTGGCGCTACCTCTACTCTCGATCTCCTTCCTCTCTCTGCAGATAAGAGTTTAGATGTATGTGTGCTGCTTGGAAGCACTTCAGCTTTCATCCGGAGATACACACTGGTTGCTAAGGTGCAGGACAACGAGAGAGATCTTGCCCTGAGTGGGGTGGCGAGGTGCAATCAGTGGTGCCTGCCTGAGCAGCCATTGCTCACGTGCGTGCGTATGCGTGCGTGCCGTTATCTTGCTGGCTGGCCTTCCGTTCCCGTCCGTTCTCCGTCGGCCCTTTCCTCTGCCCTTTTCCTTCCATCCCCGCGGGCTGTTCCAGCCCCCCTCCATAACCCCCCCACTGTGTGTGTATTTATTAGGATCCCCATTAGCTAAAGCAACAGTTACTCTTCCTGGGGTACACATAAAACATTACATATACAGTACATAACATTAATAGACAAGCACAGCACAAGGACAGAACTACATATATTTAAAATAAGAATTGATGCTTTCATACTTTTATGCCTTGGCATTCCATGCATCATGTACTCATTATAACGGCAACACTGCAGCCATTCATTCTCCCATATATTGCGAATCCCTTGCTCTACTGTTACAATTGCTTTGTCTAAGCAGGTCCTGGTATCCTAATCTCACAGCACCGGTTGTTCTGTAAATACCTCACAACAACTTTGTCATTATGGGGTATTATGTGTAGATAGATGTGTTAGAGAAACAAATGTGATATTTTTTTATTATTCAGGCTATAACACAACAAAATGTGGAATAAGTCAAGGAGTATGAATACTTTCCGAAGGCACTTTACAGAGTCATTGAACATTGGTAACTTTAATAATGTTTACATACTGCTTTAAGTACTTTATATCTATTTATCACAGGAGGTTGGTGGCACCTTAATTGGGGAGGATGGGCTAGTGGTAATGGCTGGAGCAGAATACGTAGAATGGTATCAAATACACTGAACAAAAATATAAACTCAACATGCAACAATTTCAAAGATTTTACTGAGTTACAGTTCATGTAAGGAAATCAGTCCATTGAAATAAATTCATTAGGCCCTAATCTATGGATTTCACATGACTGGGAATACAAATTAGCATCTGTTGGTCACAGATACCTGTAGGGGTGTGGATCAGAAAACCAGTCAGTATCTAGTGTGACCACCATTTGCCTCATGCAGTGTGACACATCTCCTTCACATAGATTTGATCAGGCTGTTGATTTTGGCCTGTGGAATGTTGTCCCACTCCTCTTCGTGGGCTGTGAGAAGTTTCTGGATATTGGTGGGAACTGGAACACACTGTTGTACGATCCAAAGCACCCCAAAACTGCTCAATGGGTGACATGTTTGGTGATTATGCAGGCCATGGAAGAACTGGGATATTTTCAGCTGCCAGGAATTGTGGACAGATCCTTGCGACATGGGGCTGTGCATTATCATGCTGAAACATGAGGTGATGGCGGCAGATGAATGGCACGACAATGGGCCTCAGGATCTCATCACGATATCTATGTGCATTCAAATTGCCATCGATAAAATGCAATTGTGTTTGTTGTCCGTAGCTTATGCCTGCCCATACCATAACCCCACCACCACCATGGGACACTCTGTTCTCAACGTTGACATCGGCAAACCGCTCGCCCACACGGTTGAAATCTGCCCAGTACAGTTGGAACTAGGATTTATCGGTAAAGAGCACACTTCTCCAGTATGCCAGTGGCCATCAAAGGTGAGCATTTTCCCACTGAAGTCGGTTACGACACCGAACTGCAGTCAGGTCAAGACCCCGGTGAGGACGACGGGCACCCAGATGAGCTGCCCTGAGACGGTTTCTGACAGTTTGTGCAGAAATTCTGGGGCTGGATTATCTTGGCAAAATGCTCACTAACAGGAATGTAAACAAACTTGTGCATAGAATTTGAGAGAAATAAGCTTTTTGTACATATGGAAAATTCCTGGGATCTTTTATTGCAGCTGATGAAACATGTTTTTACATGTCGTGTTCATATATTTGTTCAGTGTACATCAAACACACAGTTTCCATGTGTTTGATGCCATTCCATTCGCTCCATTTCGGCAATTATTATGAGCCATCCTCCCCTCAGCAGCCTCCTGTATTCTAGTCAGGGCTTATCCTGTATACCTACTGCTGTTCACACATTTTCTATTACCATACTGTCTATACACACCATTTACATACAGTGCATTCGGAAATTATTCAGACCCCTTGACTTTTTCCAAATTTTGTTATGTTACAGCTTTATTCTAAAATTGATTAAATTATATTTGTTCCTCATCAATCTACACATAATACCCCATAATGAGAAAGTGAAAATAGGTTTTTGGAAATTTTAGCTAATTTATAAAAAGCTACAAACCAAAATACCTAAGTATTCAGACCATGTGCTATGAAACTTGAAATTGAGCTCAGGTGCATCCTGTTTCCATTGATCATCCTTGATGTTTCTACAACTTGATTGGAGTCCATCTGTGGTCAAATCAATTGATTGGACATGATTTGGAAAGGTACACACAGTTGACAGTGCATGTCAGAGCAAAAACCAAGCCATGAGTTCGAAAGAATTGTCCGTAGAGCTCGGAGACTGGATTGTGTTGAGGCACAGATCTGGGGAAAGGTACCAAAAAATGTCTGCAGCATTGAAGGTCCCCAAGAACACAGTGGCCTCCATCATTCTTAAATGAAAGAAGTTTGAAATCACCAAGACTCTTCCTAGAGCTGGCCGCCTGGCCAAACTGAGCAATCGGGGGAGAAGGGCCTTGGTCAGGGAGGTGACTAAGAACCCGATGGTCACTCTGACAGAGCTCCAGAGTTCCTCTGTGGAGATGGGAGAACCTTTCAGAAGTACAACCATCTCTGCAGCACTCCACCAATTAGGCCTTTACGGACAGAAGCCACTCCTCAGTAAAAAGCACACGACAGCCCACTTGGAGTTTGCCAAAAGGCACCTAAAGGACTCACAGACCATGAAAAACAAGATTCACATCTGGAGGAAACCTGGCAGAAAAGTACAGAAAAATCCTTGATGAAAACCTGCTCCAGAGCGCTCAGGACCTCAGACTGGGGAAAATGTTCACTGGACTTGAACCCAATCGAAAATAGCTGTTCAGCAATGCTCTCCATCCAACCCGACAGAACTTGAGTGGATCTGCAGAGAAGAATGGGAGAAATTCCCAGAATACAAGTGTGCCAAGATTGTAGCGTCATAATCGAGGCTGTAATTGCTGCCAAAGGTGCTTCAACAAAGTACTGAGTAAAGGGTCTGAATACTTATGTAAATATAATATTTCAGTAAAAAAATGTTTTACCTGTTTTTACTTTGTTTAGATTGAGAAAAAAAACTATACTGCTCAAAAAAATAAAGTGAACACTTATACAACACATCCTAGATCTGAATGAAAGAAATAATCTTATTAAATACTTTTTTCTTTACATAGTTGAATGTGCTGACAACAAAATCACACAAAAATAATCAATGGAAATCCAATTTATCAACCCATGGAGGTCTGGATTTGGAGTCACACTCAAAATTAAAGTGGAAAACCACACTACAGGCTGATCCAACTTTGATGTAATGTCCTTAAAACAAGTCAAAATGAGGCTCAGTAGTGTGTGTGGCCTCCACGTGCCTGTATGACCTCCCTACAACGCCTGGGCATGCTCCTGATGAGGTGGTGGATGGTCTCCTGAGGGATCTCCTCCCAGACCTGGATTAAAGCATCCGCCAACTCCTGGACAGTCTGTGGTGCAACGTGGCGTTGGTGGATGGAGCGAGACATGATGTCCCAGATGTGCTCAATTGGATTCAGGTCTGGGGAACGGGCGGGCCAGTCCATAGCATCAATGCCTTCCTCTTGCAGGAACTGCTGACACACTCCAGCCACATGAGGTCTAGCATTGTCTTGCATTAGGAGGAACCCAGGGCCAACCGCACCAGCATATGGTCTCACAAGGGGTCTGAGGATCTCATCTCGGTACCTAATGGCAGTCAGGCTACCTCTGGCGAGCACATGGAGAGCTGTGCGGCCCCCCCAAAGAAATGCCACCCCACACCATGACTGACCCACCGCCAAACCGGTCATGCTGGAGGATGTTGCAGGCAGCAGAACGTTCTCCACAGCGTCTCCAGACTCTGTCACGTCTGTCATGTGCTCAGTGTGAACCTGCTTTCATCTGTGAAGAGCACAGGGTGCCAGTGGCGAATTTGCCAATCTTGCTGTTCTCTGGCAAATGCCAAACGTCCTGCACGGTGTTGGGCTGTAAGCACAACCCCCACCTGTGGACGTCGCGCCCTCATACCACCCTCATGGAGTCTGTTTCTGACCGTTTGAGCAGACACATGCACATTTGTGGCCTGCTGGAGGTCATTTTGCAGGGCTCTGGCAGTGCTTCTCCTGCTCCTCCTTGCACAAAGGCGGAGGTAGCGGTCCTGCTGCTGGGTTGTTGCCCTCCTACGGCCTCCTCCACGTCTCCTGATGTACTGGCCTGTCTCCTGGTAGTGCCTCCATGCTCTGGACACTACGCTGACAGACACAGCAAACCTTCTTGCCACAGCTTGCATTGACGTGCCATCCTGGATGAGCTGCACTACCTAAGCCACTTGTGTGGGTTGTAGACTCCGTCTCATGCTACCACTAGAGTGAAAGCACCGCCAGCATTCAAAAGTGACCAAAACATCAGCCAGGAAGCATAGGAACAGAGAAGTGGTCTGTGGTCCCCACCACTCCTTTATTGGGGGTGTTTTGCTAATTGCCTATAATTTCCACCTGTTGTCTATTCCATTTGCACAACAGCATGTGAAATTTATTGTCAATCAGTGTTGCTTCCTAGGTGGACAGTTTGATTTCACAGAAGTGTGATTGACTTGGAGTTACATTGTGTTGTTTAAGTGTTCCCTTTATTTTTTTGAGCAGTGTATATTCAATCCATTTTAGAATAAGGCTGTAACGTAACAAAATGTGGAAAAAGTCAAGGGGTCTGATTACTTTCCGAATGGACTGTATATATTTATATATACAATTTTGCCGTGGGGTTTTGTATTGTGTATTTAAATAATGTGTTCTTCGACATAGCTCATTTTAATATTTCTAGTATTGTACATTGCATTTTAGTTAGTTTATTCACACTGCATATTTATTTAGATACTGAATTCTTGACATAGCTCACAAATATATCTACTACTGTACATATCATTCTTGTGTAAATTCATCTTGTGTGTGTGTGCATATATACTGAGTGTACAAAACATTTGGAACACCTGCTCTTTCCATGACAGACTGCCCAGGTGAATCCAGGTAAAAGCTATGATACCTTATTGATGTCACTGGCTAAATCTACTTCAATCAGTATAGATTATGGTATTTGGTATTTTATTAGGATCCCCATTAGCTGTAGTGAAAGCAGCTGCTACTCTTCCTGGGGTCCACATGAAACATAATACAGAATGACATAATACAGAACATCAATAGAGAAGAACAGCTCAAGGACAGAACTACATACATGTCAATGCATACACAAACTATCTAGGTCAAATAGGGGAGAGACGTTGTGCCGTGAGGTGTTGTAGACAGTTTAGGAAGGATTTTTAAGCATTGAGGCAATTGAGACATGGATTGGGCATGTGTGTCATTAAGAGGGTGAATGGGCAAGACAAAAGATTGAAGTGCCTTTGAACAGGGTATGGTAGTAGTTGCACCAGTTTGAGTGTGTCAAGAACAACAACGCTGCTGGGTTTTCACTCTCAACAGTTTCACGTGTGTATCAAGAATGGTCCACCACCCAAAGGATATCCAGCCAACTTGACACAACTGTAGGAAGCATTGGAGACATCATGGGCCAGCATCGCTGTGCCCTGACGAATTGAGGCTGTTCAGGGGGCAAAAGGCAGGGTGCAACTCAATATTAGGAAGGTGTACAATACCAGTCAAACTTTTGGACACACCTACTCATTCCAGAGTTTGTCTATATTTTCACATATGGAATCATGTAGTAACCAAAAAAGTGTTAAACAAATCAAAATATATTTTATGTTTGAGAATCTTCAAAGTAGCCACCCTTTGCCTTGACAGGTTTTTAGAAATGTTTGCAAATTTATAAAAAATAAAACACTGAAATATCCCATTTACATACGTATTCAGACCCTTTACTTACTGCTTTGTTGAAGCACCTTTGGCAGTGATTACAACCTCTAGTCTTCTTGGGTATGATGCTACAAGCTTGGCACATCTGTATTTGTGGATTTTCTCCCATTCTTCTCTGCAGATCCTCTCAAGCTCTGTCAGGTTGGATGGGGCGCGTCGCTGCACAGCTTATTTTCAGGTCTCTCCAAAGATGTTCGATCGGGTCCAGTCTCTGGCTGGGCCACTCAAGGACATTCAGAGACTTGTCCCTCCTGCATTGTATTCACTGTGTGCTTTGGGTCGTTGTCCTGTTGGAAGGTGAACCTTCGCCCCAGTCTGAGGTCCTGAGCGCTCTGGAGCAGGTTTTCATCAAGCATCTTTCTGTACTTTGCTCTGTTCATCTTTCCCTCAATCTTGACTCGTCTCACAGTCCCTGCCTCTGAAAATCATCCCCACAGCATGATGCTGCCACCACTATGCTTCACCATAGGGATGGTGCCAGGTTTCCTCCAGATGTGACACTTGGCATTCAGGCCAAAGAGTTCAGTCTTGGTTTCATCAGACCAGAGAATCTTGTTTCTCATGGTCTGAGAGTCCTTTAGGTGCCTTTTGGCAAACTCCAAGCGGGCTGTCATGTTCATTTTACGGAGGAGAGGCTTCCATCTTGCGCCACTACCATAAAGGGCTTATTGGTGGAGCAATGCAGAGATGGTTGTCTTTCTGGAAGGTTTTCCCATCTCCACAGAGGAACTCTGGAGCTCTGTCAGAGTGACCATCGGGTTCTTGGTCACCTCCCTGACCAAGGACCTTCTCCCCCGATTGCTCAGTTTGGCCTGGCGACCAGCTCTAGGAAGAGTCTTTGTGGTTCCAAACTTCTTCCATCGAAGAATGATGGAGGCTACTGTGTTCTTGGTGACCTTGAATGCTGCAGAAATGTTTTGGTACCCTTCCCAGATCTGTGCCTCGACACAATCCAGTCTCCGAGCTCTACGGACAAATCCTTTGACCTCATGGCATGGTTTTTGCTCTGACATTCACTGTCAACTGTGGAACCCTATATAGACAGGTGTGTCCCTTACCAAATCGTGTTCAGTCAATTGAATTTACCACAGGTGGACTCCAATCAAGTTTACAAAATTCAAACTTACAATGTTTTCTTTTCATTCTTTTTTTATGCTTGAGTACGATTGCCTACTGTTCTTTGTTGATATTTCCTGCCTAAGTTTTCCCACTTTGCCAGTGAAGTAATCATTAAAATAATTGACAACATCAAATTGTTTTGTGATGTATAAGCCATCTGATTCAATGAAAGATGGAGTTGAATTTGTATTTCTGACAATAATTTGATTTAAAGTATTCAAAAGTTGTTCTACTGTTCTTCATGTCATTGGTCTTGGCTTCATAATACAGTTTCTTCTTCTTTTGGTTGAGTTTAGTCACATTTCTCAATTTGCAATAAGTCAGCCAGTCAGATGTGCAGCCAGACTTATTAGCCACTCCTTTTGCACCATCTATTTCAACCATACAGTTTTTCAATTTCTCTCAATCCATTGAGCCTCACAGTCCATTTCATAACAGGTGCATGTTTATCAATAATTGGAAAAAGCTATTTCATATATTCATGAAGTGCAGCATCTGGATGCTCGTTATTAATCACATCAGACCAACAAATATTTATAACGTCGTCCACAGAAGTCACAGCAAAATCTTTTGTATGATCTCTTATATACTATTTTAGGCCCAGCTATTGGAACTTTGGCTTTCCTGGATGTAGCCGCTATATTGTGATCACTGCATCCAATGGTTACGGATACAGCTTTAGAACAAAGTTGTACAGTATTACTTAAAATGGGATCAATACATGTGGATGATCTTGTTCCTGTAGTGTTTGTAAATACTCTGGTAGGTTGATTAATAACCTGAACCAGATTACAGGCACTGGTTACAGTGAGAAGCTTTCTCTTGAGCGGAAAGCTTGATGAAAACCAGTCAATATTCAGGTCCCCAAGAAAGTAGACTTCTCTGTTTACCTCACCCACACTATCAAACATTTCACGCATACAGTATGTATACTTTAAAATAGTGGATTTAGCTATTTCAGCCACACCTGTTGCTGACAGGTTTATAAAATTGAGCACACCGCCATGCAATCTCCATAGACAAACATTGACAGTAGAATGACCTTACTGAAGAGCTCAGTAACTTTCAACGTGGCACTGCCATAAGATGGCATCTTTCCAACAAGTCAGTTCATCAAATTTCTGTCCTGCTAGAGCTGCCCTGGTCAACTGGAAGTGCTTTTATTGAGAAGTGGAAACGTCTAGGAGCAACAATGGCTCAGCCACACAAGCTCACAGAACGGGACCGCCGAGTGCTGAAGCACGTAGCGCATAAAAATTGTCTGTCCTCAGTTGCAACACTCCCAACCGAGTTCCAAACTGCCTCTGGATTCAACGTCAGCACAAGAACTGTATGTCATCTGACAGTCCTACGGACGAATCTGGGTTTTGCGGATGCCAGGAGAACGCTACCTGCCCCAATGCATAGTAAAGCTTGGTGGAGGAGGAATAAGGATCTGGGCCTATTTTTCATGGTTCGGGCTAGGCCCCTTAGTTCCAGTGAAGGGAAATCTTAACGCTACAGCATACAATGATATTCTGTGCTTCCGACTTTGTGGCAACAGTTTGGGGAAGGTGTAAGGGCTGTCGTCGGAAGAAGACCAAGGTGCAGCGGAGTTAGTGTTCATCTTGACATTTAATTCAAACAAAGAGAACACTATACAAAAAACAGGAACACCGACAGCCAAACAGTACTGACAGGAAACACACTGAACAGAAACAATTACCCACAAAACCCAAAGGAAAAACATGCTCCTTATGTGTGACTCCCAATCAGCAACAACGAGCTTCAGCTGTGCCTGATTGGGAGCCACACACACGGCCCAAAACAAAGAAATACAAAAACATAGAAAAAGGAACATAGAACGCCCACCCAATGTAACACCCTGGCCTAACCAAAATAAAGAACAAAAACCCCTCTCTATGGCCAGGGCGTTACAGAAGGTCCTTTCCTGTTTCAGCATGACAATGCTCCCGTGCACAAAGCGAGGTCCATACAGAAATTGTTTGTCGAGATCAGTGTGGAAGAACTTGACTGGCCTGCACAGAGCCCTGACCTCAACCCCATCAAACACCTTTGGGATGAATTGGAGCACCGACTGCGAGCCAGGCCTAATCGCCCAACATCAGTGCCCGACCTCACTAATACTCTTGTGGTTGAATGGAAGCAAGTCCTGGCAGCAGTATTTTTCCAATACTGGAAAAATACATTATTTGGCCAATTTTAAAAATGTGTTACATTTTAAACGTTTATTTTTTTCCGTATGTGAAACTTTTGAAGCTCTTCTCCTGCAGTTGTAACAGCTCCTTGTAGAATTATTTTTGTTGCTTTAAAAGATCTTTCACCTGCGCAAGCGAGACACTGTCCTCTTCTTTGTTTGGCATGGTTATTGTTGGTGTACCACATACTGTAGTTCCAGCCAGGTCAGGCTAATGCGTGTGTGTTTACTATGGCCTGACCTATCCCTGTGGCTGTGTCACTGTGTCCTCACTGCCTTTGGAATGCTCCCTGGTGCAGAACCAGAGCCTTTTAACATGTTGACTCTATCTGGCTGAACAAAGGAGCTGAGAGCGAAAGCCAAGGCCTCTTGTCTATCTGGTTTACTGTAGCAGCAATATAATAGACAGGGCACACACACACAGGCTGTTGTTCTATTCATTCCCATCAAGTGCTGATCTCTGATCTCCATCTCTTTGCCCTGGTATTTCACGATGGTGGTTTTTACACGATGACAAGGGGTTACACAAACAAACCTGCATCACCACCACCACTCCTTACCCTTACCCCCTTCTGAGGGGTTGTGGGCACACACACAAACACACGCTCACCTGGCTTCTCCTGCAGTAATCCCTGTGGTGATATTTATAGCCGGGGACTCAGAAGAGAGATGAGTATCTGCCTCCATGAATCCAACAGGGCCCGGCCAGGGAAGGCCAGCATCTCTGCAGCTCCAGCTTGTTGACTCTGTCACAGTGTGGAAATGCAGGCTAGCTCCAATGACACTGATAAAGCCCCTGAGGATCAGATAGAGGTCTGCTATGGACAGACAGAACGCTACTCTTTGTTGTTCTTGGAAGCAGCTCTGTTTTAGACTAATGGCTTCTGCAGAACATTGCAGTCCAAAGTTCATGGTGAAGTAGTAGACCGAGGTTCCGGGGTTAACAGAATAAACTTTTATGCAGCTTTATACCGTCCGAGGGAGACCGTTGATGATGTGTTTGTGTGTGAACAAACGATACGCTTCGAATTAAGTTACTGCTGCTTTAATGGGGGCGGCAGGTAGCCTAGTGGTTAGAGCGTTGGGCCAGTAACCGAAAGGTTGCTGGATTGAATTCCCGAGCTGACAAAGTAAAAAGCTGTCATTCTGCCCCTGAACAAGGCAGTTAACCCACTGTTCCCCGGTAGGCAGTCATTGTAAACAAGAATTTGTTCTTAACTGACTTGCCTAGTTAAATAAAGGCTAAATATTTTTTTTTTAATCTATAAAAATGATTGCTCAACTGAGTACCATAATATGTCAGAAAACATACCAGTCAGAAAACAACATGATCAAGTAGCTGGCAGAGATCCAGTGGTTTGGGAATTAAACTGAGGGGTATTACTCATTTGTGGCAAGACACAGGTCTGTGGTTTCACTGTGTCTTGACTGTGAATCCATCACTTACAATCCATATGAATTAGATGAACAGATTCAATGAGCCCAGCGCTCCTTTTGGCTTTCACCCTCAGAGCCTGCGTCCTACATGGCATCGTATTCCCTAATATAGTGTACTACTTTTGACCAGGGTCCATAGCCTCTACTGGAACAAAACCCCAAACAATCCGATTTTAGCGTTGTCATCCTAGAGACGGGGCCAGCCAGAGAGATTCCAGGGCTTGTGGTTGAAAACGGGAAAAGAAAGAGAGTAGACATGGCTTGGAGCAGGAGCTGCATTCCTCCTGGTCCTCTGTGTCTTTCCTCCGCTCTCTCGCTCGCTTCCTTCTCCTGCTCTTCCAGCTCTCCACCCTCAGTGAGGCCGTCAGATAGACTAACCCCGCCATGGGTTCCTCTCTCATCTGACCTGATGAAGCAGCTGTCTGTGGCCTCTCCATTAGGACTCAACTGAAGGCCCATCATGGCATCATTCCCACCTGTGTAGAGATCACTAGACAGTGGCTTTGTCCGAATACCCGTACTTACGTTCTAAATACAGTATTACACATTTTGGGTATACGAAAAAATAGTTTTTTTATATTATGTGACAACATTTTGTATGCTTTAAATGCCAGGATGTCATACTCATTGCAGCTTTTCATCAAGTAGAATTCGCTGCCCGTTATTGAGGAAGAGAATCGTCTTCTGAGACTTGTGTGTTTGACAACAGCTGATAATCATCTGAGGGGACGCGCTGTACCAAAATAAACGAACGGCGGGAATCAGCGCAAATCCGCGTCATATGACAAATTCTCAGTAGGATGAGCCTAGTAGGCTGATATTTGTTGCTTGAGCCTAGTAGGCTGTAGCACGATTAATAAACAGTGTTCAGTTTCAGTAAGTAGTAGGCAAGCCAGATTTCAGACACGGCCTGTGTCTGTAGGTAAACTCATCTCCACTGAAGTGTGGTCCATTTGAGGAAAGGGATGTATTCGTTTTCTTAACCGCTTCAACAATCAATAATGACCTGTTACATGTTTTGAGGGTTTATTTATTAGCAATTCTGCTACATGGACGATGAACAGCAGAATGAAAAGGAGTTGTGTTCCTCTTTGGGCTGTGGATGGTTGGCTCTCTACTTATGGAGATTGAGTAAACCCGTAGAGAACCAAAAAAACATCTCTGGTGATTAAAAACATCTCTGGTGAGTCACACTGACTCTGATCTAATCCAAACCTTACTTGGCCCTTTTTTATTGTTTCTGTTGGCATGGAGAACCTGTATAGAAAATATGTGTCCTCTTCCTATGTGTACTTTTAGTGTGCACCACTGTGGCAACAAACACTGGTTTGATTTGAGGGAGAAAAACTTTAAAGAGTGTCGGTATCAGACACCATCACTTTACATAATAAATCAGCGAGATTAATAACAAAGCAATAAAATGATATATTACAATCAGCAAGAATATAAAAGGTACACTTAACACCTAAGCGGCTGACAGACTAAGCAGGGGAGTACACTGGACAAAAAAACTATGTGGGAACACATAAAAGCCAATACAAGTGCTTATTTTGTAGGCCTGTGGGAAAAGTTATGTCTTTTAGAGAGGACTTGAATGTGTGTAGTGAGCTGTGATTGTAACTTGTGTGTCTGTCTTCAGGACTACCCCAAGAACAGACACCCGGGCTGGAGCCAAGGCTCAGTGGCTTATCACGCAGGTGAGACTTGGTGCTCTTCATCACATTTTCTCTGTGCTCTTCATCACAATTTCTCTGTGCTCTTCGTCAACATTTCTCTATGCCCTTCGTCAACATTTCTCTGTGCCCTTCGTCAACATTTCTCTGTGCTCTTCCTAACTTGTTTTCTGTCTTGCCTTTCTCTCCTCTCCTGGCCTGTCTTGCTTACTGGTTAGCTCATTCCCTGAGTATGTGGGTTTTGACCCAACTCATGTTTTAGATGGCTGTTGGATCAGAGCTGTTTCCTGTACATCTCTCTGATACACACAGTTTCAAACCAAGCATCTCTGGGCACCATCTCAGCTGGAGGGGGCCAGGGCAGATAGAGTAGGATCACGCAGGGTGATAAAGAGAGAGAACGGCAAAACGTCTGAGGAAGAAAGGGGGATGATATCTCATTCCTCGGGGAGTGATCTCTCCTTCTCCAATCAAGGAATCAGTTGCAGTTATCTTGCTACGGTTGTATAACTGCTCAGTGTGGCCCTTTGTGAAGACAGGCCCTGTTACCAACTGCTGCTATATCTCTCTGTCTCCGGGCATCTGTCGTCCCAAAGCCTCCGGCATCCCCACCGCTATCTATCACTAAAGACTTATCACTGTTGATTAGCTATAAAGTGCTGCTAGGGCTGCTACTGTATCAGCGCTAGAGGGAATGTATCATGAGGGCGCTACACATGAGAGTTATCTACACAGAGGTCAGTCGGAAGGACCTCGTTGTTAAATCCATCATCGTCGATGGGTTAGAAGGCATCAGCCAGATGGTGTGTCTGAAATGGCATCCTATTCCCAACTGACTATACAGTGTAGTGCACGACTTTTGACCAGAGTAATCTGCTAGCTGTCCTAGTCTGCCTCCCAAATGGCACCCTATTTCCTAGTGCACTACTTTTGACCAGAACCCTCATGGGCCCTGGTCAAAAGTAGTGCACTACAAAGGGAATAGGGTGCTATTTGGGATGCTAGGAGGGCTGGAGATGATACAACCAGTGCTGACTGAGGGATGGATTGGGGCACCACCGTCAGTCCCGTTGGGTTCTGTATGTGGGCTCCCGCTCTGGTTTGGCTGGCGTGTGGAAGACTCCACAAGAATTTGCATGCCCAAGCACAGCTCCCATTAATGTTATCTGTTAGAGACAAAAATGATGTATGTGGTTTTCCACACTGTTTCTGAGGTTTGCCTTCCCATGCCTGGGTTCGCATACAGGCTCCTTCAGTCTACATCAACAGGACTCCTAGTAGCTCATAGTGTGCGTCCCAAACGTGACCCTATTCCCTACATCTGGTCAAAAGTAGTGCACTACGTAGGGAACAAGAGGCCTCTTAGAACCTCTTAGTTATATCCTCTCCAGCCAGCCAGCCAGCCATCCAAGCAAGCCTTCAGCACAGTCAGCAGCGCAATAACTCAGGACTTCACAATATGCACACGCAAGACAAACTAGTATCCAAAGTATCTATGTATGCAATAATAATAGGAAAGGCCGATGTTCAATTTGTATCTTTTGCCTTACTGAGTTTTGAGAGAGGGCTTCTTGCTGTTTAGCTTTTTTTACAGACACAAAAACATTGGCGGGCCAAGATAGAACACTGTGAAAAGGTACTTCTGTTTGGTTTGTCAACTCAGTCTGTTTAGCTCACGACCATGTGTGCGTCCCCAATCGCACCCTATTCCCTATATAGTGCTCTACCTTTGACCAGAGACCCATATAAAGGGAATAGTCAGCCATTTGGGAATCAGCCGTATCTGTTTTTATGTTCTCCTCACGTTCCAGAGGGCAAGTGGCTGCCAGCGTATCATTTCATTCAAATCAATCAAAAGTGTGACTGTTGCGATATTGGCACAGACAGTGAGAACCTCCATTCCGTGTGTTGCCACAGTGTGATGTTGCTGACTGTGTCGATGGGCCGTGGTCCATTTTCTCTGCTCTGAGCGGACCAAGGCACAGCACCCTGTTATGTGTGTGTGTGTGTGTGTGTGTGCGGCGTGTTGTGGTGCCCTGTTAGTAGCAGCCTGTGAGGCAGCAGCTCACCAAGCCTCATTAACCCTGTCACCTTGGCAGACGCTACGCTTTCAGAGCACGACCCTATCGCCACTCCTCATCAATGACTCACGCTCTGACTCAACACCAGCACGATGCCCTGCCCTACAACAACCAGCACTACCTAACCTGGCACAGGTGCCAGACCTGGCATACGCCCTACCCTACCACCACCGCCTTGCCGAACTAGCCCAGGCCCCACCCTACAACCACCATAGCCACATTTTAACAATAAAGACCTACTAATGTATCTTCTAGGTCAGTGGCTGTGGTGTTAAAATCCATGCACATATTCTAGATGTTGTTGTTGAGTCAAAGTTCCCTGGGCCAGGCCAGGGAGGGATTCAGGGAAGCCCCTGTGTTTTCCAGACATACATACTCTCTTATTATGAACGCCAAGCGGCCCTGTTCTCTCGTTCACACCTCTCTTTTCCTCCGTCCCTCCGGTCTTCAGCTGTCTTCCAGCCAGGTGTCAGCCAGATTCCCTGGCCTGGCGAGCTGGTGTCTCAGGTGCCAGAAGCCTTGCCTTCTCTAGCCAGAGCCATTTCTTTATCCACGCTCCACACTGCTATTTTTAGCTGCACTCCTTCTCTCCTCTCTTCCCCCCCCTCCTCCTCCTCTCTTTCCCCGTGGTGGAACCAGTGTTTGCTGTGTGTGTTGTGACAGGGGCCCACATGGGAGCCCTAATGATAGTGTCTCCATCTCCCTCCCCGTCCTACACACACACACACACACACACACACACACACACACACACACACACACACACACACACACACACACACACACACACACACACACAATCTCAGATAAAGATTGTTTAAACAGTATCCTGAGCCGGGGACGGCTCCCATGACAACTCCACAAATATTTACCAGAAACCAGCCACAGCGCACCGTAGAGGAGCATGTCTGCAGGCTACCTTTTAGTGTTTTTCATTCTTTTTTTATTGTTCTCTTTCTCTCGTGTGTGTGTGTGTGTGTGTGTGTGTGTGTGTGTGTGTGTGTGTGTGTGCGTGCTTTACTTCTTTCTTGTTTAGTTGTTTTTCCACCAGAGATTGGATTTGTTTTACTGAAAGAATACTGAAGTAGTGTTGTGTAGGCCTGTTTGTCCCAGTGATCATGTCCCTGGAACATTGGGATGGAAGAACATTGTGACCCTTGCTCATCACTGTACACGGTGTGCAACGTAGACCATCGCATTTTGAATAGATGGCACGGCACTAAATCCAGAATAAGATTGGAAATATTAGAGCATCATGTGCAACACATTTACCTAGCTGTTTACCTAGCTGTTTACCTAGCTGTTTACCTAGCTGTTTACTTTAATGATCCTTGCTTTCTTGTGGACATCCTAAAAAGAGTTTCATGTGAGATTCCACTGGAGGTGTTTCATGTAACATGTTGTTTTTTGCGAAGAACAATTAGGTGACAATGTTGCCCTCTTGGTGAAAGTTAAAAAGATTGTAGCAGTATACAGTAGGATTATCTAGCTATCAATAAAGAAATAAATCCCTTTTATCCCTTTTTACATTACAACAATCCTCACACAGTGACAAGATGTCTCCCCCTCTCTCTCTTTCTCTTTCTGTGCCTCTCGCTCTCATTCTCTATCTCTCCCTCTGTCTTTCTCTCTCTCTCTTTCTCAGATGATGGGAAGATCTTCCATGGTAGTGGGGTTGGGGAGCCGTTTGGTCCTCGCTGTATCGAGGGTGACATCATGGGCTGTGGCATCATGTTCCCACGGGACTACATATCGGATGGTGAAGGTAAGGACAATAAGATGGGGGCACATTTTCAGTTCAATTCAATAGACCTTTATTGTTCCCGAATGGCAATTTGTTTACAGTAGCGGAAGTTAAAGACATGCTCCGGAACTTTGGCGACTGACTAGTATTTTTTTAAACCTCCCGCTTTGGGCTGGATGTGTCAATGTGTAGTTCATACATGCATAATCTATGAGGAGAATTACTGTCTGATGAAATTCCTAGTTTGAAAGCAACTGTTTTTCTGGAAGCTGTGCCATTTTCCCTTAATTTTTCCCCAAGTGGGCCAGCCCCCTAGCAATTCGAGTTCAACCAATGAGCTTCAGCCCCTCGCCATATGACTGACAGATAGCAAGATGCACACACAGCAGAGTGAGAGAGAAGGCGAAACAAATGGCGAAACAAACAAACATACAGTTTTCTGCACATATGTGATGTAGTACGTAATTTTCAGGAAACACTTTTTGCTCGTGAGGGCTACTTTCAGAACTACTGGCTAAAAAGTCTACAAAAGTACCGGAGAATCCCTTTAAAAGAGTTTTCAATGTCACTTGTTCCCATTAATGACATGACTTTTCCTCCCTGCAACTTACAGGTGTGTTGTAGAATAAAGAGGAAGTAGTGACACTTGCCTGAGTTGAGAGTGAATGTTAGATGATTCAGCTGTTTGGGGGCGAATCTTCACTTCCGCTCAATTTTCACTTAGTCATACATTGATGTCAATGGAAATCAGGGGCACAACTTTGGTTTTAGAAGTGGGGGGTACATAACTTGGGGGGGGGGGGGGGGGGGTTCTCCCATTTTTTGGGGCATCTAAATCTCATTTCCTACAGTTCTACACAATCTGATATGACCCAAGGCCCTTCTAGCCGTCTCTGTTTAGAACAACAAAAAGTTAGCAAAAATGCCCACAGTCAAGCTAAGAGATCATTATTAAATATGTTTAAGGGATTGATAAAACTAAACTAGATCAGTGATAATTCAATAATCAATATTGTGTTGCACCTTTAACCAATAACCTCACAAATGAACAACTCTTACAAATAAAGTATAAATTCTTTCGATTGTCTTTATTAAGACATCCTCTATCAAATTTAAGCCAGCCCGATTCGCCTGCCTGCCCGACCCCCAACAGTCTAGTCAATACCTCAACTCTCCCCAGCACAACTGCCTTCCCAGCTTTCTTTTTTTTATGTCTCAAAGGGAAAGGTTTGAAAAACAAAAGTTTAATAAAAACACACCTACACATTAACACACAAACAGTCCATCCTGAATATAATTCATATCATAGGGCTAATAGTACTGTAGAGTTATTTTTACTTGCACACAATATAGCTGGATCACCCCGTCCTGCCCCTAGGGGTCAACAGCCTTGTAGCGCCCTAACCCAACACACCCCACACAGCTTTAGGATCTTAGCGAAACATTCATTATTGGTTTCAGGTGTGTTAGGCCAAGACCAGAGTGACAAACAACAGTATGACAGAACCCCAGGGTCAAGACTGAGCAGCCCAGCAGCTAGGGATTGCCTAAATAGGTATCTCTCCTGACGTGGGCATGTTTTCAATGCAGACTCATTTGTCATACAGTATTCCATATAAGGCATCCAGACCTTATGAAAGTTGCACACTATTCCCTTAATCTTGGAATAAATCAAATCTAGTGATACATAACTTGACATTTCTTCCATCCATTGTGGGAGGATAACCAACCTTCCAATTAATGGCAAGGCATTTGTTAGCCGCTATAAATGCTAGGTTACACAATTTCTTCTGACTATCAGTCTCCAGTATCAACATTTCCAAGCAATGAAAAACAGGGAGACGGGAGAATCTGTAGACATGCTGAGATAAAAGAACATACTCTTTACCAGAATTCAGCCAGCCTTCACAAGACCATAACATATGCACATATGTCCCAATTTGTGTTTTACGCCTCCAGAAGACAAATTGCATTTCTGAGTACATGATATTCAGTTTCACTGGCATATAGTAGGTTCTATGGATGGTCTTAAACTGCAGTCATTTATGTCTGAGATTATATGAACATGACTGGGCCTTCTAATGTGTCCATTCATCATCATCAATAGCATCTCCCGGGTCTTCCTCACATTTTTGTTTTACATGTTTTGTGTCATGGGGAAAAGCCTCTATCAACCCTTGATACAGTTTGGAAATTACTTTTAGAGGTTTGTCAGACTGCCTTAAAATAGTCTACATCTTTGAAGCTTCTTGCTTGTCCAGTGTTTGATGCACAGAGAGAATAAAGTGTATCTGCAAAAGTTCACCTCTGTGCTGACAGACTAGTCTTCCCTGTCACCATCTGACCCTGATGAGACCCCTGTCACCATCTGACCCTGATGAGACACCCTGTCACCATCTGACCCTGATGAGATCCCCTGTTACCATCTGATCCTGATGAGATACCCTGTCACCATCTGACCCTGATGATACACCCTGTCACCATCTGACCCTGATGAGACACCCTGTCACCATCTGACCCTGATGAGACACCCTGTCACCATCTGACCCTGATGATACACCCTGTCACCATCTGACCCTGATGAGACCCCTGTCACCATCTGACCCTGATGAGACACCCTGTCACCATCTGACCCTGATGAGACACCCTGTCACCATCTGACCCTGATGAGACCCCTGTCACCATCTGACCCTGATGATACACCCTGTCACCATCTGACCCTGATGAGACATGATGAGCATTGTGTTGTGTACTGACTGTGCACTATGACAGTGAAGCCTGTAGAGCTGTTCATACTGTGTCAGTGTGATAAGTAGGGAGTTTGCTATGTAAACTACATTACTATACTGACTAATAAAAACTCATATTGCGCTGAAAAAAATGTCAGAATATCGGTCTTCAATCGTTTGGCTGCTGGTTTCATTATTTGATTCAGATCTAGTGTGATTGAGGCAAAAATTATAGCTAAAGTTAGTGAGCTAGCTAACTAATGTTAGCCAACTTTTGGCTAGCTCTAGCGAATGGTAAATCATCAATTTTACTTCTGTTGAAATGGGACAAAACAGAGGCTACAAAACATTTCCATACACACAACAGCTGTTAGATACTGCTACCAGGCAGATAGCTAGAGACTAGCCAGAGCTGAACTGTCCATATTAGCTAGCTAACTGCCTGCTAGTAGTTCATTAATTTAAGTCCAGAGGGGATGAAACATTAGCTAACGTAACATGTCAGTTACACTTCTAGCTCAGCACTGGGAATATTTGTTTTTTCTTCTGTCAAACAGCAGTTGTCTTGCTGGCTAGATTAGTCAACTAAAGAGTAGCCAGTTTCGGCTCTGCTTGCTTTTAAAACTCTGGAGAAAAAAAAAGTGCAACACAGACAGCAGCTGCCTCTGTCCATCTCTCCCATAATGGTCCTACACTGCAGCGGTTCAGAAGCTTTGCCTTCACACAGCCTGTCTGCACGCTCTGCTCTGTGGTGTTCGTCAGGTCCTAAATCCAGCCTACTGTAACCAGAAAACAGCCTACCCGACAGGTGGTCCTAAAGCACACCAGCGCCGTGTTTTTGTATCACAGAATGTGATGTGGAGGACATGTCCCTAGTGAAAGTTGTACCCTTGATGGAAATAATGAAAGTTAAGATTTACCCCTTTGTGTTTTGTCCTCAGATGACATAGATGAGTGGGACCCGTTGGAGGTGCTGCCGAGGCAGGGCGTGGGGCGCATCCAGAACGTTCTGTACCTGAATGATGATGATGAGGAAGAGGGGGACGAACTGGACCAGGAGCATGACGGCAGGAAGGTCATGGTGAGCACATGTAGTTGGGAACACACACACACACACACACACACACCATCACACCCACGCAGATCCTTTGATGTAAAATCATGAACTGAATCTGCGCTGTGGTTTGATCGTGTTTGTTGGTTGTTATTTTGATTGACTGTAGCTGCTGGAATGGTCAAGCAGCATTCTTTACAGAGATCATATGTCTCATATGGCTGCCAGCCCTAGGCCCTAGTCTCACTGCTGCATTGTGCAACGAGGGGTCAGCAAGACTGCAGGCTGCGTCCCAGATGGCACCCTATTCCCCACACAGTGCACTACTTTTGACCAGGGCTCTGGTAAAAAGTAGTGCACTATGTAGGAAATAGGGTGCCATCTGTGCTGCTGTTGCAACCTTAGAGAGTGAGAATAGAATTGGCCAAGCCGTAATCCAGGGATTTGTTCATATTTATTCAGTGGGACACATTACCAACAAAGCCTGCTTTGACATTACAGAACACTCTGGCACCGCACCGCACGTACCGCACCACTCTCTCTCACACACACACACACACACACACACACACACACACACACACACTGGCATCACTAAGGGTGTAGTAATTTCACAGCTACATGAGAAAAGCAATATTGACAAAATAGCAGCTCTGCCATTTTTTAAACATCATTCATCTAAGACATGAAACTCTATAGGCCTTCATATAAAGAGCTGCTTTTAGAATGATTGGGTAAATATTTGATGTGTGATATGAGCGAGTGAGTGTCAGTAACTGTAGGGAATGTCTTCGGGCGTCCCGTTGTGGCTATGCAGGTGTTCTTCAATTATTGTGATGTGGTGGTTTTGCCTACCTCAGTTGAAGGTCGGGATTCAATCAAAGGCACGTTTTAGCCAATCACATTGAACTTGACTTTTAAAGGCAATTTACATTTGAGCCGACGTCCGCAGCGATCCCCGCGAGTACCGTGAAATTGCCTTAAAAAGGTGCATTGCCTGTAGTCTACAATGCTCCTCTGATTGAATCCTGACCTAAGTCAGAGGGTCTGCTAAATGACTCAAATGTGAACGTAAACAGCAGTGAATCTGAATCTCTTTTTGGCGCCCCCCTGTGGCTGTGTGGCAGGTGTTCTTCGCACGGAACGGGAAGCTGATGGGTCGCCGTGAGGTGGTGGTGCCCCCAGGGGGGTTCTACCCCACCGTGGGGATGCTGAGCAGCGGAGAAAAGATCAAGGTGGACCTGCACCCCCTCAGTGGATGAACCTGACCAACCTGCTTCCTCTTAGTGGATAAGATGAGTCCAGAAACCGAACACTGCACCCTGTCATCGCCTGAGCAGTGACCACATCAAGCCTTGCTGGGGATCAGCGTAGTGAAACGTACCATTTATTTGATCTCTGCAAACGTCTGGGAAAATGCTGTTAAAAGGCATATTGTGGGCTGTATAGGGTGCTGCCCTGTAACACAACTTGAATAGAATTCCAGCCTTAGTCACAACCATCAGGACTCACTGTGGCAAGCTACCATGAGGTCTACTGTAGGAAGAATATATATATACACTGGTGCAGTGAAATGTGTTGTTTTACAGGGTCAGCAATAATAATTTGGCAAATTAGGGTAAAGTGCCTTGCTCAAGGGAACATCGATTTTTTTTTTCTCACATTGTTGTCTCGGGTATTCGAACCAGCGACTACTAAAACTACCATCAGGACTCACTGTGGCAACACTACCATCAGGATTCACTGTGCCAAAACTACCATCAGGACTCACTGTGGCTAAACTAAAGGCTTAGCCTAAGACAGAGTTGTTGGATAATTATGTGCAATTTGTTGTTTCATCATTTTTCATCAAACCACATTTTTTCCCCTGTCAAAGCAAATAGTCAGTCCTGCCTGGTCCTGGACTCTGAAACAGTGGAGCCCCTAAAATGTCTCCCATGAGGTCTACTGGCACACTTTATTTCATTTGTCATGGCCCCAAACATAGCAGTGCATGTCCAACAGAGTCCGAGAGCCTGCTGGCAGTTGATGTTATAGGCACTAGTGAGTGATTAGTGCTCTCCTGTGAGCACTGGAAGTTGCTTCCCAAATGGCACCCTATCCCTAATATAGTGCACTACTTATGACTAGTGCCCTATTTGCCCTGGACAAAAAAATTATGCACTATATAGGGAATAGGGTGACATTTGGGACGCCGGTAGATTCTGTGTGACTGAGTGAGTAGTGCCCTCCTGTGAGTGCTCACTAACCTGCCTCCTGGAGCTGAGCTGAGCTTGCTAGGCCCCAGATCTGTTAGTGCTTTATAGCCAACTCTTATGGTCATTGTCATGCCAAACATGTACACACAGATTTGGGACCAGGCTAGAGCTGGGCTAGGTGGGAGTAAAAATGATATTCTCCATATCACATGGATGGCATCCTGGTATCAAGAAACCCCTTATCAAAGATGGGAAATTATGGAAATGTGTGAATATACACTACATGGTATGTGGACAAAAGTATATGGACAGCCGTTCAAATGAGTGGATTTGACTATTTCAGCCAGAACCGTTGCTGACAGGTGTACACAATCGAGCCAGCTTCCAACTTTGTGGCAACAGTTTGGGGAAGGCCCTTTCCTGTTTCAACATGTCAATGCCCCCGTGCACAAAGCAAGGTCCATACATAAATGGTTTGTCGAGATCTGTGTGGAAGAACTTGACTGGCCTGCACAAAGCCCTGACCTCAATCCCATCGAACACCTTTGGGATGAATTGGAACGCATACTGCGAGCCAGGCCTAATCGCCCAACATCAGTACCCGACCTCACTAATGCTCTTGTGGCTGAATGGATGCAAGTCCCCTCAGCAAAGTTCCAACATCTAGTGGAAAGCCTTCCCAGAAGAGTGGAGGCCATTATAGCATATTAATGCCAATGATTTTAGAATGTGTTCGACGAGCAGGTGTCCATATACTTTTGGCCATGTAGTGTATGTATAAATTCTATATCCTATATGTTTGACAGTATAGATTTATAATCTCCTATATATTTCCCTAGATTTCTCTCTACATGGAATTCTATAACTGAAGACGTGGGAGAGAGACTGTTGGCTTTTTGTAATGGGGGGATGGGTGGTGAGGGTTTAGTTAAAAATCCAAAGTACTTTTTAAGTGTACTCTATCCACTCCCAATGTAATTTACAAGCGGTTTCTTTTTGCCTAATTATATGTTTCGATTCATTTTTCATGAACATATCTTCATTGCAATCAAAGCAGATGAACATATTTTGGTTGAGGATAGTAGATCAACTGCACACGAGATTATCAATATGCTGACAATGTCTTCTGCAACAGTATGCTTTTGTCACAAGCGCGTTAGAAATGGTTGAGTCGACTGGTGTCTGTAGTACACAGTAGAGCCAGCAGAGTGCGATCAGCATGCTGTTCAGCCCAATCTAAGAGGAATGTTTGTTTGTGGTCCCAAATGGCACCCTATTCCCTACGTAATGCACAATTATTATTATTTTTTTACCAGGGCCTACTGGTCAAAAGTAGTGCAATATGTGGGGAATAGGGTGCCATTTTTGACTGAGTCTTGTCTAAATGTATACAGAGGAAGAGACGGAGCGCTTGTCATTTGTTCAGAAGGTTTAAGACACTTGTTCCGATCTCTGCCAAGTGTTTAAGGTTTGGCAGCTTTTGTGTCTTATGTGCCCCATGATCCAAATGGATTCTGATCAATCTGCCATATTGCATTTCTATTTGTATGATTTAACTCGCCATGAGATATTTCTGTGTGCATCCCAAATGGCAACGTATTCCCTATATAGCGCACTACTTTCGACCAGAGCACTATAGTCCCTGGTCAAAAGTAGTGCACTATAAAGGGAATAGGGTGCCATTTGGGACACTGTCACCTGAAAGTGCCTCATTCCCTTGATATTGACACAATCCCACACAGCAAGCACCTCTGTAGTTACCGTTCAGGCATCATGAAGACCATAGACATGCTTATTCATAGATGACATAGAAGCACCAGAAAGAAGGCTGTACTTGTATCTCAATTAGGGTTGCAAAATTGTAACTTTCCAATAATTCTCAGGTTTTCCAGAAATCGTGGTTGGAGGATTCTGGATGTCCTGCGAGCCTTCCCTGTAGCTCAGTTGGTAGAGCATGGTGTTTGCAACGCCAGGGTTGTGGGTTCGATTCCCACGGGGGGCCAGCACAGAAAAAAAAAAAAAAAATTGTATGAAATGAAATGTATGCATTCACTACTGTAAGTCGCTCTGGATAAGAGCGTCTGCTAAATGACTAAAATGTAAATGTATTCCCTCCTGAATCTTCCAGACAGGATTGATGGAAAACCTGGGAATTTTGGGGAAATTGTCAGAATTTGGCAACCATGATCTCAATGTAAATGTTAGCACCTTGCCTACTTCCAGGAAGGCTGTCTTACTAATTAATATATGCATCAAAAGGTAGTTATTTCCATACTACAATTGTTTGACTTTCATTGTTTAATATACAGTACCAGTCAAAAGTTGACACACCTACTCATTCCAGGGTTTCTTTATTTTTACTATTTTCTACATTGTAGAATAAAGACTTAAAAACTATGAAATAACACATATGCAAAAATCATGTAATAACCAAAAAAGTGTTAAACAAATCAAAATATATTTTATATTTGAGGTTCTTCAAAGTAGCCACTCTTTGCCTTGATGACAGCTTTGTACACTCTTGGCATTCTCTCAACCAGCTTCATGAGGCAGTCACCTGGAATGCATTTCAATTAACAGGTGAGCCTTGATAAAAGTTAATTTGTGGAATTTCTTTCCTTCTTAATGCGTTTGAGCCAATCAGTTGTCTTGTGACAAGGTAGGGGTGGTACACAGAAGATAGCCCTATTTCGTAAAAGACCAAGTCCATATTATGGCAAGAACAGAACAAATAAGCAAAGAGAAATGACAGTTTCTTCAAGTGCAGTCGCAAAAACCATCAAGCGCTATGATGAAACTGGCTCTCATGAGGACCACCACAGGAATGGAAGACCCAGAGTTACCTCTGCTGCAGAGGATAAGTTCATTAGTTACCATCCTCAAATTGCAGCCCAAATAAATGCTTCACAGAATTCAAGTAATAGACACATCTCAACATCAACTGTTCAGAGGAGACTGTGTGAATCAGGCCTTCAAGGTCGAATTGCTGCAAAGAAACCAGTACTAAAGGACACCAATCAGAAGAAGAGACTTGCTTGGGCCAAGAAATACGAGCAATGGACATTAGACTGGTAGAAATCTGTCCTTGGTCTGATAAGTCCTTGAGACGCAGAGTAGGTCAACAGATGATCTCCGCATGTGTGGTTCCCACGTGAAGCATGGAGGAGGTGCTTTGCTGGTGACACTGATTTATTTAGAATTCAATGAACACTTAAGCAGCATGGCTACCACAGCATTCTGCAGCAATACATCATCCCATCTGGTCTGTGCTTAGTGGGACTATCATTTGTTTTTCAACAGGACAATGACCCACACACCTCCAGGCTGTGTAAGGGCTATTTGACCAAAAAGGTGAGTGATGGAGTGCTGCATCAGATGACCTGGCCTCCGCTATCACTCAACCTCAACCCAATTGAGATGGTTTGGGATGAGTTGGACCGCAGAGTGAAGGAAAAGCAGCCTACAAGTGCTCAGCATGTGGGAACTCCTTCAAGACGGTTGGAAAAGCATTCCAGGTGAAGCTGGTTGAGAGAATGCCAAGAGTGTGCAAAGCTGTCCTAATGGCAGAGGGTGGCTACTTTGAAGAATCTGAAATATATAAAATATATTTTGATTTGTTTAACACTTTTTGGGTTAGTACATAATTCCATGTGTGTAATTTCATAGTTTGTCTTCTGTTATTCTACAATGTAGTGAAGTCAAAATAAAGGAAAACCCTTGAATGAGTAGGTGTCCAAACTAGAATGAGACTAGAGGTCACAGAATATTTTGTGTGCATCCTTTTTTTTTTATTCATACAAACAATGATAACAAGCAGAATGAATATGGTGAAAACCCATCCTGTCCTTTCAGCTGAGCTCTCCTGCTGTTCTGGTCAAACAATCCACCTTAAAAACATTCATCGGACTCTAAATACAGACTCATATGTCTCATTCACTGGGTTCAGTTGGTATCATCAGCATTCGTTTGTTTTTTACTGTGCCATCATCCAGACAAACCCAGAGCTAAGGTAGAATGGACAGACATAAATGATCACAATGGGTAGTTTTAGATAATGGAATATTTTAAAATTAGCGTTGAATGAATGATACACAAACATAAGACTGATCTGTGCTTCAATAAATCTATATTCTGGAAAACTAACAATGTAGATATTCTGAGGACTTGCACACTTCAATTGAGGTGATAGTTCAGAGGCACAAATAGAGCTCAGAGAGAGTATAACACCTGACATCGCACCAAACGCAGCCAGATAGACACTGTTCCTTAGTAACAGGGAAATTAAGAGAGGGGAGGAAGTTAACAGTCAGTGTGGTGATAATGGCTGATCGTTTTCATGGCATAAAAAACGCCAATCCAGTCTCTTTCAGTCCTCATCTTCCTCATAGTAGCGGTTCCTCTTAATCATCTCCTCTACAGACACGGCCTCCTCGTCGTTCCGGAAGCCCACATCCTGAGACGGGCGGTTGGTCTTGGACCTCGGCTCGGCAATCTCTGACGAGGCAGTCTGGCAGTTTTGAGAAGGTAACCCTTCCCCCTCTTTTCCTGCTCCCTCTTCTTCTCCCTCCAGCTTTTCCTCTTCTTCCTCCCCGTCATTCTTTGCTCCCTGTTCATGGTTTGCTTCTAGTAATTCGTGGTGGTCTTTCAGACGTGCGACTCTCCCCTCCATCCCCTCGTCCTCAGAGCTGGTGTGGATGTCCACGTAGCTGTCGTCAGAAGGTGTGTGGTAGTCCGGTGACAGGCTGTTTGGTTGTTCCTGGTCCTCCATGCCTTGTTCCTCAGGGCTACAGGCCAGTTCAGGCTCACCGTCCTCGAATGAGCTCCTCCTCTCCAGTGGCTCAGGATTGGCTGTCTGACTGGCAGCAGGAGCGGGAGCATGGGAGGACATGGCCAATGAGAAGGGTCGGCTACGCTCCTTGAGGGAGGCGCTCCTGCAGAGGGTAGAGCGTACGGTGGACTCTGGGCTCTGGTCGGTGAAGGCTGAGTCATCCTCTGGGGGCCACTTAGCACGGGATTGTTTCCCAGCGGAGCTCCCGTCTGAGGTGGGGCTGGCCCCAATGTTGCCCCCCTCTCCGTCTCCTTCAGTGCGGGGGGGCCAGGAGATCTTCAGCCGACGTGTTTCCACTGGCTTGTCCTTCTCTGCTGAGCTCTGGGCGCGGGTCTCCAGGGAGGCCGTCACCACGTTGACCTTGGCCAGTGGAGACTCCTCTACCGCTGGGCTGATCAACAGCGTGCCAGTAGAGGCGCACTTCTTCAGCTTGTCTTTGGAGAAGGAGGTGGCCTTGGTAGTCGTCTCTGTCCTGGGTTCCTCCCCAGCCCCACTCTCTCCTTTGGTCTCCCACAGCTCCTTGTGAGGGCGCAGGCCAAAGCCCTCGTCGTAGTTGCCCTTGGCCTTGAACAGCTGGCAGAAGTGAGGCTTGCAGTAGACGTGGCTGTGCAGAGAGGCGTAGGTCCCCAGGCTGGCCAGCAGGGGGAGACAAATACAACCTATTGACAAATATTTGTTTCTAATCTTGCAGCATAAACCCTGATCCTTAACTCTAGAGGAACAACACTGTGGACCTAAAGACAATATCAATTCCACTAATAGTGAGATGAACAGATGTTTTAACAAATAAACAATTCCTTGCTGCATGGTGTCTGCCCCATCCTATCCCCTCACCTGAGTTTGGTGTTGCAGTGGGAGCACCTGAAACAGGTGTTGTGGTAGACCTTTTGGTTGGCTACCAGACGCTCTAAAGGGTAGACTGTCTTCTGACATGACACACAACTCTCCCGTGCAGGCAAGCAGAAGCTCTGTACACACACAAAATAAAGAGAGGCATTCAAGACACGTTAGGAGAGGGAATGGTTGGTTTGGCGATTGCTCTGAGACAAATACAGAAAAGGGACTGTTGAATTCACCCTGGAGGTCTTGGGCTGAGCTTGGTCCTTCTGAGTCGAGGATACAGAGGAGGTGCCGGTACTGGAGCCTGCTGTGATGAGACTAAAATCAGTAATGGCACACACTGGACACCAGAGGGAGCTGTTTATGAATATACTGACCTAATGTTCACAAGCTGAAACCTATAGAGTAGACAAATAATGACAGACAAGAATATACTGTAGATCTGGTGAAATGCAGTGGAGCACCAAATCAGTTACCATTGCTTTCTGTGGAAGAGGCTTTCCTACTGTTGGGCTCTGAGTCCGGACCCTGAGAGGAGAGGGAGAGGTGGTGATTTAGAAGTGTTTCTCTCTCTCACATACACACACACGAGAACACAATCCCTCACCGTGTCCACACTGCCTGGGGGTACATTCTCCTTCTGTTTGCTGCAGAGGTCAGAGTCCAGCTGATCACTCTGTCAGAGAGAGAAAAACAGGGACATGTTTTAGAGTTGGGATAAGTGGTGCAGCGGTCTAAGGCACTGCATCTCAGTGCTAGAGGCGTCGCTACAGACCCTGGTTCGATTCCAGGTTGTATCACAACCGACCGTGATTGGGAGTCCCATAGGGCGGCGCACAATTGGCCCAGCGTCTTTAGGGTTAGGCTGGGGTAGGCCGTCATTGTAAATAAGAATTTGTTAACTGATTTGCCTGGTTACATTAATAAATAAAATAAAAGTAACCCGCAACTGACAGCTTCTGGTCGGGATGGGCCTGAAGTTCTCACTTTGGGGTCAAGTTCTAGCCTGATCCAAGACCACCGCTGCGCTCTCATTTCTCGAACAGAATCTAAGCTCGCAAGACTTCAGGATCGTTATACCTTACGAGGCTAGTCAAGTTCAGTCAGGTTTAAGAAGTGCGACCATGGACATGGTGGTCAGTCTTACATGATCTCCCATGGCAGGCAGGCAGTGAAGCAGAGTATGGGACAGGCTTAAAGGACAGGTACTCACGCTGACTGAGGAGGATAACACCTCTGTTTTAGACACAGCAGCCTGGTACATGGCCATCCTGTCCCTCAGGGGCATGGACTCTATGCTCCCTGCATCTAGAAGACCGACAGAGAGAAGCACAGGTTACACACACACACACCTCTCATAAGCTATGGAGACGACAGTACAGGCGATCCATTCAGCACAATGCAGACTGTGTGGGTCATGGGATGCGTCCCAAGTGGCACCCTATTCCCTATCTAGTGCACTTCTTTTTTTATTTTCTTTTTACCGGAACCTATGGGCTTTGGTCAACAGTAGTGCACTATATAGGGAATAGGATGCTATTTGGGACGCGCCCATGGTGTTTGTCAGGCTGCGACGGGAACACAGGGTCACAGGGGGAATAGAAGGGAAAAGCCCTCTTCCCGTAACTATCATTCTTCCTGTAATCAGACATTGTGCTGATCATGGCACTTTAGGAAGGAGCCATCTACAGTCACTGACCCAGTACATTTACAGGAAGGAAGTAGTATGGACAACTTACGTATGCTTAGTGTGTCTGTACGCCTCTCTATCCTAGTGAAACAATATGTCCATCCTCGTGGAGAACAGTAGACCTGCTTTTAACTCTGGTGTCTGAGCGAGCAAGAGAGAGAGAGAGAGCTCTGTCAGCGTAATAGTACCTCCAAGTAGCTGATCCATGTTGTCAGTGATGCCTCCGGTCCCTCCAATCCTCACAGGCTCTCTGGACACCTGGAAACACAGAACCAAGCCACGCTATCAGGACGGTATATTCCATTATGGTAGCCTTTACATTGTAGATTGAGCAGACTCTGAACATCCAGAATAAGGCCAGCAGCACTTGCCTCGTGCTTTGCATACAGAACCATATGATGCTCACGTTGCTGAAACTAAATTTTAGGCAGGGGAGAACCAGGGCCATCCATCAGACAGCTCTGAGCCCAGTGCTCTGACGGTGAGAAGAGGAGAAGAGTGGTGAAGAGAGATCAGAAGGAACTAGCTGAGAGAGGCGGAGAGGAGGTGTGGCAGCCTGTCAGGGAGTCAGCAGTATCAGCCTGGCTTGTTGTCCAGCCTCCGTCCCAGCTGTCTGCCTCTCATGCTCAGCCCAGCCCTCCTCTACTCTAATCCCCTTGTGAGCTAGGACACCCCAGTCTGTCTTCCTGTCCACAGTCCCACATCCCCAGTCAACACCAGCATCCGCCAGGAGACTCACCAGTCACCCTCCCGCCTGACACATGGCACAGCTCATTCTGAACAGAGCTGAAGACGAGACAGAGTGGCTGCATGCTTTTCAACCAACTTTTCAACTCTCGTTTCAGTGATCAGGCCATTGGTGAGAGAAGGATTTCGTAGAGCCAAAGGTCAGTGGTAAAAGCCGAGGGGAGAAGACATGCTGTTCTTGGCACACCTGTAATAGCAGAGACTCAAGTTAAGCCTGGCTTCACCTGGCCTCTACCCGCTCAATGCCAGATCAGCCTATGGATGAGCCCCAAATGTTGCCGTATTGCCTATAATATAGGGCACTACTTTTCACCAGGGCAAAGAGGACTCTGGTCAAAAGTAGTGCACTGTGTAGGGAATAGGGTGCCATTTGGAACGCACACGGTCTCCTGCCTCCTATCCGTCTGTACCGCTTGTGTCTGTAAGCCGCAGGTGTGATCGGTATCAGAGATTAGAGGAGCAGCAGGGTGCCACAAAGCCCTGGTCGGCTGGGACAACCTTATAATACACAGACAGACCGAGAGAGATGACGAGGCAAAGGGTAGATAAAATCCTGAAATACAAGAACGAGACAGAGCAGTGCTGTTCCGGGGGAAAAGTCTATATAGAATTGTGCATTCGTGGCCGTCTGGATTTTAGATTTGCATTCGCAGAAGGGGGTGATACGTGCTGTTCCATCCTCCAGAGTGGATTAATCTAGGCTCTAGACTCCAGACAGAGCCAGGCAGAGGAAGCCAGACCCCAGATGGACCCCAGGCAGAGAGACCTCTCTCTAACGCAGCCGGAGGCCCCTTCCCAAGCGTGACCACTCTTCAGCCTGATCCCTCTCCTCTCAACCCCTCTCCAGACGGTGGTCACGGTGGGTGCCTCAACAATATGGGGGAGCAGGCAGAGGATGTAAACAAACAAACAGCCAGAAGGCAGCTGTGCTTAGAGAGGGAGGAAGTGATCAGCGGCCCAGACAAAGAGCTCTGACACTAATCCCAGTGACAATTAAAACCCCCGGAGACAGACTGAGGCTCCTCCCTAAAGCCTACCGCCTGCCGGCTGGCTGCCTGGGCTCCAGAACAATAACAAGAAAAAAGGCCAATTCAAATCACTGAGTTGTAGGCTAGGCTACATATAGCACAAAACCACCATTGACAAAAACAAAGTCCTTGAAAAGCCCTATTCACTGACAGACCAGTACTTTCATCAACCATAGTGAAGTCAGTGTATATGCTAGCCCTCCCATCAAAAGATTACATTCACAGCATAATGCGCTATAACCTAATACAAACATACTAATCCAACAACAAGCAATGAAAGCAAACCCCAGATAGTCTCCGCTTTATGTTTCAGAGCCGCAATAATAAAAGTGAGCTCAAGGAGGTCCGAGGTCGAGGGGTTTGAGACCAAACAAAGAAAAAAAAAAAAAATACATATTTACCTCTCGCAAAGCAACGCTAGGAGCTACAGGGAGAAGCGGACCGAAGCACGAGTGGAGGAGAGGAGAAGACTGTTACGCTGGAGTACTCATACCTGTCCTGGAGGAGTTTGGAACATCAACCGCAGCTAACTCAATTGTGTTCATTAGACTGTGGCTCCACTGGACTGGGCTGCCTGACAGAGCAGAGCAGGGACCACGACTGGACTGGTGCCTCCTTCCTTTCTGCCTCGTCACAGTCACACAGAGAGAGAGAGAGAGGAGCAGAGGGGAGGGGAGGCCTTCATGGGGGTATACGGAGGGGAGTGGGGGGCTAAAGAGGGTGTGGGTGACAGGGGGGATGAAGTTGGGTCAATTAAGTGCCTCTCCCTCATGACCGTCTCCTCCAGGGAGAGGGGGAGAAGGAGAAGACCTTTTCTTTGGTAAACCAGAGACCAGGGGAGGAAGAGTTATCTGAGGAGGCTCAGTTGCTCATCTCTAAAACAGTCATGTGCAATGCCTGCCCCATGACATCACCACCCCATGACATCACCACCCCTGGAAGAGAAGCGAGGAGAGAGGCTAGGCCTACAGGCCAAGGAGCAGGGAGCCAGTCAGGGCTGGATGTGGAGGTGTGGGTCGAGGCCAGGGTGTGGGGGTGTGTGGGGAGAGCCCAGGTCACTTCCTGGCTTTCAGCTGGGAGAGAGAAAGCTGCTAATGTGCTTAAGGAAGGAAGGAAGGAAGGTTCAACCAGCTGGGGTGTGGCGAGGCAACTCATTAAGCCGCTACAAAACAATCCTCTGATCTGGTGTCCAGGCGGGTGCCCATGTTCAAAAACCGACTAGTAAACTAGCTTTAGTAAAAAAAAAAATGAAGGTCTGAATCTTGATCAACAATCAACCAAAAACTCGACCTCGTAAGGAAGTTCCATTGAAAGTCTGGCTTTTCATTTCCAACACCTAATATTTCATACAAGCCAGGGAAAATAAACAAAATCTAGACTATTAGCCTAGAGTAAAAAGGTTTAAAAAGGATCCTTTGCTTCAAACGATCTTATCCACTTTTCTATTATCAAAATGGCTGTTAACCTCCAAAGTGAGTGTGAGGAGGAGGAGGACAGTGTTTGTTTTGAAGCCCCCCATCCTACCCTCCTATCTGCCTGAGGGCATGTTTATATCTAGCCCATCTGTAGGAATGTACTGTGAGATGAGAACACTCAGAGCGATGCATGTGACTGGCAGCATGACTAACCCCAGGAGGGCTCTGACCCCTGGAGAACACACAGCACAACATTCTTTACTTCTGGAACAGGAACATTGACAACACACAGACCTGTTGTCTCAACCACAATGCTACATCTTCAGAAAAAAATCATTCTAAACTCTACAATTCATAGGGCTGATTCACAGGGCCTTTCCTTAGCAAACACATCTAAGTCACTGTCACTGCTGGGTGATTTGAAGTCCTGGTCAATCGATCAATAATATAAAGTTTTAGCGGTTATCTTTGGTTTGCAATCTGTAGAGACTATGAGAATAGAAATGTTCTGAACTTTTGTCAAACATCACAGCACAGTTGAAAAATATATGGCAAATAGAAATCAAAACTGGATGGTGTTCAAAGATAGATGGGAGGGGTTGAGTGGAGCTGAAGACTGAGACAAAAAAAAACAAGATAACTAAGGTAAAATATACTGTGTCCATAATGTATATAGGTTCAGAACTTTTGTGAAATGGCAAACAGAAATCAAAACTGGATGGTGTTCAGAGACAGATGGGAGGGGTTGAGGGTAGCTAACGGATGGGATTAAAAACAAACAAAAGATAACTATTGTAAAATACATTGTTTATTCAACTAGGCATGTCCGTAAAATCTATATAGTACGTATAAACTGGAAGTAGAAGCCTAAGTGGTGTTTTCCATTAGTTTACTCCAATTAGGGGAGGGGTGGAAATATAATTTACATAAGTATTCATACCCTTTACTCAGTACTTTGTTGAAGCACCTTTGGCAGCGATTACCGCCTCGAGTCTTGTTGGGTATGACGCTACAAGCTTGGCACACCTGTATTTGGGGAGTTTCTTCCATTCTTCTTTGCAGATCCTCTCAAGCTCTGTCAGGTTGGATGGGGAGCGTTGCTGCACAGCTATTTTCAGGTCTCTCCAGAGATGTTTATCGGGTTCAAGTCCGGGCTCTGGCTGGGCGGCTCAAGGACATTCAAAGACTTGTCCCGAAGCCACACCTGCGTTGTCTTGGCTGTGTTCTTAGGGTCGTTATCCTGTTGGAAGGTGAACCTTCGCCCCCAGTCTGAGGTCCTGAGCGCTCTGGAGCAGGTTTTTTATCAAGGATCTCTCTGCACTTTGCTCCATTCATCTTTCTCTCGATCCTGACTAGTCTCCCAGTCCCTGCTGCTGAAAAAACATCTCCACAGCATGATGCTGCCACCACCATGCTTCAACATAGGGATGGTGCCAGGTTTCCTCAAGATGTGATGCTTGGCACTCAGGCCAAAGAGTTCGATGCTGCAGAAATGTGTTGGTACCCTTCCCCAGATCGTGTAGAAACATCAGGAGGATCATTGGAAACAGGATGCACCTGAGCTCAATATCGAGTCTCGTTGCAAAGGGTCTGAATACTTATGTAAATAAGGTTTTTCAGTTTTATATAAAAACGTGCATGCATTTCGAAAAACCTGTTCACTTTGTTATTATGGGGTATTGTGTGTAGATTGAGATTTGTATTTTATTTAATCCATTTTAGAATAAGGCTGTAACGTAGCAAAATGTGGAAAAAGTGAAGGGGTCTGAATACATTCTGAATGCACTGTATGTATGTTAGTATGTATGCATGTACACTACCATTCAAAAGTTTGGGGTCACTTAGAAATTGAACGGTAGTGTACATACATACACTACTGTTCAAAATATACATACACTACTGTTCAAAATATACATAAACTACCGTTCAAAATATACATACACTACTGTTCAAAATATACATACACTACTGTTCAAAATATACATACACTACCGTTCAAAAGTTATGTACACTGTCGTTCAATTCATGAGACCCCCAACTTTTGAACAGTAGTGTATGTATATTTTGAACAGTAGTGTATGTATATTTTGAACAGTAGTGTATGTATATTTTGAACAGTAGTGTATGTATGTACACTACCGTTCAAAAGTTTGGGGTCACTTAGAAATGTCCTTGTTTTTGAAAGAAAGGCACATTTTTAAGTCACTGTCACAGAGTAGAAGGCCTCACAACACCTGATCAACATGACCACACTGGACTTCTAATACTTAAACAATATACAAGTGTTTCTCCAAAATACATGTGGAAACCACAGATTTGAAGAAACAAACCACTTTGATAATAATAAAAGATTAAACAAACAATGCATTTTGCAGTAGTTCGTCAGCTTTGCTCCTGTTTAGCCATTCTAATTTCTTCTCATTTATGTGGTGGAAAATGGCAGAAAAATTACATATATCCTATTAAAATATTTAGGGGCATGTAGCTTGTAAATCAGTAAGTTTGGACTTACTTTGTTCTGAAGGTTCTCTCCTTTCTCGAACATCATCTTGAGGTTGTTGAGGGGTATGTCGGGCTTCTCACTGGGGACGCAAGGCCCTTCTGCTGCTGCTCCTCCCTCCTGCCTCTCTCTGTCTCTCTGCTGCCGTCTCCTCTCCATACCTGGTCCTGCCTGGTCCTCTGCGGCTGTGGGACTGGTGTTGGGGTCTGGTGAGAGAGGTGGCTGGGCCTGAGTTGCCTGGGGCTGGGTCTGGATCTGGTGCTTGGCGTTAGGATCTGAGGGGAGTAAGCGGCGAGTGTGGGGTAGCGCGGCACAAGGTGTGGCTGACTGGACAGGCTGCTCCCAAAGCTTCTTCAACACACTCAGGTTGCAACTGCGGAAAGTCTGTGGCGATGGCTCCGCAGCCTGGAGGAGGGGGTAAAGATAGTCAGACTGAGATTGTCTAACGGATCATAATCACTGACACGTTCCAGAAGCATCCCATCTGGCTGAATCCATAACTTAGATACTTAAGAGACCAGGATTACTTTTTTTGTTTTGTGTCGTGTAAAATAGAAAAGCTGAGGAATGATATGCGGTAGTAATTACAGGATGAGGGGAGAAAAAAAATACAGATCAGATACCAGTGTTACACCCACATCCAATTGTTTCAGGAGACGAGTTGGTCTCCGATTTCTTCTATAGCTACTAATACAGCTACCGTTCGCATTCAACCTGAGTAGCATCTTTCTACCAGACCTCTCCCTGGTTAACCCAACCTGGCTATGACGACACAGTTTCTCATGCTCATCAAATGACTAGGACCATATGACGAGAACACTTTAAGGGGTTTTTAACACAAGCTTCAATGCTTTCTTTCAAGTAAACAACGGACGCATTGTCCTCTGTTTAGACAACCGTAACAGTAAGATAAGTGGAGCTAAAAGTTTCGCAGACATTTAAATGAATGAGAAATAAGGACCCTAAAAATTCATAGTTTTCCCTTCACTACCGTCTGTCTCCTTTTGTCAAAGAAAAATAGTAAAAACCTTGGAAAGCCCGGTAACCTGGAGATCCAGTTGGCTCTGTGTCTGTTGGGTAGAAATGATAAAAACTCTCCCAGATGTGAGCTTCTAGAAAATATCTGCATGAAGGAGCTAGCTAGCCCACCCCTCTACGCCAGGAGAGAGTGAGAGAAACACAGAGAGGGGAGGAGGGAGAGAAATAGAGAAACAGAGTGGAAGAGAAAGGGAGGAACATAGAAAGAGATGAAGAGAAAGGAAAGAAAGAGGATGAGTAAGAGAAAGCGAGAAAAAAACAGAAAAGGTCAATTGAAAGAAGGGGAAAATCCCAAAAACGAGTAAGCAGGAAATTGTCATTTTTTGAGAAATGAACTGTTTGAGGACAGAGACCAGCAGGATGTCCCCCTCCACAAACTGTGAAGACTAACACATTTTCTTATGTTAAGTTCTTCTGCTAACAGTGACAATGTACATAATTGTAGCAACAACAACAACAAAAAAATCCCACTAAATGCCTTGAAAGTACCTTGAAATGACTAAATTCTACCTAGGCCAACGCCCAGAACATGCACCCTATAAATCAGTGATTGAATTGGGCTCGGCCCTGTTCTAAGGCTTTAATACCTGGTACCTCTTATTGAATATAGGCTTCAAAATATTAACAGTACCGTCCTGCATCCAAACAATACTTCAAGCCTTGCTCACAATACAATACAACAGCTGACAGTCGACTTATTCCAGACTCAGACACATACCTGGGATTGAAAAAGCTTAATGAAAATAACTAAATTCCCTGCTGTCTGTTTATATCCCCTCAGGTGACATTCCCGGGCCCAGCCAACAGACCTCTAGGAAGAGTGTCTGTATTGCCCAGGTGGGATCTGGCATTACATTGTAGTCCTTCATGCCTGTGAAGTGTGTGACCACCCAGTGTTAATTGATCAGGTCTGTAACAGAAGCGTAGACGTGATGCGAGGTACTGGGAGCGACAGAGGTTATCTACATTCAGATTAAAAGTCTCTGAAGAAGGATTAAAGCTTTACTAGTGTATCCTTCAAGTGCAATATGTGGACAGGCATGACTGTGCGTGTTTAGGCCTGAGAGAGAAATAGGTTCATCCCAATATCTCTAGCTTTGTTAGATATTAGTCCCTTCAACCTTGACTGGGTACTTACGGCTTTCTTCCTCTCCAAGTTGGCTTCCTCTGCAGCCAGTTGGTACCTTGGAAGAGGATGGAGGGGGTTGTGAGAATAGGGTTACATAACGGATCAATTGGATCTCAGAAGTTTTGGGCTGTATCATGGCTTAGCCAGTGCTGTTTCCACATTTGGCTAGACAAACTGGTAAAACTCTAGCCTGGTCCCAGATCTGTTTGTGCTCTTGCCTACTCCATGACAATGAGTTGGCATGATAGCACAAGCAGACTGGCACAATTAAATCCAGTTTCAAATTATTGCTGGTGTAATTGTCTTATCTGGTACTGATCCAGCAGACATGGTGAGGACAGAGAGTGGGGGGGGAGTGTGTGATCTAATGCTATGGTTTCAAGCGGCTGAATGGACTGGGATGGAAAAAGCTATCTGGTCTGTAGGAGAAGGAGAGATAAACGTAACACTGAAGTGAGTATTTGCGTTTCTACCTTGGAACAAGTACGAGGGTACATGTGAAGAGTCATCATAGAGCAAGAAGTGAAAGTGAGTAACAGTTAAGGTGAATGAGAGCGATACTACCACAGACCGAAGGGGTAACCCAGACACGTGACTGGAGCTATAAAGCTGAAGCATAATGGTAGTGAGAGGAAGTCCGGTCCCGGGTAGTGGGAGAGAATGGATCTAGGTGAAACTGGGCTGACATTCTGCTCGTTTTTTTAATCGATGAAACATCTCTGATCTCAATACAGTTTTCTGTTCCCAAAACTAGAATCTGTTACGAACACAGTGCCCTAAGTTTTATAGACTTGACGCTTTGCCAAAGTTTTTTGGGGTTAAATTGTGTTGTTTAGAAGGAGTGGAAGGTTCAAATGAGTTTGTGCACACTTCACGAAGGAGGCGTTCCCTAACAGAAATATGCAAATACATACTACAACGAGCAGATAGGATCTCGCTCGCGCATGCTTAGCCCGACTCCTTGTTTATTCTGCCCACTATCCTTAATTTGCTCCCACTGTAAACGACACATATGAACTATCTTGAGTTAGTTAGAAATATATTTGAATCTACTGTACGCCACTTACTTCGAGAAGCGCTCAGCGATGGCATTGTTCTTTCCTCTGGTGCCGACTATGGACAATTCCGTCGCTGTGACTCTTAGGGACTGGGAGGCCCACTGTCTGCGACTGAACGGAGCGACGGCCATCTCGGTTGTTCTCAGGGGAAAACTGCTCTAGCTGGCTGGATAGGAAGAAACAAATATAGGATATTACATTTACCTCACAATTAAAGGAACAAAAATAAGATTCTACCCTAGACAATCATACTCCTCGTATCTCAGCATGTGTGAGGAGACTATGTGCGTAAGCCATAGGTCTATGGTATGAGTAGTCTGCAGTGAGCGACAGTAGGCGACTATTGTGTAAGATGACTCATGGTTCCTGTGGATGAATAAATCAGAAAGGAGTAAGGCACTAGCCAGCACACAGCAGCTACTCATCCAACTCAGGCCTCATTGAGACACTGAACTCATGAACTTGAAGCTACTACACACAGCATACACAGGCCTTGCCTGGTCATCTTTCTCAGTGTCATACAGAGACAGTGACGTGTCCACTTGTTTCCTGGGACGTCACACAGACTTTCTGTCTGGAAGCCAGGGCAAGCAGATACATGCAGATACATGCATTCACTCTCAGCCTTGCTGTTATACAGTATGCACTTTCATTTCAACTGTCACTTCAGAATTACACATGGTTCACAGTACAAAAACAATTAGCCAATGTTGAGGATTCTAGTTAGGAAATAGCCTCTAGGGTTCTGTACAGTTTAATGAGCTAACATATACTGTACTGTCAAACTAGCCTATTGGTTTAAATTTCCTTTTTAAACAGATATGGTAAGACAGGACAGGTAGACCTAGACTATACTTTTCCTTGGTAATGATAAATATGAGACACCACATCCACCACCAGCAGATAAACCACCATTATTATGAATAACATTAATAATAGTGAAGTCCCCATTTAGCAGGTTGGCATTAATCCAAATATGCTGCTCTGGAATATAGGCAAGCCTTAAAGGCCCAGTGCAGTCAAAAACTTGGTTTCCTGTGTTTTATATACAGTATATTTCCAAACTATGAAGTTGGAATAATACTGTGAAAAAATATAATAATGCCCTTTTAGTGTAAGAGCTGTTTGAAAAGAAACCCTGAAATTTCAGCCTGTTTTGGTGGGATGGAGTTTTGGCCTACCTGGTGACATCACCAGGCAGTAAATTAGTTAATAGACCAATAAGAAAGAGAGTTTCAAACCTCTCTGCCAATAACAGCTAGTTATCAGTTTTCCCCTCCCACTCAAACTACTCCCAGACAGTCCTAGAAAGATTATTTACTAATAAGTTATTTGTTTCTTTTAGACCATTTTAATTGAAAATAATCACAGTAAGGTACTTAATTATTACCCATAAATTATTTGATATTTAGATTAAAACGGCTGCATTGGACCTTTAACACTTTCTCTATTTCTTTGTCCACTGATCAAACACCACACACATCAAATCAAAATATCACCTCAGCTAACACATTTTGGAAATTGCCAGCAGCATATGACTGACTACAATCAAATATTTAACTAATAGGAAATGACTTGAACACAAAGAGCAAAAGACTAAAAAGATTACAGCCAAATTAGGCATCCAACTTTCAAATCAGTATTTCCAGAAAGATGTCTAAGTACTAGGATAAGCCTTTCTACACAAAATATTTTTTTAAAATCATCACCTCAACCCCCATAGAAAGCTCAGGCACGTTACATACCTTCAAGTTTTTCTTATCACTCCTCTCTTATTTCTTGATGCTTGTTTCAACCTCCCTCTTTTCCTTCTCAGTAACACTTTGCTGTCTGGCACTGCTGTGTGCTGTGCTCATGGAAGTATGTGTGCTTGGGATAATGGGAGGGGGCAAATCAACACCATGAGACTCTTTCCAACCAATAACATAGCAGCATTTACTTCTACCTGGCAGGTACAGTACAAGCTGCCCTTCCCATCCAAACCACTGTGTTCCCCAGAGAGAATCTGAAAGCAAAAAAGGTGGGTACATACAGTATAGACTACACCTCCTTACAGTATGACATACGAGGAAGCATCCCACTCAATTCCTGGAAGTGAAGCAAACCACCCTTCTCATGAGGTCAAAGGCTGAGAGGATGTGAGTCATTCACAATCCAGACAACTCCACTGACTGACTGAGTGTGTGTGTGTGTGTGTGTGTGTGTGTGTGTGTGTGTGTGTGTGTGTGTGTGTGTGTGTGTGTGTGTTCAAAAGACGAGACTTCTTATCACTATGTCAAACCCATGTTATCATCCCTCTTCAACTCCTTAAAAGGTCTGTATGTTTATCTGTCTTCCGGCCATTCTGTCTATCAATAAACCCATACCAGAACAATCCTCTATACCTTGTTGTACCTAGTCTAAGATGTTTAAGACACTGTTATTGTGCCCTCTAATTTACCATTTGGTTAAACAGGACTGCTAAGCTTCAGATGGTGTGGCACCAGGGTCTAGTCTAGATCAGTGACACATCACTACAGTCTAATCCAAACCACATGATTTCTCTGTGTGTGTAGGAAATGGCTCTGTGTCTGTAGAATTGAACGTAACCTGACACATAGCTATGTCTATGGCAGACAGTATTTTGAGAATACAAAGTTGTGTAACAGCCAAAACCCAGTGTGGATCAGATTCAGGATTAATCACTCTCTTTGGAGCAAAGTTAATACAATTTTGTGATTTTCTATTAGTTTTTACATTTTGATTTGAAATTCAGTTTAGTTTCATTTATTTTTTCAGACTTGATTTACTCGTTTTTATTCAGTTTCAGTTTGATAAAAACATTTCTATTGAGTTTTGATATGATTTAGTTTTACTCTTAGTGTTAGGGAATAAAAGTAGGGTTATGCATGGGAGGCTAAGAGCCATTTATGTGGTGTAGGCCTATAGCAGGGGTACTCCAGTACTATTTGAGATGGTCTGTCACACAAATGTCCTAGGTGGCAAATGTCTGGATGGATGTTGGCATTTATCGGCGTAGTAACAAACCCCCAACTCGCAACCCATGCGACACCAAACTGTTCACACACTTCTTGTTGGCACAGAGAAAAATGTGCAGTTTTAAATCTCCTTTTCTGCGATTCTACGTTATTCCATGAGCGAGCAGAAAATGTAGCAGTTTTAAATCTCATTTCCTGCAATTCTACCATTTGTAGATCAGTGATTCTCAAGCTGATCTTCTCCAACAGACTCAATCCCTGATCATCTGAGGTTATAAAAATGGGGCAATTGTGACAGTTAAAGGGGAGAGACTGAATTCAACCAGAAAAACATATTTTGAACAAAAGAGCATGCCAATACCCCGCTGGGACACTCTTTGCAGACAACAATATATTCTGAAAAACCTGCAATTTAGCATCAGATTATAAACGGAAAGGCTTGATAGACAGTCATCGGAAGAAAAAAAACTAAAAGATTATGCTGCCTCAGAAGAATGCTTCTACCTTAGAAGGTTGTGGAGGATATAACGAAACAGTCTTACATAATATAAATCAACAAAAATATTTCACAACGCATTCGTTTTCTGTTCTTAACATATGGGTATGATTTATTTATTAAACCTTTATTTCATTAGGCAAGACAGTTAAGAACACATTTTTATTTACAACGACGGCCTACCAAAATGCAAAAGGCCTTCTGCGGGGACAAGGGCTGGGATTAAAAATAAAAATATAGGACAAAACACACATCACGACAAGAGAGACCTAAGACAACAACATAGCAAGGCAGCAACACATGACAACACAGCAGAGTAGCAACACAACATGACAAAACATGGTAGCAACACAACATGCAGGAACACAAAATGGTAGCAGCACAAAACGTGGTACAAACATTATTGATAAGCCTTTTTATATAAGAAAATGTACAAAGGGAAATGTAGACAATTCTCAGAACATAAATTGCTAGCCTATTTTCATTCGCTATAGAAATAACAACCCAACAATTTCTCCCACTCTGTTAGACTACATAATTTGGAGAGATATGCTTCTCTGCCTCCACAAAGCTCGCATAAAAGCGCAGGTACTCAGAATGATATTCTGCTACTGTTGAATAATTCACTGCCTGTAAATACACTGTATCAGCCAGAACAACTTTAACGTCTTCACCCAGCTCTCCTAATAAATATATAGGACATATTGGTATTTTGTGTCAGTGGATTCGTCTGTTATTATGGAGATGCTTTCTGTTTTTTTGACCAGACTGCGCCTCCGTTCTTCACATATATTAATGAATCCACTTCATTTACGTTTTTACATGGATAGCGAATGAAAATGCTAACTTTGTACGGAAAGAGGCTACATTTTCTTAGATAAAATGGTTATTATTCCCATATAATGTTGATAACAGACAATAAGTTAAAATGTTTGTTGATAATGTCCTTAAGATAAGCATTTCATTTGAAGTCAATCCACATGGTTGAACATTTATTTTGAATTAATTGGATAATTATGTTAGATGATCGTGGTATGCACACGTGGCAATTAATTCACACGTGACGTGAGAAGACGCTATATTGGTCTCGAGATCACATGATTAAAATAAAAATTAAAAATAAAACGCCTGGTCCTACCCAGTCATAACATTCGAAAATAAAGCTTGAAAACCTCATTGTGTGTGGGGGGGGGGGGTTTCCATTAGATTTTGGCCCAGTTTAGAAAAAAATAATATTGATGGTCATTGTATTTTATTTAGTTTTTGTAGTCAAAGATAGTGCTTTCAGAAAGTATTCATATACCCTTATTCCACATTTAGTTGTGTTACAGCCTAAATTCAAAGTTGATTAAATATGTTTTTCTCACCCATCTACACACAATACCACATAATGATAAAGTGCAAACATGTTAAGACATTTTTGCAAATGTATTGAAAATGAAATACAGAAATATCTCACTTACCCCTTACACCCCTGAGTCAATACTTTGTAGAAGCACCTTTGGCAGCGATTACAGCTTTGAGTCGTCTTGGGTATGTCTATATCAGCTTTGCACATCTGGATTTGGGGATTTTCTCCAATTCTTCCTTGAAGATTTTCTCAAGCTCTGCTAAGCTAGATGGGGAGCAGCGGTGAACCGCAATCTTCAAGTCCTTCCACAGATTTTTAATGAGATTTAAGTCTGGGCCAGTCAAGGACTTTAACATTCTTGTTCTGAAGCCATTTCCAGCATTGCTTTGGCTGTATGCTTGGGGTCATTGTCTTGTTGGAACGTAAATCTTCACCCCAGTCTAAGGTTGTTGGCACTCTGAAGCAGGTTCTCATCAAGGATCTGCCTGTATTTGGCACCATTCATTTTTCCCTCTATCCATTCTGCCAGTCACATTCTGCTAAAGGTCCCCAAAGCACACACATCCCTGGGTCGCTCCTCTTTTCAGTTCGCTGCAGCTAGCGACTGGAACTAGTTGCAAAGAACATTCAAACTGGACAGTTTTATCTCCATCTCTTCATTCAAAGACTCAATCATGGACACTCTTACTGACAGTTGTGGCTGCTTCGCCTGATGTATTGTTGTCTCTACCTTCTTGCCTTTGTGCTGTTGTCTGTGCCCAATAATGTTTGTAGCATGTTTTGTGCTGCTACCATGTTGTGGTGCTGCCATGTTGTGTTGCTACCATGCTGTGTTGTCATGTGTTGCTGCCATGCTATGTTGTTGTGTTAGGTCTCTCTTTATGGAGTGTTGTGGTGTCTCTCTTGTCGTGATGTGTGATTTGTCCTATATTTTTATTTTTAATCCCAGCCCCCGTCCCCGCAGGAGGCCTTTAGGTAGACCGTCATTGTAAATAAGAATTTGTTCTTAACTGACTTGCCTAGTTAAATAAAGGTTTTCCCAGACCGTGCTGCTGAACAGCTGCCGCCACCACCATGCTTCATGGTAGGGATGATGTTAGATGGGTGATGAGCTGTGCCTGGTTTTCTCTAGACATAGCGCTTTGCATTTAGGCCAAATAGTAACATTTTTGTTTCATCAGACCACAGAATATTTTGCCTTTGTCTCCTACATCCCTTTTTTTAAACTCCAGGCGTGCTGTTATGTGCCTTTTTCTCAGGAGTGGCTTCCTTATGGCCACTCTCCCATAAAGCCCAGATTAGTGAAGAGCTGTAGAGACTGTTGTCCTTCTGGCGGGTTCTCCCATCTCAACCAAGGAACTCTGTAGTTCTGTTGGGGGTCAGTGGGTTCTTGATCACCTCCCTAACCAAGGTCTTTCTTGCCCAATTGTTCAGTTTGGTCGGACGACCACCTCTAGGCAGAGTCTGAGTAGTTCCATGTTTTTTCCATTTCCCAATGATGGAGACCATTGTACTCTTGGAAACTTTCATCACTCTAGAAATAGTTTTATACCCTTTCCAGATATATACCCAGATATATGCCTATCATGGAGCTCTACGGACAGTTCCTTGGACTTGATTGTATCGTTTCTGCTCTGACATGCACTGTCAACTGTGGGACTTTATATAGACAGGTGTGTTTCTTTCTAAATTATGTCCAAACAATTTAATTGGCCAAAGGAGAACTCTAATCAAGTTGTAGCGACATCTCAAGGATGATCAAAGGAAATTGGATGCACCTGAGCTATGTTGGAGTGTATTAGCATTGTAGTGTGCATACTTACACTGTGTGGGATCTTATCCCAGAGGCCGACCCAAAACAACGCGGTCGCCGCAGGAGAGGTAGACGGAGCTACCTACTGGTCAGACTGAGAAGGCGAGCACACCATACACCCCTTCCGAGCATATTACTCGCCAATGTCCAATCTCTAGACAACAAGGTGGATGAAATTAGGGCATGAGTTGCCTTCCAGAGAGACATCAGAGATTGTAACATTCTCTGTTTCACGGAAACATGGCTCACTTGGGATATGATGTCAGAGTCGGTACAGCCACCCGGTTTCTTCACGCATCGCGCCAACAGAAACAAACAACTCTCTGGTAAGAAGAAGGGTGGGGTGTATGTCTTATGATTAACAACTCATGGTGTGATCATAACAACATACAGGAACTTCAGTCCTTTTGTTCACCTGACCTAGAATTCCTTACAATCAAATGCCTACCGCATTATCTACCAAGATAATTTTCTTCAATTATAGTCACAGCCGTGTATATCCCCCCCAAGCAGACACCTCGACGGCCCTGAAAGAACTTCCCTGGACTCTATGTAAACTGGAAACCATACATCCTGAGGCTGTATTTACATTTACATTTTACATTTAAGTCATTTAGCAGACGCTCTTATCCAGAGCGACTTACAAATTTTAACAAAGCTAATCTGAGAATAAGGCTTCCTAAATTTTATCAGCATATCGAATGTGCGACACGGGCTGGTAGCATTCTCAACCATTGCTAATCTAACTTCCGCGATGCATATTTATTGTAGCTGGGGATTTTAACAAAGCTAATCTGAGAACAAGGCTTCCTAAATTTTATCAGCATATCGAATGCGCGACACGGGCTAGTAGCATTCTCAACCATTGCTAATCTAACTTCCGCAATGCATACAAAGTCCTCCCCTGCCCTCCCTTTGGCAAATCTGACCATGACTCAATTTTGTTGCTCCCAGCCTATTACAACCATTTCGCTACACTCGCATTAACATCTGCTAACCATGTGTATGTGACCCATACAAATGTGCTTTGATTTGACCTCGACCCCATCGAACACCTTTGGGATGAATTGGAACGCCAACTGCGAGCCAGGCCTAATCGCCAAACATCAGTGCCCGACCTCACTAATGTTCTTGTGGCTTAATGGAAGCAAGTCCCCACAGCAATGTTCCAACATCTAGTGGAAAGCCTTCCCAGAAGAGAGGAGGGTGTTATAGCAGCAAAGGAGAGACCAGTTCTATATTAATTCCCATGATGAGCATGTGTCCACATACTGTTGGTCATGTAGGGTATGCTCTACTCTAACTGCCAGTCAATTCTCATCAACAACAACTCAGACTGGTGACCAACTGGGTGACAGCCTAGGCCATGAACGATCATCATCCTCCATAGTCAAACAGTAAACAACAGCAGTAATAGAACTCATCACTGAATTTGCTCAAATACATGTTCAAGTTGCTCTTCAAAATATGACTTCTCTCTACTCTTTTGCAATTTTGTTAACTTACAAAACGTATACAGGAGGAACCTAATCATTTACGAGTTAGCTAGCTGGCTTCATGAATGTCAACCATGCAGCACTCACTTGACATGTGCTGGCTCTCAACAGTCCAGTGTGTGCAGCAGCCACCCTCCACCCTGCAGGCAGTGCTAAGTATCTAGCCATGCACGTCAGCACCGATGAAGAAGATACTAGGCTGTGTAGTTTAAGATCTGGAAAGTCTGAACGTGAGGATTTATGTTTAGAAATGATGATGCTATTGTTCGGTTTACAAAGAAATGGTATTGAAATTCAGTTCTGTTGGATTTCGGTTCATACAGGAGTTAATGGAAATAATATGGTAGTTATAATAGCAAAAAAAAGCTGTGGAAAATAATATTGTGGATATAGAGCCCGAATATATTGATAACAGTCACCTTGTCTTAGAGAGATTTACACGGTTATCAAAACGTCACACTAGGGTAAGCCTACAGGAAACACAGCCCTTACTGTTTCTAAAATCCCCTATGGGAAACATTTATGGTGGGAAACGATTGGAATTTCCTTTTTTGACAGCTAAGTTTTATGGGTATTATGACTCATACTGTGGCACTCTATACAGGTGCAGTTGGGTAGAGGGGAAATGAAAACAGATTCTGAAAAATGGGTTAGATTGTTGGCAGAGACAATGAGATCAAAGTAGTAAGGGCAGACATTTTGATAGTACAAGGAAATCTGAATGTGATAGAGTGTCATGAAATGGAAACAGAAGGGAGGAAGTTATGTTGTGTAGGATGGGATTAGGGCATACAGGAATGGGATTGAATTGCTCTTTGAAATTGATAGGGTACCATGGTACTGGAATGTGTAATGGCTGTATGGTAGAGGAAACGGTTGAAGATGTATTATTATTTTGTGAAATGTACGATGCAGAAAGGGAGAGGTTGTTTGACAGGGTCGGAAGGGAATGGGGATTGGGTGGTATTTTGGGTGGGGGTAATGGGAATAGTGAGGTTTGTAGGGAATTTTTGCATTTTGTTCGAAATCACAGGAAGCTGCTGAGGGGAGGACGGCTCATAATAATAGCTGGAATGGAGCGAATGGAATGGCATCAAATTGATGTATTTGTCACCAACCTCCTGTGTTCGAAATTCAGGGTTAATTAAGAGAATATTGTGGTATAGACAGTTGGTTACCGGCCTCACACCCCAGTACAGTAGGTGGCGGTGTATGCACCTGTCAGTTGGTTGTGATCCGCCAATAAAAAACTCAAAGAAGAAGATCGTACATTTGGAAGAGGGGAAGGAATGTGTCTCGTGTGATCGAATTTATTCAACAAGCTATAGTGGATGTTGAAAGATGGTCGATTAACTGGGGTTTTAAATTGTCGGTGGCGAAGTCTTGTATGTTCTTCTCGAAGAATAAAGTTGCTGATTGTGATAATATACAGTTATTTCTGTATGGACAGCCTATGAGGAGGGTTTCTAAGTATAAATATTTGGGTCTATGATTCAATGAGCGATATACATGGAAAGATCATGTCATAAATGTTGAAACAAAGTGTAAGAATGTGGTGAATCTTATGCGCTCGGTCTCTGGTTATGAATGGGGTGCTGACAGACAATCGTTGATGGATATTTATAGAGCTCTGATCAGGACGACAATTGATTATGGGTGTATAGTTTATGGAACAGCGGTGAAATCTTGGCTTCAGAGGCTGGACAGAATCCAGTATACAGCTCTAAGGATATGTATTGGTGAATTTAAATTAACATCTGTATATGCCTTACTAGTGAAAGCAGGTGAGATGCCTTTGGATATACGGCATAACAAATTGTCATTCGCTTATTGGGTTAGGTTGAAAGGCTGTGAGGTTGAGAATCACACTGCTACTGTTCTAGATGACTGTTGGGAATATACTAGTAGACAAGGCAGTGGTTTTGGTTGGACAGTTGGAAAGCTTGTTGATGAGAGGGGTTTGAGGGAGTTGGAGATTGGCCCTTCTGTATTGATAGGGGATGTTCCTCCATGGTTACTCCCAGATCCTGTTGTTAATCTAACCTTGGTAGATATAAGGAAAGATTGGTCAGAAGTTAGTGATATAGCGAAACTGGTTGACAATTACATTGGTAGAAGTTTTTATGCTTTTTTACCACTTTTCACAGATGGATCCAATAACCCAGATAGTGGGCACACAGGAGCAGGTGTTTACGTTCCTGAATTTGATGTGCAGATATGTAGACTCAGTTGAACTGTTTCGCGATACTAGTTGCCCTCCAGTGGGTACAACCTGTTAGAATTATAATATGCTCAGATTCTCTGTCTGTATTGAGTAGTTTATCATCTTGTAAATCTAATCGGAGTGACCTACTATTGGAGGTATGAATGTTATTATGTTGTGGTCTACAATTTCATTCCCTTCCACACCCGAATGTGCTGGGACTGGGTGTAGTAGTGAGAGTCCCAGCACATTCAGGTGTGGAAGGGAATGAAATTGTAGACAAGTTAGCCAAAAGAGCTTTGAAACAAGATATAATTGATATTAATGTTCCACTGGGTAGAGGTGAGGCCAGATGTAAGATCAGAGACATTTTGATAGATGTGTGGCAGAAGAGATGGGACTCTGAGCCCAAGGGCCAGCATTTATATGCCCTCTAAAGAAAGGTCGGTGGACTAAGATTCAAAGGTCAGATTAGGAAGAAAGAGGTGGTGTTTGCTCGATTGTGCTTAGGACATTGAACTCGTCATTACATCTGGTTGGCAAGCATGTGAATGGTTTGTGTCTGGAGTGTATGGTCGATGAAACGGTGGAGCATGTGTCGCTATATTGTTGTAAGTATGTTGAAGAGTGGGAAAGATTGAAGTTTAGGGTCATTGAGGTTGGACGGGTTGGGGGGTTTTGGAAGGGATTTTAGGGATGGGGGAGGGTCAATTAGAAGTTAGTAGGGTTCTTTTTTACTTTTTCAGAAGTACGGAGTTAGGTAGGAGGATTTAGAAATGTTATAAACCGTGATTGACCACACACTCCAGCACAGTAGGTGGCGGCATGCTTCTTTAACATTTGTTTGCAGACCGCCATTATATCATAGAAAAAGAAGATAGTAGTCGCTACAGGGGTCTTCTGGTGGTCCAAACACTTAAGACACAACCTCGTCCACTTACCCTTGCCTTATGCCCTTGGGGGAATCCCTGTCACCATCTTGGAGGGTGGTCCAAATGATTAGCCAAGCAAGGGAAGTTTGCAACGTAAGCCCCTCAGCCCTCGTTTTTAGTCGGCTGGGTAGAGTGAAGTCTGTTAGGATCACGAGAGGCGGGCTGGCTTCGATTTTTTTGTGCTCCTGGGGATCAGAAGAAATGTGTGTTGGGTCTCACCTGATTTGATAAGTTTGAAGTGTTGTTTGCATCTCTTAGGAACAGAGCACCCCTCAAGGGGGTTATATCTGGCGTCTCGTGGGAAGTAGATGTTGAAGAGATTGAAAATATTATTGGAGTGATTGATGCATGTCGGATTAATTGTGTGGTGAATGAAGAAAAAGGCATGTCTATCTGTTCTTTTGATATGTAGTCTCTCCCTAATCAAGTGCAGTTAGGGTATATTAACTACAGTGTCAGAGCATTTATCCCAAGACCAATGCATTGTAAAGCTTTTGGTCATGTGTCAAGTGTTTGCAAAGGGAGAAGCCGAGATATCCAAGTTGGGGAAAAGATCATATGTGTTATAAAAGTGATATGTTGCAATTCTGGTGGGAACCATGATGCCACATCTTTTCGAATATCCACAAGGGTGAAAGAGAATGAGGGGGCCAAAGTCAGGGCTATCCAGAGCATATCATATGCAGCTGCTGTTAAAAGGGTTGAGGCTGTGAATGGGACACTCGAAGAGTCCATGGTGGAAGATAGGCCTTCACTGCAGGCTGCAGGGGTTGCCTTTCACCAGCAGGATCCTGACATTTTAAAAGTTAAGAAGGTGGATGTTGTGGCCTTTATAGCTATGGTGATAAATGGTACTGCAAAGGTGGAGAGAAGGTCCAGGAAGATAGAAATCATTGTGGAAGCAGCGGAGCGGTTTCTGGTACAAGCCGTACCACCCTCTCAGGCCCTAGAGCCTGAGAAGGGAGATATGGGGAATTGAAGGAAGAAGGAGTTTTGTTTTGCTAATGTACTATTTTTATTTGGGTGGATTAAGTTAGTTTCCCTATCACGTATGGGTTTTCCTTTTACCTTGTTTTGGTTTCAACCCGTCCAGTTGGTGGCGGCAATAGACCCTTTTGGGTTGTAGTCCGCCATCAAACCCACAGAAGAAGAAGGGTCTCCTGGTGTGTTCAAACGTGTCTGGTAAGAAGTTGCATACGATTTTATCATAAAATAAAAACATTCAGCTAATGATGTTTTGGTTCTGTGCGTTAAAAATGCATTTAGCTCGAGTTAAAGATAATGGGGCGACTTCCTGCTTACAGACATCAACAAAACTCTACCAAGACTGCATTATTTAGTTATGGGTATTTCGAGTCTTTTCGATAAGTAACGTTAGCCGACTTGCCGCATTCAAATGCTAGTCGGAACAAGAACATGGACATTTCAGACTTGTTAACTGGTTGTAGTTAGACAAGTGTCCTGTTCAAGCAGTTAGCAAGTTGGATGTTTCCTAGTTCTGACTAGCACCTGCACCCAAATAATAGCCCACAATTACACAGAACAATGTTGTGTGTAATTGCAGTCAAATGTTTGGGCGCAGAAGTCATTTGGGAGCTGAAATCAGTAAATGCTTAAATCTACCTCGATCCACGAAAAAATGTAATCTCAATTTAAAGCCAAAAAAGTAGGCTACCATTATCAGGTCGTCACGTTCAAATGTTTACCTGGCCAAATTAGCAGTATGCAAATCAGGCAGCCAAATGCTTCAAGGGAGGGCACAGTTGACAACTTCAAATAACATTTTAATTGTCACACTTCGTAAACAGGTGTAGACAAACAGTGAAACGCTTACTTACCGCCTTTCCCAACAATGCAGAGGGAAAAAAGATAAATAGTTGATAAATAAAACCCAGAAATAAATATACTAAACAGAAATATAAACGCAACGATTTTACTGAGTTAGTTCATATAAAGAAATCAGTCAATTGAAATAAATATGTTAGGCCCTAATCTATGGATTTTACATGACTGGGCATGGATGTGGGCCTGGGAGGGCATAGGCCCATCCACTTGGGAGCCAGGCCCAAGCCAATCAGAATGTGGTTTTCCCTACACAAGGGCTTTATTACAGACAGAAATACTCCTTCCTCAGTTACGTCAGCTATCCGGGTGGCTGGTCTAAGACGATCCCGCAGGTCAAGAAGCCGGATGTGGAGGTCCTGGGCTGGCGTGGTTCCATGTGGTCTGCGGTTGCGAGGCTGGTTGGACATACTGCCTAATTCTCTAAAACAACGGAGGCGGTTTATGGTAGAGAATTGAACATTATATTCTCTGGCAGCAGTTCTGGTGGACATTCCTGCAGTCAGTATGCCAATTGCGCGCGACCTTAACTTCAGACATTGTGTTGTGACACAACTGCACATTTTAGTGGCCTTTTATTGTCCCCAGCACCTGTGTAATGATCATGCTGTTTAATCAGCTTCTTGATATGCCACACCTGTTATGTGGATGAATTATTTTGGTAATGGAGAAATGCTCCCTCACAGGGATGTAAACACATTTGTGTACAAAATATGAGCGAAATAAGCTTTTGGTGCATATGGGAAATTTCTGTCCGCTTTTATTTCAGTTCATGAAACATGTTGCGTTTATATTTTTGTTCAGTATAATAACACAAGGAATAAATACACAATCTTTGTAAGCATTTCACTTTGACTATAAGTTTCCAATGAATGAAATCAAACTATAGGCCTACATTTGATGAGAATGAATGCCAGTTTGCATAACAGCTTTCATTTGCAGATTTAATGATAGCTACTGTAATGCATCATTTTCTCAGGTCCAGCGATATAAGGGGATAGCTAGCTGATCATGGCTGAAGAAGAACCCCTAGGTGGCGCCCAGCAGGTACTGCGTCGTCTGAAGCCCAAGTTGATCGATACTCTAAGTGCAGACCCTGACTTTGTGCTGCAGCATGTAGACTCCCTCAGCCTACTGGCACGGCATGAGTACAAGCAGGTCAAAGCCCTCACTGACCCATCAAAACAGGCCCAGGACCTTCTGGACCATGTGATCAACAAAGGACCTGCTGCTGCAGAGCAGTTTCTGCAGCTCCTGAGGGGCAAAGAAATGCAGGATACGTTTCCCAACCTTCTGTTCCTCAAGGAACTGACAGTGAATGATCAAAGAGCTGCAGGTGAAAAAGGTACAGGTACCGTACTCATCTCTTTAGACTCACCTGGGGGATGGTGTCGCCCCTCTATATTACCATATTTACTGTACTGAAAAATTATGCCTTTTTTAAATCATGTTTTTTGTTTTTCTAGAGGGAAATGAAGTTACCAGAAAGAGAGGACAAACATTTGAGTCCGAAGAGAACCTTCCCGCTAAACAGACATGCAAGGATGGTGAGTTGACCCTCTTGAAACAAGGGAATATAGGGTATAATTTCATTCAAAATGTTCGAATGTTGACTGTCTAGTGACAGTCTGTCTGGTGTTTCATATTGGACCCGTCTGTTGCTGAGCAGGCTCTAAGATGGTGGTGGAGAAGGATCTGATGCGTGTGGCTAAAAATATCGGTCGCTCCTGGAGGGCAATTGGTACAGGGGCCCTAGACATCCCCTCTGTCAAGCTGGATCAGATCCTGGAGGACTATCCACACAGCCATGTGGACCGTGTGTTCGCCATGCTGCGCTACTGGAGCACACTGAAGCGGCATGAGGCCACTGCGGCCAATCTCCACTCCCTGCTCAGCCAGGACGACTGGGCCTTGCCACCAAACAGCATTGACTTTCTCCTGGACCCCATCTTAGACCCTTAGCAGTCTGGCCTTACTACTAACCCTTAGCTACTATTGCATAATTTCCACTGCAGGGATTTACCACAGTGCTTGGCCTCAGACTTTAGTGTTTCCATGGTTGAGGTTTAGTGGGAAAAGGACGTAACCGTTGGGATGTAAATCCAGGTCTTCTGCATGGTAACTCAACGTCTTTACCATTAGACCAGGAGGAAATCCTCATGGTCAGACTGGGTGACAATTGGTCTTACTTTTATTTTGTTCTTTTTTTACCAGATCAGCTTTAAAAAAACATCTCTCTTTTATACGTTTGTTTTGCATCATCTCTTGTTTTGTTAATAATTTTTTTGTAAATATATACTACCGTTCAAAAGTTTGGGATCACTTAGAAATGTCCTTGTTTTTTAAAGAAAAGCACAATTTAGCAGAAATAGTGTAGATGTTGTAAATGACTATTGTAGCTGGAAACGGCAGATTTTTTAATGGAATATCTACATAGGTGTACAGAGGCCCATTATCAGCAACCATCACTCCTGTGTTCCAATGGCACGTTGTGTTAGCTAATCCAAGTTTATCATTTTAAAAGGCTAATTGATCATTAGAAAACCCTTTTGCAATTATGTTAACACAGCTGGAAACTGTTGTCCTGATTAAAGAAGCAATAAAACTGGCCTTCTTTAGACTAGTTGAGTATCTGGAGCATCAGTTTAATACTTTTTTTTGCTGATTCCATATGTGTTATTTCATAGTTTTGGTGTCTTCGCTATTATTCTACAATGTTAAAATAAAGAAAAACCCTTGAATGAGTAGGTGTGGCCAAACTTTTGACTGGTTCTGTGTGTGTGTGTGTGTGTGTGTATCTCATTTTTGTAGTTGTATAGTTATTTTGTCTCAGGCAGGGCTACTCTGTTACAGGTACATTAGCTAATGAGTCATATCATATAAGAATATGGACTTTGTACTGCAGACTTCATTCTTAAGGGTCTAGTGCTATCTATGTGGTGTTTATTGTGAACAAGATTTCAGTTTCTGAGATTTGCACAGATGACCATTTACGACATAGACCTAGTGTGTTGTATATCCAGTTCCAAGGTATGTTTGAAATGTTTTGTACAACTTAATCTTATGGTTTGTTCTGTAACCATTTTAACAGCCACAGTCTAAGATGTTTATTGCCATAGGAGATTTATTAAAATGAATCATGTTGCTCTCTGGAAATCGTTTTCTTCGAGTACGTTACTACAGAGTACAGATATATAAATCAAGTGCTATTTGAATATTAAATTGTCATGGGATGCATTTGCACTGTTGTTTACCAATATTTTATGGTATGCACATCACATTTACAGACTGAGGCTTTTTAAGCCATGCGTCAACTAGCGAGATGCTGGAACCTGGTATGGCGTTCCTCTCGCAATAGCTGGAGTAATCTGAGTGTTGTTTCGGAGCGAGGTGATATGGAATGTTTGTGTTGTCTGATGGGGCGAGGGTGTACATCTGTATTGTGCAGGGTTTTCAACCTGTGACTCAATATCTACGATACATTGATGTTTCCTTCTGAACATTTTGATGTAAAATAAAAACATCTGACTAGTAGTGCAAAAAACTTTTTGATTTCAATTCGTGTGTGTGTGTGTATTTTTGCGTCACACTGTCATCTGATTGCCACGTCACTATTCAACTCTCATTGTCTTCCTTCATTAGACTATGGGACAACTACAGAACCTTCCCCCAATGATCTGCTGTGCCTGAATGAACCACTTCTGGACCACAGACAGGGCCAGCACTTCCTAACCCAGGCTTTTAAAGTCGTCATGGAGGAGGTGCTGTGTAAGGGCACAGACATCAATGAGAAGGTCTCACATCCCCGCTTCACCTTATATAGTTGTCTGTCTAACCATTGTCTTACCCCAGATACATTTACATTTAAGTCATTTAGCAGACGCTCTTATCCAGAGCGACTTACAAATTGGTGCATTCACCTTATGATATCCAGTGGAACAACCACTTTACAATAGTGCATCTATATCTTTTAGGGGGGTGGGGGATTAAAAGGATTACTTTATCCTATCCTAGGTATTCCTTAAAGAGGTGGGGTTTCAGGTGTTTCCGGAAGGTGGTGATTGACTCCACTGTCCTGGCGTCGTGAGGGAGCTTGTTCCACCATAGGGGTGCCAGAGCAGTGAACAGTTTTGACTGGGCTGAGCGGGAACTGTGCTTCCTCAGAGGTAGGGGGGCCAGCAGGCCAGCGGTGGATGAGCGCAGTGCCCTCGTTTGGGTGTAGGGACTGATCAGAGCCTGAAGGTACGGAGGTGCCGTTCCCCTCACGGCTCCGTAGGTAAGCACCATGGTCTTGTAGCGGATGCGAGCTTCAACTGGAAGCCAGTGGAGAGAGCGGAGGAGCGGGGTGACGTGAGAGAACTTGGGAAGGTTGAACACCAGACGGGCTGCGGCGTTCTGGATGAGTTGTAGGGGTTTAATGGCACAGGCAGGGAGCCCAGCCAACAGCGAGTTGCAGTAATCCAGACGGGAGATGACAAGTGCCTGGATTAGGACCTGCGCCGCTTCCTGTGTGAGGCAGGGTCGTACTCTGCGAATGTTGCAGAGCATGAACCTACAGGATCGGGTTACCGCCTTGATGTTAGTGGAGAACAACAGGGTGTTGTCCAGGGTCATGCCAAGGTTCTTAGCACTCTGGGAGGAGGACACAATGGAGTTGTCAACCGTGATGGCGAGATCATGGAACGGGCAGTCCTTCCCCGGGAGGAAAAGCAGCTCCGTCTTGCCGAGGTTCAGCTTGAGGTGGTGATCCGTCATCCACACTGATATGTCTGCCAGACATGCAGAGATGCGATTCGCCACCTGGTTATCAGAAGGGGGAAAGGAGAAGATTAATTGTGTGTCGTCTGCATAGCAATGATAGGAGAGACCATGTGAGGATATGACAGAGCCAAGTGACTTGGTGTATAGCGAGAATAGGAGAGGGCCTAGAACAGAGCCCTGGGGGACACCAGTGGTGAGAGCACAACCATCTGCATTGATAGTTCATGGCAACGCAGTCACTTTAGAATGACTCCTGTTGAAAGATAATTCTGTCTAACCTGTAAACTTCCTGCATTGTGTCCATTTGAAATCAATCACTTTTTGACAGCATCCCTTCTGATTTAAAAATAACTTTCCTTACATGTTTGCCCATGGATGAAGTGGTCAGAAAGTGACTTTTTGGACCTGAATGACAAAACATTCAGGAGGTAAAGATGATCAAAGTTGACCGAATTTGCATACCCCCACCAAACCATGAGACAGCCATGTGTTCATCGCTGGAAAAGATAAATGGTTGAGTTCATTTAAACGCTTACAGTGTTGTCAAACAATTATATTATTTCTTGAAATGTTTTGTTTTTAAGTAAAAATGATTTCATTTCAATGGTGTACCAGCTAAATTACACTGGTCTGAATTACAGGTCCATTCTATGAATTTTATTTATATTATTTAAATTACACCCACCCTGTATTCAAGAGCATGTTGTGTCTCAACCGATGGCGGGACACAACACAAAAACCTTAGATTATGTAAAATAGGGTCTACACTACAGCATATGTGAATATGAAAAAAATCTTGAGTTTACACGTTTTTAGATAATTGACGTTAAAGGTTAAAAAATGACCATTTTTATTCAAAAATATTTTTCCCCAGAAATTATAAAATAGTTTAGCAAAAAATAATTAGGAACCACTGGGCATTGGGCTAAGTACTGGTAAATTAACAGATATATTCCCACCTGATTGTTTGCATTACAATCAAACCTTGGAGGTACACATTACCCAGAGCTGTATTTTCAGGGGTTTCTTGTGCTTGTTATACCCGGGCTACAGGTGTGTGAGTGGCGGGAGCCGGAGGAGTTGGCTGCTCTGCTGGATCTGGAGCTGAGAGAGAACGGGAAGTCCCAGCACCAGCTGCTGCAGAGAGTACGGGGCGTAGCCAAGTACAGCGTCAAGACCAGTAAGTCCCCCACAGCCCAAGCTCTGGTCCAGGGTGTTAGGGCGGTTTGCTATCGCTGAGCCTTCCTTCACTAATAAGCAAGCACTAACGCCCTGGACCAGAGCTACCCCAACCCCACAGGGAAACAGACAGGGGGAGATGAGTGTGGTTCTGGTTACAGTTGATTCTTGGTATGCAATCGCTTAGAACTGTCCTGAATGCATGCACTAAATAAAGTAAAGAGCATATCTCTCTCCAGATCCTCCGCATTTCTTCAGTCAGCTCTTTGCAGGGGTGGATTACCATGTCTTGACAGTACAATTCCTTACGGAGGCTCTCAACACTAGCCAGTAGGAGAGAGCAATATATGCATATATACCATACATACCATATACACTTCCTTATGTATTTATTTGGACTGTGAAGCTAAAACTATACTGCAGCATTTTAGATTTGAGGGCATTTTCATTCATATCTATTTTACTGTTTAGAAATGAAAGCACTTTTTGCATCTGGTCCCCCCCATTTGAAGATGTCATAAGTATTTGGACGAATTCACTTAAAGTGTTTTAAATTCAGTAAAACGTTTGTAGTATTTGGTTCTATATTCCTACGACGCAATGACTACATCAAGCTTGTCAAATACAATTTCATTTGATTCGTCATATGCTTCGTAGACTAACAGTGAAATGCTTACTTAACATGACTACATATGGCGAGTAGAAAATAGCATGACAAAATATAGCGAGTAGAAAATAACATAACTATATATAGCGAGTAGAAAATATGCAGTCGTGGGTGAACAGGGAGTACAGGAGGGACCTAAGCACGCACCCCTGAGGGGCCCCCGTGTTGAGTGTCAGCGTGGCGGAAGTGTTGTTGCCTATCCTCACCACATGGGGGCGGCCCGTCAGGAAGTCCAGGATCCGGTTGCAGAAGGTGTTGTTCAGTCCCAGGGACCTTAGCTTAGTGATGAGCTTGTGACTCTCCAAACTTGTTGGATGCATTTGCAGTTTGTTTTGGTTGTGTTTCCGACAATTTTGTGCCCAATAGAAATTAATGGTAAATAATGTATTGAGTCATTTTGGAGTCCCTTTTATTGTAAATAAGAACAGAACATGTTTTTGAATCTCCCCTGTTAGCATGTTTTGGGGATATGATCTTTGTGCCTCTGTAACTTTCTCACACAGCATATTGGGCACAACATAATCCAAAACGCAAGCAAAACAAACTGCAAATACATCCAACAAGTTTGTAGAGTCACAAGCATGATGTAGTCATTGTGCGGTAGGAATATGGGACCAAATACTCAACTTTTGACTAAATGTAATATACTACAAGTGAACTTGTCCAAATACTTATGACACCTTCAAATGGGGGGACCAGATGCATAAAGTGCTTTCATTTCTAAATGGTAAACAGATATGTAAGAAAATACCCTCAAATAAAAGGTGATGTTCTGTTAAACATTTGATCTCAAATCCAAAATGCTGGAGTTAAGAGACAAATTAAACATTTTCGCTTCACTGTCCAAATAAATACGGATTTATTTGGACAGTGAAGATAACTTTTAATTTGTCTCTACATTCCAGCAATATAGTATATACCATAACGTATGTTATGATATGAAGAGGCTTGTGATTGACTGTTGTACAATTCCCTTTACAGGTATACCTATGAGGTAGCTCCAGTGTTTGTCCTGATGGAAGACGAGGTCCTCGCCAAACTACGTTCTCTGGTTGGGTGGACAGAGGGAGATGGCATCTTCTGCCCAGGCGGCTCTGTGTCTAACATGTATGCCATGAACGTGGCACCATACCACACCTTCCCAGAAGTGAAACTCAAGGGACTGTGGGCCCTCCCTCCACTGGCTGTCTTCACATCTCAAAAGATACGGGAAAATGGACAGTATGGTTGTAGTAATACAATATTCAATTTCCCATTCATTCATTATACCCAAACTTTCATCCAGAGACACTACTCTGTGACGAAAGCAGCTACATTTCAGGGCATTGGGACAGAGAATGTGTTCCAGATCAAAGTGGATGATCGGTAAAGTGACCGGAATCATTCTTTCTTTGTGACCCTCTTGTCAGTCATCTCATTATCATCACATGCATATACTGAGTATACAAAACATTAAGAACATCTTCTCTTTCAATGACATAGACTGACCAGGTGAATACAGGTGAAAGATATGATCCCTTATTGATGTCACCTGTTAAATCCACACCAGTCAGTATAGATGAAGGGGAGAAGACATTTTTAAGGATTTTTAAGCTTTGAAACAATTGAGACTTGGACCGTGTATTTGTGCCATTCAGAGGGTGAATGGGCAAGACAAAATGTCATTGAACAGGGTATGGTAGTAGTTGCCAGGTGCACTGGTTTGAGTGTGTCAAGAACAACAACGCTGCTGGGTTTTTCCATGCTCAACAGTTTCCTGTGTGTATCAAGAATGGTCCACTACCCAAAGGACATCCAGCCAACTTGACACAACTGTGGGAAGCATTGGAGTCAACATGGACCAGCATCCCTGTGGAACGCTTTAGACACCTTGTTGAGTCCATGCCCCAATTAATTGAGGCTGTTCTGACGGCAAAAGGGGGTGCAACTCAATATTAGGAAGGTGTTCTTAATGTTTTGTACAGTCCTTGTACATAATTTACAGATTTGAACAAGTGTTCTCTGTTGTCTTACAGGGGTTGCATGATTCCAGAGGACCTTGATGAGAAAATTGAGCTGGCGAAATCACAAGCAAGTTTACTGTTTACCATGAAGTGTTAATACATTCAGAAATGTTATGTGCTGTGATATACAGTAAGGGAAACAAAACCTTAAATAAGAACATAAGTATGTTTTGTAACAAAGGAATAGGGAAGGGAAAGGGAATACCTAGTCAGTTGCGCAACTGAATGCATTTAACGAAATGTGTCTTCCGCATTTAACTCACCCCTCTGAGTCAGTTTGCCTGCCTGCAAAGTTGTATAGTTGTGGTTTGCTGATAGACTACTAGGATTTGCCGGTAGACTACTAGGAACTCTCAGATCCTAGTAGATCATTTACACCAAGGCTGCCTAGCCCTGTTCTTGGAGAGCTACCCTCCTGTACTGTCCTATAGGATGGTACCTCTCCAGGAGCTGGGTTGGGTGGCCCTGGCTCTTTCTCCATTTGTCTATCTGCGATTCCTTGCATCCTCTCTCCTCGCCTCCTTCGCAACCAAATTGGAGGAGAAGTTCCAAGGTCCCTCCTCTCGGACCTTCTTCTCCAATGCCTTTTGAGAAGGAGGCGGACAGAGGATGAAAGATGAATTGAGAAAGAGCCCCAGATGTACACACTACATACCAGAAATAAAGATGACAGGACATCTTTCATTACCCCTCTCTTCCACCAGGAGGCATTCCCATTCCTGCCACCTCAGGAACAACTGAACATGGAGCCTTTAACCCACTAGAGCCCATAGCTGACATCTGTGACAGACAGGGGTTGTGGATGCATGTAGATGTGAGATCTTAAAGTGATGTTTCACTCTACACTCAAACGTTGGCAGATGTTTTCACACAACAGTGATCTAATGTGGAGATGAAGTGCAAGTCCGATGCCATCGGTTATGTTGATCCATCCAACTGTATGCCCCAATCTCAAACAAAGATAGCCAGTGCCACAGTCTAATTTAATTTGGGAGGGTGACCATTTTGAGCTGAAGAATAGACTGGTGTTCTCTTGTTGTTTGACACAGGCAGCTTGGGGAGGGAGTGTCTTTTTCTCAAAGGAACATAGACATCTCATGAGAGGAATTGAAAGGTGTGAGTCTGGTCAGGTGCATACTTTTGCCTACGGTGGTTGGGATTAAAACTAATGTCCAGAATGTAATAATGTGTTTGTGATCAGAGCCGATTCAATGACTTGGAATCCACACCAAAATGCTGCAGACGGGCTTGCAGTGTTCAGCCATTCCGCTCAAGGATACCATGGTAAGACAACACCTTCTTACCAGACATTTTATTTCCATGTTATTTGTTTCCTCTTCATTCTTATTCTTCAGCGAAACCTCAGAATCTGTTCTCCTTTTCCACAGAGCCTTTTGAAGCATTGCCACAGCGCAAATGCAACCTACCTGTTCCAGCAGGATAAGTTCTATGACATGAGTCTGGACACAGGGGACAAGTCGATACAGTGTGGCCGTAAGGTAGACTGTCTATAGCTGTGGTTGATGTGGAAAGCAGTGGGCTCACATGGCTTGGCAGAGCGTGTAAACAGGGCTTTCGCCCATACAAGGTACAACCACATAGCCCATAGGCTATATCTTCATGGGTATTGGGTACAACCCCATGGCTCACGTTCTAAATAAAACAACTCAATCTCCTCATCATAGATTTAAAGATTTTAATAGAATATATGTCAATGAATGTTTTACATGTAATATAATGACTAATTTGTGTTGTCTGTCCCATAGTTATCTGGTAGAGGAGATGCAGAAATGAGAAGGGTTTCAACTTATAGGAAAGGTAAGGTTTTATTAAATAGTACACACTAAAAAAAATCTTTCTTGTCACGTTTTCATCTCACCAAGGTCTTCTGCTCTGGTCCCATTGAACAGCCTGAGTTTGTGGACGTGTGTTTCCGGTTCATACCACCCAGCTTGAGAGGAAAGGAGAACAGTCCAGATTATCAAAATAGATTGTCAGAGGTTGGTGTATGAAGTAGTTTATGGTGATGACAATATTCTTACCTCAATTTGTCAACTTAAGATAGTATAATACAGTATACAGTGTTTGGATGACATAATTCTTTGATCTTCTCACTCACTAGGTGGGTCCAGTGATCAAGGAGCGAATGATGAAGCAGGGGACCATGATGGTGGGCTACCAGCCTCAGTGTGGACGAGTCAACTTCTTACGCATGATAGTTGTCTCCCCGCAGCTCTCCCGACAAGATATGATCTTCTTTCTAGATGAGATTGAGAGGCTAGGGAATGATCTCTGATAGTCATCATTACCTAAACATTGTTTTGTCACTGTCTTTCATCTTGTGACTCTCAGCATCAGACGTCTGTCTGTTTTTTTTTGTCTGTTTAAAAAATCTATATTATTACTAGGCAAATCAAATCAAATGTATTTATATAGCCCTTCGTACATCAGCTGATATCTCAAAGTGCTGTACAGAAACCCAGCCTAAAACCCCAAACAGCAAGCGATGCATGTGAAAGAAGGACGATGGCTAGGAAAAACTCCCTAGGAAAAACTCCCGAGAAAGGCCAAAAACCTAGGAAGAAACCTAGAGAGGAACCAGGCTATGAGGGGTGGCCAGTCCTCTTCTGGCTGTGCCGGGTTGATATTATAACAGAACATGGTCAAGATGTTAAAATGTTCATAAATGACCAGCATGGTCAAATAATAATAATCATAGTAGTTGTCGAGGGTGCAACAAGCACGTCCGGTGAACAAGTCAGGGTTCCATAGCCGCAGGCAGAACAGTTGAAACTGGAGCTGCAGCACGGCCAGGTGGACTGGGGACAGCAAGGAGTCATCATGCCAGGTAGTCCTGAGGCATGGTCCTAGGGCTCAGGTCCTCCGAGAGAAAGAAAGAAAGAGAATTAGAGAGAGCATATTTAAATTCACACAGGACACCAGATAAGACAAGAGAAATACTCCAGATGTAACAGACTGACCCTAGCCCCCCGACACATAAACTACTGCTAATGCTCATTAGTCTACTCTAATGGCACTGAGTGAAGAGAAAGATGCACTACAAAGTGTCTGAAATGGTATGTGGCACAGTAATAAACCTAATCCATGTATATTGTATGGCCTTCTATATGTTCATGTAGCCTAGAACATGATGATTTTAGGGGATTCTTATGAGAGAAATTCCCACTGTAGAGCGATAAAAGGTGTGATGGGTCCGCACTCAAAAAGATGTTGCATAAAGCTTACTTCATTACTTTGCAGCCTTCTTCAGGGAGTAGGTACAAATGTTGCCAGTTGATGTATGACGCCTTGTGGCGGCCATGTTGGAAGACCACTGCATCAATTATTTTGACAACAATAGCTGAGTGGCTACCCCAAGCTGCATGATAACAGTGCTTAAAACTAGTTGATTGTCACCACAGTCAATTTCTGTGCAGTATTTTGCTGCTCTAACAAGGCAGGAAAGACAACAGGGGAAAAAATATTTCTACAGATTACTCGCTATCATGAAACCCAAAGGAGAAAAGACTCAAGAACTGTCAGAAAAGCGAAGAAACCTTTTTGCCCGTAAAGACCGGAACCCACTGGTAAGTCTCATCGATTTTGAGTTTAAGTTTAGCTGTTATGCTAACCAGGTGAATAAAAACAAGTGCATACCAGAGATGGCCAACCTTGTTCCACTGATTATCTGGGTGAGCAGAGTTCTATTCCAGCCCAGCAATAGTACGTAATTGTCAACTATACTGAACAAAAATATAAACGCACATTTTGTACTGGGTTACAGTTCATTTAAAGGAATACAGCCCCCCCACCTCCTCTCAGACGATTCGCAGGGGAAAAAGCCGAATGTGGAGGTCCTGGGCTGGCGTAGTTACACGTGGTCTGTGATTGTGAGGCCGGTTGGACCTACTGCCAAATTCTCTAAAACAACGTTGGAGGCAGTTTGTGGTAGAGAAATTAACATTCAATTCTCTAGCAACAGCGCTGGTGGACATTCCTGCAGTCAGCATGCCAATTGCACACTCCCTCAAAACTTGAGACATCTGTGGCATTGTGCTGTGACAAAACTGCTCATTTTAAAGTGGCCTTTTATTGTCCCCAGCACAAGGTGTACCTGTGTAATGATCATGCTGTTTTAATCAGCTTATTGATGTGGATGGATTATCTTGGCAAAATATAAATGCTCACTAACAGGGACGTAAACAAATTTGTGCACAAAATGAGAGAAATAATATTTTGGGGATTTTTTATTTCAGCACATGTAACGTTTATATTTTTATTCAGTGTAATTAGGTTTGATCCATGGAATCAGGTGTGTTAGTGCTGGGCTGGAACAGAAGCAGACCAACGCTGCTGGGTGTGCAGGCTCCAGTTTAATATGTATTTTTTATTGTTAATATAGGTACTGTGGCAGACCAGGGGGTTTGATCAAGATGTTTACACAGATCAGACAAGTGTGATATCAGTTTCAAGGGTGTTTATATAAAACAAAGAAAAGAAAAATCGGTCTCTCCAGGAGACCTCTTCCGGGTTACCGTGTTCTAGGTTCCAGGGAATGCTGTCTCCTCTGGGGTAGAACACTGAGCCCTTCGGATCTAGCAGACTGTGAGGACAGCAACCTCTCACTACCTCAAACCCTCCCGTGTGCTACCCTCCCGTGTGCTGCCCTCCTGGCAGCTTAAGGGGCCACGTACGGCTGGTGAGCAATCAGCCACTTGATTACTCACCAGCCTCAAATCAGACCCAGTTAGTCCTTGACCCGTTGAGACCTGGCACATCCAGCAGAGGGCGCCATCGCTGCGTGATGTAGACTCCGTCTGTCACCAGGCCTCGACGAGTCTTGCCCTGATGGCTTGTCTGCAGTACTGCGTCTGTCACCAGGCCTCGACGAGTCCTCCCCCCCCCCCTTCGCACTGACGACTGCCCCCTCCCCGACAGGGCTATGTACGTCTCCCTTCTCGATAGGGCTTTCGCGTTCCCGTGCTTCTCCCCTGACCTGTGCACAACAGAAAAAGAGAAGCATTGAAGGGAAGACATCTACCTGGTGACTCGATCGTTCGTGTCCCTTCCCCTGGCCATCCAGACCAGGGGAGCATGGTCTGTGACCAGGGTGAATTGGGTGCCCAACAGGTATTACTAAAGAGTCTAGTGCCCACTTCTCCACTAGACACTCTTTTCCCATTGTGTACCTGGGTCAGGACAGCCCCTGAAAGCCACTTCGGCCTCATCTGACCACTTCACTGTTTTCAGGAGGTGGGCCCTGGTCAGATCGGAAAAGGGGGAGGCTATAGCTGCAAAGTTATAGCCCCAGGAAGAACCAATCTCTTGGTACAGGCCAGTCACAAACCGCCTCGACCTCCCTCTCCTGGGGCTTGATGTTCCTGCATCCAATCAGATACCCCAGGTACTCCATTTCCTTGAACGCCAGCTTGCATTTCTTGGGATTCACTGTCAACCCGGCTTGCCTGAACGTGTCCAGTACCACCTGGAGGCGCTTCAGGTGCTCTTCCCAACCTTGGCTGTGGACAATGATGTCATCCAAATAGATCGCTGCGTACTGTTGGTGGGGTCGGGTCGGTCCATCAGGCACTGGATAATAGGCGGGGCTCCATGGAGACCGAACGGGAGGACTCGGTATTGGTATAAGCCGTCCCGTGTCGAGAATGCCGTCTTCTCCCGGGAGGAGGCTGCCAAGGCTACCTGCCAATATCCCTTGGTCATGTCCAGGGTGCTGATGTACCGGGCCTTTCCCAACCGGTCGATGAGCTCGTCCACCCTCGGCATGGGGTAGGCGTCGAACAACTGATGTCGTTTACCCCCTGGAAGTCATTGCAGAAACAGAGACTACTGCCAGGTTTGGGCACCAACATGATGGGGCTGCACCATGCGCTGTGGGAAACCTTGATGATCCACCTCCTGCTGCGCGGCCTTCCGTCGGGCCTTGGGGATCCGGTATGGCCTCTTTTGTACCGTTTCTCCGGGCCGGGTGTGGACGTGGTGTTCAAAGAGGGTCGTTCCGATTTGACGGTGGTGTCCCAATCCCTGAGCTCCCGGAGTGCTTGCTTCTGGGCCGGTCCGAGGTCCACATTGCTCGGGACCACCACTGCTCCTGTCGATGTCCCGGGTTTTGACCGCAACACGGCCAAGGCTGTCCTCAAGTGCCACCTCTTCAATAGGTTAATGTGGTAAATCTGTTGGGGTTTCCATCTCCCTGGCACCCACCACTATCTGGCAGCTCCCTTGTGGCATCAAGATGGTTGCTTGCCTGGTCAAATACCTCTTGGTGTCGCCGTGGACACAGGAGATGGACATCACCATGGTCGCTCGGATGGGCCAGCAGGCACGATAGTATGAGCGTTATCCAACAGAGTGTGTCATGACCGTCGACTTGGGCCCAACAGGAGGTGACGTAGTTTACTGCATGGCCCAGCTCGTTTCCGGGGCCCGCTGATGGAATTGACTTCTCTCGACCCAGGCAATTCCATGTGAGGTGTCCCCGGGCGCCACACTCAAAACACCTCCTTTGGTCTTCATCCACCTGGGGTCGGCGGCGGGTCGACTCTCCCCCAGCTGTCTCTCCGCGGGTCTGCAGTCCTTTAGCCCGGCTGACTGTCAGATTGGAGAGTACGGTAGTGGTGTCATCCTTCCCCTCCGACGGATACCGGACTCGGCCTGCGTCCCCTTCAGCAGGGCCTCGGTATTCTGGTGCTTCTCCACAGCTCCCAAGAAGTCCTCCAAAGTCCGGGGCGCACGTACGCTCTCCGCCCTCATGTTGTGAGGTAGCGCCCGTAAGAAGCAATCCATGACCACTTTGTTGATTACCAGGTGGGTGGCTATGTCGGTTAGGAGCCATGCCCTGGTGATGTACAGTAGGTCGCTCATCTGGGCTCGGGGGAAGCTTCGCCACGAACCTCCAGTTGGGCTCAACGGGCCAGGCTGTACCCATAGCGGCTGAGTACCTCCCTCTTGAGACAGTCGTAGTTAGCCGCCTGTTCGGTGATGAGGTTATAATACGCCTTTTGGGAGTCTCCGGAGAGAAACAGGGCCAGCAGACTCTCCCACTTCGCCTTGGGTCATCCTTCTCGGAGTGCTGTCAATTCAAACGTGCAGAGGTAAGTCTCGATGTCTTCATCCTCCGGTAGCTTGATAAAAAACTGATTGGGATGCGATTCGGTCTGCGTTTCTCCTCGCAGCTTCCGGACTTCCTAAAGCAGGTGGAAATTCTGTAGATGCTGTTCTTCCAGCGTTCATTCGTGAATGTCCTGTTGCGCTTGTTGGGCCCAAACGAACTGAGCTATCAACTTGTCTATGCTGATACTGCTTAAACATCAACCCTGGTCTGCCCGCATTCTCCATCACTTGTGGCAGACGAGGGGGTTTGATCAAGACGTTTACACAGATCTGACAGGAACACAAGTGTGATACCTCAGTTTCAAAGGTGTTTATTTAAAACAATAAAGAAAAATAAAATCGGTCTCCTCCAGGAGACCTCTTCCGGGTTACCGCCTTCTGGGCTCCGGGAAATGCTGTCTCCTCTGGGGTAGACCACAGAGCCCCTTGGTTCTAGCATGCGGACTTCTATCCGGTAGTAACCTCTCACTACCTCCAACCCTCCAGTGTGATACTTTTCTGGCAGCTTTATGGGCCCTGTACTGCTGGTGAGCAATCAGCCCTTGATTACTCACCAGCCTCAAATCTGTTCTGAGTCCATGTCAATGCTTAAATCACATCAGAAGAGTTATGGAGTGAGAAATGTGCCGGTCTAGCAATGGTTATGTGCTGCTGCTGCTAATTTCATGGCAAAGTTTGCAAATAACAAATGATATACAGTGCTTCTGCCAGGTAAGCCTACTTTACAGTTAACATTTAATTGAGAAGGCTTTGGGGAAAGTATTTCTATCAGCCCACAAGATGGTTACACACAGTGATAAACAAATGCGGGCACCACAGACCGACAGGGGCAATACTGCTGGAAATTAATTGACATATTTTGATAGGTTTGGCTTTGTAAAACAATAGCGGCCAACCAGGGTTGGGATAATAGCAATTTTGCGTTGATTAGATAGCAGCTGGGAGCTTGTGGTTTCTGATTATTGTTAATGAGAGTTTGCGGTGGTACACTTGAAAATTGGAAGTAGTTTCGGAACTGTTTGGCGATCTACTCAAAGGTGGGCTGCAAGCTACTGGTAACTCACGATCGAACTGTTGGAGACCCCTAATATACAGTATGTAAAGCTACTTTAGCAGCTCATTTGAGTTAGCCTGAACACCAAGTTTCCGTAGCTAGCTAGATAGCTCACAGGTAATCCCTATGACGTTTCCGCTGGTAGCTAAACGTAGCCAGCCATGTGGGGGATTGGAGGACTTCCACCAGACTGACTCTGGTCTTCCAAGAGGTCTGGAAGATGGCGGCGAGTGCAGACGAGATTTCCGCTTGCTCCAAGTAACCTTAACTTTTATCCCTCTCAAACTTACTTAAATGTAACGGAACTTGGCTTATAGTAAACACAATAGAGAACAACGCTTAGTTGACCGATAATTTGATTCAAAACTTAGAGAAATGGAAGGAAAAAATGTGCGAAAGAGCAAAGGGAGGAGAAGGCAGTTGCTAGCTGAGCACTCATACATTGGAGAAAAACCGCCACCTGACTCCTCAGGAGAAGAAATGGAGGATTCTGGACATTCGGTTGATTCTGAAAATTCAGTCAATAGTCCTGCACCCAAAAAGACACAGACAGAATTGTCTTTGCACGAACTACAGGTCAACATAATCGATGCTGTCTCTGCAAAGATAAACGAAAGAGCCGATGGTCTGGAGAAAATGATACGCGAAAACACATAAAAAATAATTGACCTCGAGACCTCTCTGAATCATGCATACAAGAGTATCGAAGAGCTTAAACTTGCAAACACTGCTATGTCTGAGAAATGCACTGCTCAGGAGAAGACCATCGCAGACATGCAAGGGCGCTTATCGGAAGCAGAGCGATACCGGAGAAGGTGGGGGCTACGGCTTTACGGTGTCCCCGAGGACCAGGATGAGAATGTGAAGCGCTTAGTAAGAGACATCTGTAACCGTGTGGCACCGGACTTCCCCGATGGATATATGGATATGGCTGTGGATGTCGCTCATCGTATTGGGAAGAAACAAGATGCCATCGTCAGCCGATCGATCATCATCCAGTTTGCTTTTCGCACAGCGAGAGATGCAGTTTGGAAGAAAGCAAAGGAAAGTGCCTTTCTGAAAGAAAAAAAACTTAGATTCGGTGAGGACTTGACTGCAGCAGACAAGGCAGCAAAGGCAAAATTGTGGCCTCTTGTACAACAGGCCCGAAATCAAGGAAAGGGTGGATACTACAGGGGAATCAGAGCCTTTTTCGCCAACGGTAAAGAAATACGACTGGGGTGATTTGTTCTGTCAGTAGGTTTACAAGGTAGTTCCTCCCTCACTGCAAACTGAATGTTCTACTTTTGAAACATGGTGTTACTATTTTACAAGTTAAGACTTCTGTTAATACATATATGAAGCAACATTTTATAGAGAGGGTAAAGTTGAGATTGCATAGGATTTTTCTTTCGATTCTATAGATATGGACTTGAAGTTTATGTCAATCAATGCCAGGGGAATACGTAACCTGTTGAAGAGAAAAGCTTTTTTTTGTTTTGTAAGGACTGCAACGCAGATCTTGTATTCGTTCAAGAAACACATTCATGCAAAGAGGACTATAATTATTGGGAAAATCTGTGGGGCAGTGACATTTTTTTGACCCACGGGACAAATCATTCAGCTGGGGTTGCAATTTTAGCACACAATTTCAAAGGGAAATTTTTGTTTACTCAAATGGACTCCAATGGACATTGGCTAGTAGCGGTCATCAACCACATGGACAGATTATTTGTGTTGTGTAATGTATATGGATACTGTTCTAGTCCTCCAAATAACTTACTTCTAGAGGAAATTGAAGAAATTCTTAAAAGTCTTCTGAGAAAATATCCATCCAGTCAGATTATAGTTGGTGGAGATTTTAATATGGTTTATTATAATGAGACTGATAGGCCTAACATTGGTGTGAACAAGTTGGTGAATTTCTGCCAAAGCCTGGACTTAATTGACATATGGAGAGTAAAAAACCCTGGAGAGATACAATACACATGGAGTAATAGAGATCGTTCCTTACAATCAAGAATAGATTTGTGGGTGATAACCTCTAGTCTTGAGCCCAACACTGTAGAGGTAAAAATACTGCCTGTTGTCCTGACGGATCATAAAGTCATATGGTTGACTGTAAGAATATGCAGTAATGATAGTAAGAAATACTCTGGTGGTTACTGGAAATTAAATAACTCATTGTTATTGCATGATGATTTAAAAAATGTGATTAAGAAGCTAATTTCTGTTTACTGGAGTTTAGCTACATCTAATGCAGAATATGGGAAATATTGGGAACTGATGAAATTTAAAATCCGCTCAGCCTGTATTACTTATGGAAAACGGCTTGCTTTAAGAAGGAGATGTGAGGTAGCTGAACTCTCTAAAACAATTGCTGATATCACAGAGATTGAGCATCTTGATCTTAATGAGAAAGCTAAATTGAATGATTTACAGAATCAACTAGATACATTGTATGAGGAAAAGGCTAGAGGAGCTTTCATAAGATCTAGAAAACAATGGTTTGAAAAAGGTGAAAAGAACAGTAGATACTTTTTTAATTTGGAGAAGAGGAGAGGGGAACTCAACACACTTCGGAAACTTAAGATTAATGGGGTTACCACTGAGGATAGAGTTATCAGAATTTACCACTACATTTTATGAGAATCTTTACTCCTTAGATAACAATTTGAGTGACTCTAAGGATCTCCTTGATTCTATAGAGAATGTTAATTCGATTAATGAAGAACTCAATCAGTCTTGTTGCCAAGATTTATCCATTATGGACATCCAGTACGGGGTTGCTCAATTAAAAAAGAACAAATCTCCAGGTTGTGATGGATTAACCTCTGAATTTTACAAAACCTTCTTTGAAGAAATAGCACCTTTTTTACTTGAAACCTTTAAGGAGGCTATAAAGAAGGGAGAACTACCTGCCTCTCTGAAGCAAGGGGTTATTACTCTTATACCTAAACCACACAAGGATCTCCTAAGTATTGATAATTGGCGTCCAATCACACTCCTAAATAACGACTACAAAATTATAGCCTTAATCTTTGCAAAAAGGTTAAAGTCTTGCTTAAATGATCTGATTGATGAATGTCAATCAGGGTTTATGAAAGGGTGCCATATATCTAATAATCTCAGGCTGGTGTTAGACTTGGTTGAGTATTGTGATCTATTAGATGACTTCCCTGTTATCCTATTTTGGGATTTTCAGAAAGCATTTGATACAGTAAGTCACAATTTTATCTTTGATTGTCTTAAGCATTTGAAATTTGGTCGTTTTTTTGTTGATGCTATTAGAACTCTATAATGGTGGCAATAGCTGTATCAAACCCTGTCATGGAACATCCGAGGTTTAACGTTTACAAAGGAATACGACAAGGTTGTCCAATTTCACCTTTTTTTATTTTTGTTAGTATCTCAAATGCTATGCTCATTAGTTCATAAAAGTCAATTTGAGGGCATTACATTCCAGGCCAGAGAGATCAAGATATCCCAACTGGCAGATGACACCTCACTTTTTTTGAAAAATGTGTCTCAAGCTAGATTAGCATTGGATATCGTGAAGCAGTTCTCCAAAATCTCAGGTTTGGTTTTAAATCTTTCCAAATGTGAGATGTTTGTTTTGAAAGAAGCTGTCAATCCAGCAGATTGTAACATCTCTGAAAAAGATACTGTAACCTACCTTGGTGTAAAGATCACCAAAAATCTTAAGGCTATGAATGATCTTAATTTGAACCCTGTAACTGAATCTGTCCAAAAAAAATTATCCTCATGGTTAGGGAGGGATTTAAGTCTTCAAGGAAGGGTGCTTTTATCCAAAGCTGAGGAGCTATCTCGTGCATCCTATCTTTTTTCATCTATTGACATTCCCAAATCCACTTGCTGTACCTTAGATAGACTTTTGTACAACTTCATATGGAAAAACAAGCCACATAAGATAAAAAGAGATGTTATCACCAACAGGGTTTGTGATGGCGGTCTAAATGTCTTAGATTTCACTCTCTTCAATCAGATATCAAAGGTTAACTGGATTAAAAGGTACATAAAAAATCCTCATCGTTTCTGGAATATTATACCTCATTTTGTTTTTCAGAAGTTCGGAGGGCTTAATTTTTTACTACAATGTCCATATATTGTGGGTAAACTTCCTGTGAAACTGGTGGATTTTCACAAGCAGGCTTTAATGTGCTGGGCTTTGTTGTATAAACACAACTTTTCACCTCATAAATGTTTTATATGGAACAATGGGTCGATATTACATAGAAACAAGATGTTATTTAACCATAAATGGTTCTCGAAAAACATTATTCTTGTCAGCCAATTAGTTGATAATAGTGGGAATCTATTTACACGGAGAGAATTTATGGAAAGATACAACTTTGAGGTTTCAAGCAAGGAATATGACACTGTTATTAAAGCTATACCTAGTGGGATAAAAACTTTACTTCAGAATAATACATATTTTGGAATATCTCCGATTGTAAGCAATGTTCAGGTGAATGGCATTGGTCTACTAGATACGACAATCGTTTATTAAGGGATATTTTCTACAGGAAGTCTATTCCCTCTGCGATATTTTGTTGGGCTTCATCGTTTGATGTAAACTGGCACCGTGCTTGGCTCACTCCACACAAATTTATGGTGACCAATAAAGTGAAGGAGATCTCCTTTAATAAGATAATCCATAGATTCTATCCGTGTAATAGCTTGATTTCTAAATACATACTTGATGTTACCAGTGAATGCAGTTTTTGTGAACTAGAAACTGAATCTATTGAACACTTATTCTGTAATTGTTTATATAGTGAAGTGTTCTGGACTGATGTAAAACTATATCTTGGCCTCAAATTACATACAACCATTGAAATTTCTAAGTTTGACATATTTTTTTAGTACACTGATTCCACAATTGAACGTGAGTATGTCATAAATCTCTTTATTTTATTAGGAAAATGTTTCATACACAAATCAAAATTTATGAAGAAAAATACCCTTTTCTTAATTTTTTTTATCTGATGTGGAAAACTATTTAGTCTTTAAAACGTATACAAAACAAAATGTCAAAAAAATGTATTCGCTATATGTCTGTATTTGATTTGATATAATGTGGAATATTTTTTTTCTAATTTCTTTGGAATTTCTTTGGAATCCCTCTGGCTGTTATGTTTATGTTTTGCATGTTACTGTTAATAAAAATAAAAAAATTATCTGGTCTTCCAACATGGCGCCGCAACAGCAAGCCCCCTATATTTCCCTTACCAACATGGCCGATGTCATGCGTCATTAAACTCATAATGTGGACGCTCTCCCCGGGGAACACTTCCGGTGTAGTTTCCTGTGTTTGTAAACTGAGAAAATTGGAACTCCGACAAGAAATATTAATCTGCAAAACAAAAAAAAACCTAAGGTAAACCCATTCTAAAATGTTATTCCCAACAAAGCCACCATAGAGTTGCAATGCATAAGTTATTTCCCAGAATTGTAAGGCAATGAGAGTTATGACAGTTTGTAGTCGGCGCTCAACCCGCACGCCTTTCCTGGCTGTTGTGTTGTCTGAGGGGGGTACCCAACCAGTGAGTCATCTTGCGCTAGCTTCACCTAAGCAGACCCTTGCTTTACCCCATAAGTTACCTCAATGATCGCTAATTCTCAAAATATTTAACCAAACAATATTTTCACTCACGGTTTTAGCTAACGTTACCCCATAGCTATGTGTTGGTGTTTGGCGTCGGAAACTCAGTGAAGATGTCTTGCTATCGTTAAATAGCTAACGTTAGCCAACTAACTTAGCTTGCTAATTAGGTAGCTAGCTCCTTCTGTAACGTTGAGCTCGCTTAGTATTCAGACATTATTGTAGTTAACTAGGGCAATGCAGTCTAAGTGCACTGAATAATACTGCATTTGAAGTGAGCTCTAACAAGCTAGGTAGATAGGCCTTCACGTCCAGGCAGCTTTAGCCCCTCACTTCTAGGCAACTTTAGCGGGCGCTTTGCATGGAGACTAGAGTACTTATTTGTAGAGTAGAGGGATCACACGATCGATCAACTGTGTGTATAGGGTAAACTATGCTTTCCTGTTTGTTTTTGTACTTGACTCTTAACATGTGATATCATATCGTTAGCCTATACTTGGGTCATCATTGAATGGTATCTTGAGTAACCTGCACATGCATGAATCATAACCCCTTTTCCAGATCATATTCATGAACAGAATGTGTTTGTCCTCCTTCTCCAGCTTTATTTCTGTCATCATTGCAACAATATTTGACAAGAATCTTTTGTTTTCCATGGGAAGAGGAAGCATACACCAAACCATTGGCTGCTGTCTTCAAGCCTGATATCAACTTTCTTTGTTGACCATGCCAAATGTATAAAATCATTTTATTGGTCACACACATGGTTAGCAGATGTTAATGCGAGTGTAGAGAAATGCATGTGCTTATAGTTCTGACAGTGCAGCAATATCTAACAAGTAACCTAACAATTCCACAACTACCTAATACACACAAATCTAAGTAAAGGGATGGAATAAGAATATGTACATATAAATATATGGATAAGCAATGACCGAGCACCCCTGATAATTAAACCAAATTACACTCTATTAGATATATTAGGCCTGAATTTGATTACCAGTAGTCATGGTCAAATAATTTGGCCTCACAATAACCCTCTATTTCCAGGCTTTGCCACCTGATGATTTGGGTGGGTGTAGTCTTCTCACACCCCTCATCCTGAGTGAACCCCCTTGATGCGCCCCTGTACCCCCAAACACACACGCATTCAATCCACGCACCGGCGATGACACACCATCCCAACAACTCAGTTCGAGACCACATGAAATGGGTCAGTTGAATTCTCCTTCCTTCTTTCCATTTTTGTTTTTATTTATTTTGTCTCTTGTTTTTTGTTTTTGTGCCACAATTCCATTACATTCATGGCTTGAAGCCCTTCTCTCATTCTCACTTTTTCTCTTGAGTCTTTCCACTAGAGGCCTGACAGACCAGGCCAAAAATAGTCTGAAAACAGTCAGTGGACGACCATCTGCAGTCCCTGTGTCAGCCTTTATGCGTGAGACTGTGGTCCTGACATTGACCCTGATGCTGACTCTGAGCTGCTGCTTGTCCTGTGTAGTTCCTGCAGTCTGAGTTGATGACCCTCCTAGGCCACCATACTACTGTCCAACTGAACTGCTGTTTTTGTTGTTCCTCCAGGCTGGGTTGCTGGGCTGTGAGGCGGTGCTGTCCAGCATGGCCCTGATGCAGGCCAACAACATGTCTGGGGGACAAAAGAAGATGTCACAGCATGACCAGGGCCAGAGGGACATCAACAACCCTGAGAGCCACCAGCAGCAGTCTCACCAATCACACCATGGACACCACAACAATCACCAGTCCCACCACAGCCACATGGTCCTGCCCTTGGGGGTCAGCTGCCCACCCCTGGTGAGAAATAGACACATGCAGCCTGACTATGAGCAGCTCGCCAAACAATGCAGAAAGTACATTTTTCATGTGTTCAACCGCAAACTGTCATAAACAAATCTCACAAATACTGTATCAGACACTGCAAGCTCCCAGATACTATCCAATCACAGCCACATTTACATTGTCCCACACTTGGTTAGCCACAATTGGCTTAAAAATCCAAATATAACAATATCTGGCAAATAATTTCCAGCAACATTGCCTGTCTGTGTGTGCGCGCGTTTGACTATCACTTTGTATAGCCAGTTAGCAATGCTTATGATAACCGTCTTGTGGGTAGACAGAAACGTTTTCTCAATTAAATGTTAACTGCGAAGTAGGCCTACCTGTCAATAATATACTGATTATTTGTATCAATTGGTGGGAATTTGTTTAGCAGACTCTGCCCTCACATGTGCAGTACAGACACATTGCTACCAAAACGCGTTCCTCTCTCACTAGGTACGCACTTGAAGTAAAGGAGAATTACACCAAAAAATCTAAATGTTTTTGTTTTTTTCCCAGACCTAAAGAATTGTCTTCCGTTGTGATCTATGCATTGCCATGGACTCAGAACATTCAATTTAGTTGATTCTCTATATATACTTGTCATTTTGAGAGTAAAAAAAAAAACTGAACGGGAAAAAAATAAGAGAAAATGGAATGCAGTGAAGAGAAGAATAGAAGGATGTGCCTATTTGAAGATTCTTTACATTGTGGGGTTAATCTGGCAATTAATCTTAAATTATATTCATGTAGTTATAGTAAATCTATCAACAACAAAAAAAGAATACATATCTAAGCAGTAGCTCCATTTTGGTTGGTATGTTAGAAACATATGAATTATCACCCATTTCCCCCACCAATTTTTCCTTCTCTCTCCTCTCGATAGTTTATTAGAAAGGATGGACACTCATTTCACGCACCCAGGCTGCTGGATGAGAAAGATATGCAGGCCAGCCAGAACACACAACCGACAAAAAAGAAGCACAGAAAATCAGCGACACCCAACAAGCTGAGAGAGAAAGTGGAGGTAAGTTGTGTTTATGTGAGAGTGGGGGAAATGGCATGTACAGTGATGGATACAATTGCAGGACAGAAGTGTGCGTGCTGTAGCGTTACACTTATTGTGTGTGTGTGTATATAATATGAGAAGTTGTAATATTTTAAACTCATTGTGTTTCTCAGCAGGTGGAGATGAATATTAATGGGGGTGATGATGATCATAATTCACAAGTACAGAAGAACTTTATCTGTGAGCACTGCTATGGAGCATTCCGGAGTAGCTACCACCTGAAGCGGCACATTCTCACACATACAGGTTTGTATCGCATTACGTTTCCCCTTCCTTGCTCAGGAATACTCGTAAAATGTGTTAACCGTTATAACACAAGTCATAAAAAACATTAATTAGTAGAGAAACATGCACGACTCGCAATTAAAAGCAAATGTTTTATTTTTCTTTAAAAAAATGAAGGACCCAGCTATGGTGGTAATTCCTGTCATGTCTGACTACTACAGTACTGCTTGTCCATGTACTAGCTAACAGCAACGAGCCCAGACGAGCTAGATGAGCTAGCCAGTTTATTAGGTACACCCATCTAGTATCGGGTCGGACCACCCTTTGCCTCCAGAAAAGCCTGAATTCTTCGGGGCATGGAAACTTTGCTTAATTGGTATCAAGGGACTGAACGTGTGCCAGGAAAACATTCCCCACACAATTACACCACCAGCCTGTACCGTAGACTAGAGGTCGACCGATTAATCGGAATGGGCCGATTTTCAAGTTTTCATAACAATCGGTAATCGGCATTTTTGGACACCGATCATGGCCGATTACATTGCACTCCACAAGGAGACTGCGTGGCAGGCTGACTACCTGTTATGCGAGTGTAGCAAGGAGCCAACGTAAGGGTGCTAGCTAGCATTAAACGTATCTTATAAAAAACAATCAATCTTAACATAATCACTAGTTAACTACACATGGTTGATGATATTACTAGTTTATCTAGCTTGTCCTGCGTTGCATATAATCGTTGCGGTGCCTGTTAATTTATCATTGAATCATAGCTTTCATCAACGCCTTTCTTAAAATCAATACACAAGTATATATTTTTAAACCTGCATATTTAGTTAATATTGCCTGTTAACATGAACTTCTTTTAACTAGGGAAATTGTGTCACTTCTCTTGCGTTCTGTGCAACAGTCAGGGTATATGCAGCAGTTTGGTCCGCCTGGCTCGTTGCGAACTGTGAAGACTATTTCTTCCTAACAAAGACAGCCGACTTCGCCAAACGGGGGATGATTTAACAAAAGTGCATTTGCGAAAAAAAGCATAATCGTTGCACGAATGTACCTAACCATAAACATCAATGCCTTTCTTAAAATCAATACACAGAAGTATATATTTTTAAACCTGCATATTTAGTTAAAAGAAATTCATGTTAGCAGGCAATATTAAACTAGGGAAATTGTGTCACTTCTCGTGCGTTCATTGCACGCAGAGTCAGGGTATATGCATCAGTTTGGGCCGCCTGGCTCGTTGCGAACTAATTTGCCAGAATTTTACGTAATTATGACATAACATTGAAGGTTGTGCAATGTAACAGGAGTATTTAGACTTATGGATGCCACCCGTTTAGATAAAATACGGAACGGTTCCGTATTTCACAGAAAGAATAAACATTTTATTTTCAAAATGATAGTTTCCGTATTTGACCATATTAATAACCTAAGGCTCGTATTTCTGTGTGTTATTATAATTAAGTCTATGATTTGATAGAGCAGTCTGACCGAGCGGTGGTAGGCAGCAGCAGGCTCATAAGCATTCATTCAAACAGCACTTTCGTGCGTTTGCCAGCAGCTCTTCGCAATGCTTCAAGCATTGAGCTGTTTATGACTTAAAGCCAATCAACTCCCGAGATTAGGCTGGTGTAACCGATGTGAAATGGCTAGCTAGTTAGCGGGGTGCGCGCTAATAGCGTTTCAAACGTCACTCGCTCTGAGACTTGAAGTAGTTGTTCCCCTTGCTCTGCAAGGGCCGCGGCTTTTGTGGAGCGATCGGTAACGATGCTTCGAGGGTGGCTGTTGTTGATGTGTTCCTGGTTCAAGCCCAGGTAGGGGCGAGGAGAGGGACGGAAGCTATACTGTTACACTGGCAATACTAAAGTGCCTATAAGAACATCCAATAGTCAAAGGTATATGGTATAGAGAGAAATAGTCCTATAATAACATCAACCTAAAACTTCTTACCTGGGAATATTGAAGACTCATGTTAAAGGGAACCACCAGCTTTCATATGTTCTGAGCAAGGAACTTAAACGTTAGCTTTTTTTACATGGCACATTTTGCACTTTTACTTTCTTCTCCAACACTTTGTTTTTGCATTATTTAAACCAAATTGAACATGTTTTCATTATTTATTTGAGGCTAAATTTATTTGATTGATGTATTAAGTTAAAATAAGTGTTCTTTCAGTATTGTTGTGATTGTCATTATAAATAAATACAATCGTCCGATTAATCGGTATCGGCTTTTGTTGGTCCTCCAATAATCTGTATCGGCAGTGAAAAATCATGATCGGTCAACCTCTACCGTAGACACCAGGCTGGATTGTGCCATGGTCTCATGCTGCCATCAGCAAGAAGCAACAGAAACTGGGATTTGTCAGGCGAGGCAATGTTTTTCCACTCTTCAATTGTCCGGTGTTGGTGATCCCATGCCCACTAGAGCCGCTTTTCGTTTTTAGCTGATAGGAGTGGAACCCGGTGTGGTCGTCTGCTGCATTCGCTCATCCGTGACAAGGACTGATGAGTTCCGAGATGCTGTTCTGCACACCACTGTTGTATTGCTCTGTTATTTGTCTGTGGCCCGCCTGTTAGCTTGCACGATTCTTGCCATTCCCCTTTGACCTCTCATCAACAAGCTGCTTCCGCCCACATGCTGACTGGATGTTGTTTTTTCGCACCATTTTTGGCAAACCCTAGACACTGTCATGTGTGAAAAGCACAGGAGACTGGCCGTTTCTGAGATACTGGAACTGTCGCGACTGGCACAGACAATCATATACGCTCAAAGTCGCTTAGGTCACTCATTTTGCCCATTCCTACGTTCAATCGAACAGTAGCTGAATGCCTCGACGTCTGTCTGATGGCTTTATATAGAAAGCCACGGTCACGTGACTCACTGTCTGTAGGAGTGAACCATTTTCATGAACAGGCTGTAACTAATAAACTAGCCACGGAGTGTATAATGTATACTGGATGTGCTTAAGTACTATCTATCCAGATGTAATAATGTATATCAAATAACTATATATATTTTGCTATGTAACTACTGTGTAAAAAAAAGTCTGTAGAAAGTAATTTGTACCCCAAAAGGTACAAATTCAATCTATAGCATTAAGATTTGAACTGTGTTGTTGTTTAGGGGAGAAGCCATTTGCGTGTGACGTGTGTGACATGCGCTTTATTCAGCGATACCACCTGGACAGACACAAGAGAGTTCACAGTGGCGAGAAGCCCTACCAGTGTGATCGCTGCAATCAGGTAAGCGAGATCTACACTGAACAAAAATATAAATGCAACAATTTCAAAGATTTGACTGAATTACAGTTCATATAAGAACATTAGTCAATTTAAATAAATCAGGCCCTAATCTATCGATTTCACATGACTGGGAATACAGAGATGCATTGGTTGGTCACAGATACCTTTTAAAAAAAAAAAAAAAAGTGAGGCCATGGACCAGAAAACCAGTCAGTATCTGGTGTGACCACCATTTGCCTCATGCAGCACGACACATCTCCTTCGCATAGAGTTGATCAGGCGGATGAATGGGCCTCAGGATCTCCTCACGGTACCTCTGTTTATTCAAATTGCCATTGATAAAATGCAATTGTGTTCGTTGTCTGTAGCTTATGCCTGCCCATACCATAACCCCATCGCCACCATGGGGTACTCTGTTCACAACGTTAACATCAAATTTGAAATGTTAAATTAAATCAGCAAACCACTCGCCCACAAGACACCATACATGTTGTCTGCCATCTGCCCGGTACAGTTGAAACTGATTAATCCGTGAAGAGCACACTTCTCCAACGTGCCAGTGGCCATCGAAGGTGAGCATTTGCCCACTGAAGTCGGTTACGACGCCGAGCTGCAGTCAGGTCTGCGGTTGTGAGGCCGTTTGGACATGTTGCCAAATTCTCTAAAATCACATTGGAGGCAGCTTATGGTAGAGAAATTAACAGCTCTGGTGGACATTCCTGCAGTCAGCATGCCAATTGCACACTCCCTCAAAACTTGAGACATCTGTGGCATTATGTTGTGTGACATAACTGCACATTTTAGAGTGGCCTATTGTTCCCAGCACAAAGTGCACCTGTGTAATGATCATGTTTCATCAGCTTTTTGATATGCCACACTTGTCAGGTGGATGGTTTATCTTGGAAAAGGAGAAATGCTCACTAACAGGGATGTAATCAAATTTGTGCACATCATTTGAGAGAAATACGATTTTTGTGCGTATCGAACGAATCTTATGGGAACGTTAATTTCAGCCCATGAAACAACGGACAAACACACAACCTGTTGCGTTTTTATATTTCTGTTCAATGTACATTGTGCACACTGTACACACACACCTGGGGTACTGTCAGCAATGCACAACGTTGTAGAACATTCAGATAGAAATATGTTATGTAGAATATGGAATCATGTCGGCTCTATTCATGACATTTCTATCTGCAACATTTGCCTACTGAACATGGTTTGGGGTCAATATGTACATTACACTGACTCCCATCATTTGTTACTTGTATGCTTTCCCTCTGCCCCGGTTCCAGAGTTTCTCGCGGACGGACCGTCTGCTACGTCATCGCCGTCTGTGTGGGGTGGGAAGGAGCATTCCCAAGGAGGAGAACCAGTCATTCTCCTGCGAGGGCAGAGGAGGAGCCTACTCCCAGGATGCACCTGGGCACACGGCCGCCTGGAGCCCCCTACAGCAGCAGAACAGCCGTCTGGCTGTCTGACCTTGAACCGCTGACCCTCTCACAGACAGCAGTCCTCAGCTCAGTGGCACCATATACTGGAGCAGACCAGTACTGCATTCTCCCTCAGCCCAGATAAACCTGGCTAAGACAAAGACACCAAACCTTAAGTTGTTCTCACCAGCTAGCTCATATCCTGTTGATGGGATAGTGGATTATTTTCTACTTTTGTAATAACTTTTGAAATAATTGTTACGTACATGGTACTTAACAGAAGGGGAAGCCGAGACCTCGGGTGAGGTGGGAGGAGTTTGAGCAAGCTGTCATATTACTACGGCAATAATGAATTCATTAACTGACATGTTTTAGCCTCAATTGGACAAGTATTTTTTTTTGACTGGAGACTTAAAGTGTGCTGCTGACCACTCTGCCTGGATAGAATTCGGCCCCCCCACCTAGCTCCATTGAAAATGAATGGGAAACTCCACCGCCACTTCCTGCCTGGAAAGCCCTTTAATGTGAGGTTGGTCTGGTCATACCAATATGAACAACTGGTTTAGCTTTTTTTTTTACCATTTGATTGTATGTGTACGCTTACCATTGGACAATACTGATCAGTAACCCAGGACACTCTTCCTGATCCACTAGCAGCCTCAGTGGCCAAGCACATCATACTATGGACATTAAGTATTTGAAGGACAATGTTAAACACACAAATCCTCGTGGCCTTGAACTACTCAGATTCATTCCAGTTGGTTCTGTTACTACTAGCTTAACAGTTCCTGGTCTGACTTGTTAGTGAATGGCCGTAGCCTAATAGACCTGTGTAACTAGCTGATCCTACCTTGATATTGAGATAATTGGGTAGTGGACACATTTCTTGTTCTCCGTTGTTAGTGTTATTTACATCCATCCAGTCCTTGTTATGTTTGACTCAATTCTGTCTAAAGATATTGAACTTTCTAATTTGCTACACTGGTCAGATGTTTAACTCTAGAACCTCTCATAGCTACCGTTTGGGGATAGTGACCATGGAAATGGAATTACTCATGTCCATTCTAGTATTCTATTTCTATCTAAGTGATCTTGTAGTATTTTTGTTGTTGTGAATAATCGGGTGTTTTTTTTTCTTTCTCAAAGGACATCTGTGCATGTAAGCCTACTCTATATTCATTCAGACTCTATGAAGAGTACCAATAGTTTTATTGTCCTTCATTGTTATCAAATGTCCTGAGTATGTCGTTCCATCTTGTCATATTTCTGGTGTTATTTTAAAGAAGGGGTAATCTCATATGAAGCAGGACAGTTGACCTGCTCTGACCCAGTTTGTGAACAAATGCTTCCTCTATAATATCATACCATGTTTGTTTCTACAGCGAGCTCAGTGTTGTGACAGTTGTTGTTGTTTTGGCTCTGTACTCCAGCACGTTGGATTTGAATGATACACGAGGTTAAAGTGCAGACTGTCAGCTTTAGTATGAGGCTATTTCCATCCAAATCAGGTGAACCGTTAAACAATTACAGCACTTTTTGGTCATAGTCTCCCCGTTTTAGGGGCCCAAAAGTATTGGGACAAATTCACTTATACAGTATGTGTATTAAAGTAGTCAAAAGTTAAGTATTTGGTCCAATATTCATAGCATGCAATGACTACATCAAGCTTGTGACTCTACACATTTCTTGGATGCATTTGCTGTTTGTTTTGGTTGTGTTTCAGATTATTTTGTGCCCAATAGAAATGAATGGCAAATAATGTATTGTCATTTTGGAGTTACTTTTACTGTAAATAAGAATAGAATGTTTCTGAACACGTCTACATTAATGTGGATGCTACTATGATTACGGATAATCCTGAAAGAATAATGATGAGTGAGAAGGCACCCCCCCCCCCCCCCCCAAAACATGCTAACCTCTCTTGTTATTGTAATGGTGAGAGTTTAGCATTTCAGGATTATCCAGAATCATCGTAGCATCTTCATTAATGCATGTGTTTAGAAATATTCTTTGAATCTAAAATGACACTACATTATTTACCATAAATTTCTATTGTGCACAAAATAATCTGAAACAAACAAAAACAAGGTTTGTAGAGTGACAAGCTTAACGTAGTCATTGCGTGCTAGGAATATGGGACCAAATACTAAACTTTACTCCTTTTAATACACAAGTGATTTTGGCCCAATACTTTTGGCCCCAAAAATGGGGAGACTATTTACAAAAAGTGTTGTAATTTTAAAACTGAACCTTCCATGTGGCTCAGTTGGTAGAGCATGGTGTTTGCAACGCCAGGGTTGTGGGTTCGATTCCCACGGGGGACCAGTACGAGGAGAAAAAAAAAGAAGAAATGTATTCATTCACTACTGTAAGTCGCTCTGGATAAGAGCGTCTGCTAAATGACTAAAAAATGTACAAAATAAAATAAAACTGTCCACCCGATATTGATGAAAATACCCTCAAATGAAAGCTGATAGTCTAGTCTGCACTTTAACCCCATAGTCATTGTATCATTTCAAATCCAATGTGCTGGAGTAAAGAGCGAAAACAACAACAAATGTCACTCCCAATAATTTGAGCTCACTTTATTCACCTGTAGCATCTAAAGTGAAGATGACCATTTCTGAAATCCAAATCAACACCTACAACCTAGGCAATCCTGTAGATCTGAGAGAATTGCTAATATGGTAATACCATCTGTCTAATCCTCAGATCTACAGGAATGGCTAAACAGTAGGTGCTAGGGGGTGGTTTAGAATTCAGTATATTTCTACTCAGTGGACATCCATGGTAACAGACGTTCCACTGGGGGTTCTTTTCACTCCCATTTTTATTGGAGCGTCTCAGGTTGCATTATGGTAGCCTGGTCCCACATCAGTTTGTACTGGCTTGCCAACTCCTGTGGTCATTGCCATACCAACGACCATAGGAGTTGGCAATACAGCACAAACAGATCTGGGACCAAGCTATCATTGACATTCTATATCTTAAACACTGGATTGAGGAAGCCCAAAATATAGGATATACAACAGTTATCTGTATAGACTGAGAAGGTTTTCTATAGAGGACCAGTAGTTACTATTGCATCACTGTCAGGTTGTAAGTCGTGTCAAAGGAGTTTGTGGCCCTTTACAAAGACTAAAGGCAGTTAGTTTTCTACTGCTGAATTTAAGTTAATATATATTTTAAAATTAAATTAGGAGTAGAGGCAGAACTGCCACTAGTGCCTGTCTACGGTAGCAGTCATTAACTTTTTATTACTAGTAGTTTTGCATGCATCTGTGATCGCCAAAATGAAGAGATATTGTATAAATGTTTTTAGTAAAGACAGTAAAAATTGTTTACAAATAAAATTAGTTTTCTTTTAATTAAGTAAAATAACTGTCATTATCACAATCCTAGTAAAGTTGTGATAAAATGAAGTTTTGACTCAGTAAGATATTGTAGTGAATTAAAAACTAGGGCCTCAAGCTTTAATAAAAGTGTTTCTCTTTTTAAACATTTGGTACTGTCAATGCTTTCTCATATGATTTAGAGAATTGTTGTTTCACCCATCTTGCCATACTGGTTCATCTGAATTGGACGCCAAATCATATCTGGACAACAATATTGCGTGTGACCGTGAGACGCCACTAGAGGATGCTCTATCCACAGCCATTATGTCTGTGATTGCAACCCAACAGCAGTCAGGCTTTGATCCTATTCTTAACATGATCTACATTTACATTTTAGTCATTTAGCAGACGCTCTTATCCAGAGCGACTGAATGCATTCATTTTATTCCTCTTTTTTTTTTGTACAGGCCCCCCATGGGAATCGAATCCACAACCCTGGCGTTGCACGCACCATGCTGGCGTTGCAAACACCATGCTCTACCGACTGAGCCACAGGGAAGCTGTTGAGAAAGGGGGGATACCTAGTCAGTTGTACAACTGAATGCATTCAACTGAAATGTGTTGAATGCATTTAACCCAACCCCTCTGAATGAGGGAGGTGCAGGGGGCTGCCATAATCAACATCCACGTCTTCGGCGCCCGGGGAACAGTGGGTTAACTGCCTTGCTTGGGCAGAACGACAGATGTTTTTTTTACCTTGTCTGCTCGGGGATTTGATCCAGCAACCTTTCGGATACTGACCCAACGCTCTAACCACTAGGCTACATAGTGAGGCTGTCCCTTCTATACCTCTCCCCCTCTCTTGTTTGGGCCCATCCCTTCCTCTCCAAACCTCTCTCCCCTTTGTATTGGAGCTATCCTCCCTCTAATTGACCAGGCGTCGTAATTAAACCTCCAGGAAGATGAGCTGGATTAGATCAGCCTACACTCGAGACTGCAGGCCAGGGAGCGTGTGCTCTGCCCCTGGGGAGACATCGCCCCCCCCCCCCCTGATTTACAGTCCCCACAGGCCAGAGCACTTAACACTGTACTGTCTTAAGTGAGGTGAGAGAGGGTGATACCACTCCATAATCTCAAAGTGTTGAAATCATCCAGATTTGAAATCATTCTACAGACAACACTATGGGGTCGGTGCACTACTTTTGACCAATGTTGGAAATCGGGTGCCGTTTGGGACGCAGAGATTGTGAGGCCGACTTTGTTATCCATTATCACCCAGTCAGCAAGACGAGTGCGGTGTGGCTGGCCTGACAGAGGCCCCTCTTCTCCTGCTACTATTGCTCTGTTAGGGCCCTACACACTAAGGATAGTCCGAAGACAAATGAACAATTATAATCAAATGTAAATCTGTCAATATCTCTGTTATTGTAAGAGGTTTTCAGGTTACAAAAATATCTGTGGTTATTTTGTATTTTTCCAGGGTTCGGTCTCTTTACTTAGACCTGGTTTGGTTCCTGTCTACGGTCAAATACCTCACACACACACTCACAGCCAATATGATTGAAACCCTCTGTCCCAACAATATCTACCTCTCCCCAAGGTGCACGACCCTAGAGCCTTTCCTCCTCTCTCCTCATTTCATGTTTGATTAATAAATGGTACAGCCGCTCTGTGTGAATGCTGCGGAAGAGTGTGTGCGCGTGCGCTCCCTCCCTGCTATTCATCATGACAGCCCACCTGTGTGTTAATTAGCTCTGGTATTTAAGCCAGCATACAGACAGAGCTAGGTGTTCCTTTTAAACGTGTGTGCACACTTCATTAAATATTCACGTCCTCGTTACTCCAAACCCCACCGCCTGTTATACACCACCTCTACACACACATGTACTACTACCTAGTACCTTCCGGCGGTGTGGCCACCCAGTGACGAAATATTGATACAGAAATGGTCTTGTCCCTTGAAACCTAGAGTTCAGGTTTAGGCACTTAAAAGTGTGATAGATCAATTGGTTTATAAATGAGTACCAAGTCGTAAAGCATGGTTTATATCATGATGTGCTTCTAAGGTAAACCACAACCTTCCAAAGCTTCTCAAACGACAGCCTATTAGTAAACAGATACCAAACACTTCCATTACCAGGAGGCATTTTTCCATAAATTCTGAAATCCCAACAGATCTGCATAAAGAAATTGTGAAAACAATATTTTTTTCATGAACACCAAAATAACATTCTGAAATACTGAATGCAATTATTCTGAAATTAATTATGAGTCTGAATCCTTATACACAGTATAACACAGAGGCATAATAGACCCATAAAAGAGCTGTTCAGAGGACCCGAGACATCAGTGAGCATGAAGTACTCTCTTGGGACAGGAAAGCAAGAATGGACCCTTAAAAATGGCAGCCATCTTATATGACTTACTGCATAAGGGTGATAGACAAAATGGCTTCCAAATAGTTGTATTCATTTGGCTTAATGGGTAAATGCAGAGACGGGCAGTAATTCTGTAAAATATGTATTTCAATTACTTTGGAATATTTTGTCATTTGTATTTCACTGCCGGCCTGAACTACAATCCAAGGTTTTTTGTAACAAGATACATTTGTGCAGCAGTTCACAATTTTGTTGCCCTCTTTCACCCTACATTGCTATCAGACTTCTGATGGCACTATGGTGTGATGAGAGCATCAGCAAAATTCCCAAAATGTAACAAGACTTTTAGATCACAGGAGGTTGGTGGCACCTTAATTGGGGAGGACAGGCTCATGGTAATGGCTGGAGCGGAATTAGTGGAATGGTATCAAATACAGACACATGGGTTCCATGTGTCTGATGCCATTCCATTAGCTCCTTTCCAGTCATTATTATGAGCCGTCCTCCCCTCAGCAGCCTCCACTGTTTTAGATGCATCTTTTGCCTACTAAAAACAGACAGAAAGCAGCTCTATTTTGCACAGGCAATCACTTGATTAAAAAAAAGCATACTAAAAAGTCCCCTGGCTGTGATACTATAGAATTTATTTTATATGGGACGATAAGCAAAAGCTGTAAAAAAAAGGTCCAATTTACAGTTTGTTTACCACCCAATAAGCTACTTTTTGTCATTTTTGTAAAACTCAAGATTAATTAGCTGAAGCATATTATTCCCATTCCTCAACACTCCTGTCTGATCTGATCAAGTCTGGGAGAGAAGTTGTCACCATCAGAGCATATGATGAGTGACTAGGGATTTGAACGATGAAACAGTCACACGACTGGCCTACTTACATGTTATTCACACCAAATCATGCATATTCATGTATTAACCCATCAGACTCACAGACTAGAACAAAAGTTTCATGGTGTCCCATTCTGTCCACCACCATGCTGAAAGAGTGGATATCTGGTGGTGTATTGGTTCAATAGTCATTCACATTCCCTGCATAGGATTGACACCACTTCCGGGCCGGCGCCCAGTCCAGCCCTCCTTTCTTTCCAAACCAAGACACCATGGGTGGGTGCCTCAGTGAGTGGTTTGCCACCCCAGCCCCCTGCAGACAGAAGGAGGCCGGAGAGAGTCATAGGCGTTTAGCTGGGACAGACAGATACATTAACCCACCGTGGCCCCACGCCACCACCACCCCATTAATCTGCAGCTCGTTGGGACCCGTCAAGGCCGGCGAGGCGGGGCTGGTCCCTCTTCAGGGAATATCGCGCCAAGACATCATGGGTGGGCGTCACTGCCACCCAGCCAGCACGCAGTAGTCTGCACTACTAGTCTCTATTTACGGAAGTCACTCGGAGATCTCCAAAGTCTCTCAAGGGCCCAACTCAGAGTTGAGATAAGCAGGCAATACTCAGACTTGTGTGTAAATCATTAATTTGGAGACTTGGGCAAGAATGTAATCACCGGCTCTCAAGTCAGGATACAGCCCTAAACCTGTTAGCTACAATGCAGTGTCAAGTCAGGAAGACTAGTTAAATACATATTTTTCTGGTCTATAAAGTCCCTTCACATATTTTGCTGGTATAAAAAATCCTTTCCCATATTTTTCTGGTCTAAAAAGTCCCTTCACATATTTTGCTGGTATAAAAAAATCCATTCACATATTTTGCTTGTCTAAAGAGGCCCTTCACATATTTAGTCACTCTGAGTTCACCAAGGGCCTCTCTAAATCTGTTACAGCAACAGTATGTCATATGTCAGGAGTCAAGACCAAGAAGTAGGTTAGCGAAAGTTTAAAAAATATATATAGTACAGGTCATAGATATGCTGCACATGAAATATGAGTCTCCTTAATCTGTGCTCACCATAGAATAGAATTTTAACAAGGCTTCTTCCAGGCTCAACTTCTAGGCTCAGCTGTAGCGGTGTGACTTCTGGGCTGATCCCAAAAGACACCCTATTCCCTATTTAGTGCACTACTTTTGACCAGGCTCTATATATGGAATAGAGTGCCATTTGAGACACAGCCCTGGTATGAGCGACTGTCTGATCACTTGACTGCTCTGCTCTGACACGCTGAAGTCATGTGGAGGATTTATTAAAGCAATATTCCAGCCCTGTTTGTAATCAACCTGTATGACATACTTAGTCATTTCTGAAATCGATGCACATGGAGATATGATACAATCATGGCATATTAACCCAACGAGGCGGATGGGAGCGATCAAAAACAGAACATTAAAAAGGTTTAGCACTTTACCTTACACATTGTGGCAACATATCTTTTTTTTACTGCTCACTTGATAACTATTATACGCTTTTGATATGATTAGGCTGTCTTGTCATAATCAGAGATGGGCAGTATTTCTGTTACATGTATTTGAAATACGTATTTCAATTACTTTTGAGTCATTTTTATTTCACCGGCCTGAAATACAATCCAATTTAATTTGTAACAAGATACTTTCGAGACCTGTATTTAAAAAAATGTATAGCAGCTCACCCTGCATTGGAATCAGAAGTCTGATGGCACTATGGTGTGATGAGAGTGTCAAAAATGTAAATGTCAAAAAATGTCGAAATGAACACTTGCAAGCATGCTGGGTATTATTCTAATGAACTCTGCCCCCGAAACAAGGCCAATAATAATACCCAGTGTGCTTTGTAATTGTTCATTTTTACATTCACATTTTGGTCATTTAGAAGACACTCTTATCCATATCGACTTACAGTCAGTGCATTCAACTAAGGTCGATCAAAAAAACACATCACAGTCATAGCAATAATAATAATAATAATTTAAAAAATGTTACCATTACTGAGAATGTTGTTATAGTTAAGGCGTCTACTTTTATATATTTTGTATTTACTTGGCAAGTGTCTCTTATTTTATTTTGAGACATTGATCTGTCGGATATTTTGTATTTGTAACAAGATACTTGGACATATCTTTTGCCCATCTGTGGTCAAAATGTCAGTCATGAGTTCACAGAAGCGAGGAGCCATGCTGTTTAGGTGCAGAACCTGTTTTCTTTCTTTAACACAACACAGCAACAGTGAGTCTGCGTCTGCCATGTACTAACCTCAAGCTTAGCAAGTTCATATCCCGGTCTCTCTCTCTCTCAAGGAATTATGCAATTACATTACAGTTGTCCAGATCTTCTCTCTCTCTCACTCACTCACTCACTCACGCTCTCTCTCTCTCTTTCTATTTTCCAGCAATTTTCCACTTGAGCAGACCAACCTAACCTGTAAGTGTCAGGTGAAGGAGTGAGGAGGGATCTGATATCAGGTGAATGATGCATGAATCCCTGGGGTTTGATAAACAGGGGCGGCCTTACCATTTACCCTTAGAGATATTCACGGGTCACTGCCGGTACAAAAGTGCACTCTGGGCTCATATTCATAAATTAGAATAACTTTATATATTATTATTAATATTATTATTTATTTATAAAGCGTCTCAGAGTAGTTAGTGCTGATCCAGGATCAGTTGTGTCTTTTGGTTCATAATGAATTAGATGAAGCCACTGGTTCTGGACCCCGTTTTGGCTTGGTGGGAGATCTGTCGACGTGCCCTTGGGCGGGGCACTTGACCCTGGTTGCTTCTGTGGGTCGCTCTGGACGGGAGACGATTAGATGACTGAATGTAATGTAAATGTTGAGTGGCTTCACTGCAGGAATATTGTATGTTTTAATATTTTTTTTAAAGATCCAAAAAAAGATTAGAGTCGGAGAGATGGGTGGGACCTGATGCTCGATCAGCACTCCTACTGTGAGGCGTTTTATGAATACAGGCCATGGGTTCTTTTTGATCTCCACGGGATAGACTGAAGGCATAGGAACTGCAAAGAGGAATGGTAGGACAAAGATGGAGAAAAGACAAGCCAAGTTGGAGTATTTTTTCCATTTACTACACCCTGGATAATGCACGTCATTAACCTATCAAGGTGCTGGAATATTTATATGACACAGTTTGAGAAGCAAATGAAACATGATGAAGGATGGATAAATAGCTTAGTGTAAAAGCAAAAGTTATTCAATGATGGGAAAAAAAAGCGTTATCCTAACAAACTAACTTTCCCACCAAAAGGATCAACAGCAGCTAATAAACCAGCTCCGGTCCTTGTGACATTTTATCATACATCAACACGGAATTAAACATTTCCATCAGTGATTTATCGTCACCTTATGTCTGGCTGATGGAAACATAGCTAGGCAGTAGATAGATGATGTGTAGCGTGCAAACTGTATTTATCGCTGATAGGAGATACTGTACCAGTGGGTAGATAGACAGGGATTCAAAATGACTGGCAGTTTGCTTCTGTTGATCAGCTATGCGATAGTGATTTAGTTTGCCACTTTAAGTCTTATTGTAGGTTTTGATATATAATAAGTGATATAATTCTGCCTCGTTGATTACAGGATGTATGGGCCGGGGATAGACGGGGTAAGATGGGTGAGGGGGCAGTTACTGATCCTTATGATACCCGTCTCTACTGTTGGAGAAATTAAGATCTGAGGAAGTTGCGACAGACAGACAGACAGACAGACAGACAGACAGACAGACCACACACAATTCAATGATGATGGTGGAACAGTTGTGTGTGACTCGGGCTGCCTCTTATATTGACCTCTTTCTCTGTGTGACTCTTTCTAGTAGTAGTGGGTCTCTCCTATTATCTGTCTCTTTCTCTCTGCGACTCTCTACTAGTAGGCTAGTGTTTGGGTCTCTCCTCCTCCCCTATGGTGACGTCAGTCAGCCCAGCAGTGTTATCCAGCAGGCAGCACCACCTCCCTTCAGGGATAAGATTTTATGACTGAAACCTGACACCGTTTCTGTGTCCTATAAGCGACAGAGCTGTAACTCACTTCAAAGGCAGCTGGCATCAAATCACAGCACGGCCATAAATTGCCCTGTCACGCCTGGGCCAATCAGGACAAGGCACTAAATCACACGTCACGCTGGCGGCCAATGGAAAGACGGCGGCGGTAAATCTGTCAAGGGTATGTCTGTTAACGGGGTTGTGGTGTGGTTGGGGAATCCGTGGGGAGGGAGGAAGCGAGGGGAGAAAGTGAGAGAGAGAAAGAATAGATGACAGAGGGAGGAGGGGAGGGAGAAGGGGTGGGTGAACTGAAGGCTACAGCGGTATGCCACAGAATAAAACGCTTGTTTTCTCCCTCTCATTCTTTAGCCACGCCATGTTCAAAGTCACATCCAAAACATACTGTTTAAGTTTTTTAAAAGAGCATAGAGGGCAGACAGAGGAATGTGACAAAAACAAGACTAAACACGGCCACAAAAGAGGAGAAACATATGTCGTCCTCCCCCCCCCCCCCCCGAGGGATGGTACTAGAGTTGGATAACACCAGGAAAAACACCCATAAACCTTTACTGCCACCACAGACGGCTGTATGTCTGATGTCTGCAGTGAAAATGAGTTATGGGAATTATTTTTTTCACCCTCTCTTTGCATCACTAGCCAACTCCTCCAGTCCAAACTGTAGGTTGACTGTTTCATAATAACACTCACCTCTGGCTCTGATAGCCATGAAACAGCAATATCAGTGGGCAGACAAGCTGGAGGCATGAGGGCAGACAGTGGGACTGACAGACTGGAGGCAGACTGCCCCGGGTCTTAGGGTCAGGGGCTGTGAGCTGCATGCTCTGCTCAGAGAGGCCTCTGGCTGACCAGATGTGGTCCTTCTTCCAGCTCTCTGCAGCAGTCTGCAGTCAGCAGGTCCAAATGAAGAGCGGTTGTTGTCTGGGTACTACAGCACAGCAAGACAGAGGCCTGGATCTGAGGGGATTTCATTATGCTTTTGAATCTGTCTAGCCTTCCCTGTAGCTCAGTTGGTAGAGCATGGTGTTTGCAACGCCAGGGTTGTGGGTTCGATTCCCACGGGGGGCCAGCACAGAAAAAAAAAAAGAGAAAAAAAATTTATGAAATGAAATGTATGCATTCACTACTGTAAGTTGCTCTGGATAAGAGTGTCTGCTAAATGACTAAAATGTAATGTAAATGTAAATCACAAAGAGAGAGAGAGAAACTACCAGCTCCTCTTCCCACATCAACAGCCTTGTGCGGAATGACATCTGAGGGTTCACATCACGTATGACACTTTTCACATGTGTTAGGACATAACATACTATAAAAACATGAAATGAGAACAGACTTTCAGTGAGGAACAAGGAAAAACACTTTGCCAAAAGTAAACTGCTGAAGGCATAGGAACTGCATAGAGGAATGGTAGAACAAAGATGGAGAGAAGACAAGCCAAGTTGGAGTATTTTTTCCATTTACTACACCCTGGATAATGCACGCCATTAACCTATCAAAGTGTTGGAATATTTATATGACACAGTTTGAGAAGCAAATGAAACATGATGAAGGATGGATAAATAGCTTAGTGTAAAAGCAAAAGTTATCCAATGATGGGAAAAAAAAGCGTTATCCTAACAAACTAACTTTCCCACCGAAAGGATCAACAGCAGCTAATAAACCAGCTCCGGTCCTTGTGACATTTTATCATACATCAACACGGAATTAAACATTTCCATCAGTGATTTATCGTCATCTTATGTCATTGATATTAATACAATAATTGTTTTCTCTCGCAAAAACAGACTGTGTGCTGAGTTATGGCTGAGGGGGCCAGGGCAGAGAGAAAGTGCTGTGGTCTGTGCTCTGATGGTGGGGTTGTTTTTGGCTGGCTACTCCACAGAGCAAAGCAGCAATGACTTTCTATTCTATGGGAATCCATAAACAGCCCCTGTGAGGGCCACCATGGCGACCAGAGCCATAAAGCATGTCATACTGTAGTGATGCTGTTGAGAAGAGGAGACCAGCCCAAGACCCCTTTACTACCCCTCCTCCATCCATGCTTTCAGTCCCAGCTCCCCTCCACACACGAATGCGCGCATGCATACACAAGCCTTTATAGCTCTCGTTCACACAGTCTCTGAGCCAATAAATTATTTTCTGATTGGTTTAAATTGAGTAAATGCAGCTCATGACTCTCTATTTTTCTACATTTTTCTGTTGAAGGCAGACAAATAGGGGTGCAAATGTTTGATTTGTGTGACGCGTCAGTCTATCCTATGATAAAAATAAAAAACACGTCTTCTGAATGATCACATTGTGGACGCTGCAGTAGCAGCTGAGTGGATGTTTGAGCGTTGGTGTATACCAGTGATCGAGGAAGAGGAAGTGTGGGTAATGAAAGTTATGGGCTTTGACCTACGGACCCGCCGTCGGGCCTCTAGTCAGATCCTCTATTGTGTTGCCAGTAAGTCCACCACTCTTTACTGTGTTGAAGTGGATACAGAGATGCCATGACTGACAGGTGTGTTACCGTCACTGGTACCATGCTATTTATTCACTCCAATATCAAACCAGTTTGCTGATACTGAAGCTCAACCTATAGCACATGTCCCAGTCAGTGTGTGGTTTCACGGGAGGGGAATCAGGAGATGTGAAGGTTAAAGAGGACAAGGTTGGACAGCAGCAGATCTAGACAGCAGCACTGCCGTAGGTGCTTCGATTCATCTCGCCGTGCCCTCACCCAGCAGAGGGGGGAGGGGAAACCGTTAAAATGGATCCCGCACGCACAAAACACACATTGGTACTTCCTGTACTTCCATTCACTCACGTAGTTGTCATCTAGATGTTCTATATGTCCCAGTCTCTGTGTGTGTGTGTGTGTGTGTGTGTGTGTGTGTGTGTGTGTGTGTGTGTGTGTGTGTGTGTGTGTGTGTGTGTGTGTGTGTGTGTGTGTGTGTGTCTCCTGCCGTCCCTTCAATTCCAACTAGATATTCCACCGGCGGGAGGGCTGGCAGCACCTCGGGGTAGTCAACGGCTATCTTTCATCAGATAATTATCTTTCATCGTGAAACGCCGTAGAGGTAATTTATATTAATTATACAGGAATGAGTATAATAGTCTGAAACGCCACGGTCGACACGCTGTACATAACACGCTGTACATAACACGCTGTTAAGCAGCCAGGGATGTGTGGTGGGCTCGAGCCTTGTAATTGATGGACAAAAACAGAGGCATTGTGTCTGAGCAGGTCTAATAAGCAAACATCCTAAGAAAAAGGACAATCATGTCTAGGTCAAGGCTTATAAGACCTCACTAGCAGGTTTGAGGCCTGTTGTTCTATGAAACACAAACTTGCTAAGGGTGCTTTGGTTTGGATTTTCATGCCCATTCCCCATTTTTACGTCTACTTTAACAAGATTGTGAGTGTCGGTGTTATCAAACTCCTCTGATCTGACTGGACATTAATTGAACACTCCCTTCATCTCTTTCTGCCTTTGATGACCGAGCCAAATTCTCATTAAGGATAGAGAGAATAGAAAAGAGAGGGGAGCCTGAGGTGAACTGCAACCTCATCCATTGTCCATTAGCAGTACATGCTCTCTGTCCTAGAGATGGGTCTGTACACGCTGGGGTTGTCAACTTACAACAGGCTGCGTGAGTGAGTACATTCAAGACACCGAGGGAAAATCTATAACGTTCACAAGTGTCAGGGATTTCTTCGTCTTCTGACGATAATGCGAAATCGTCATCGGAAAAGGTAGACCAATACGCAGCAGGTATGTGATTGTTCATTTTGAACATTTATTCACTTCAAAACGAATACAAAAACAACAAACAAGAAAACGAACGATTCACTGACAGTCCGGCAAAGCATAGGCTCAACACAGAACAATCACCCACAAATCACACAAACAAACACACCCTAATATATGGGACTCTCAATCAAAGGCAGATAGACAACACCTGCCTTCAACTGAGAGTCCCAACCCCAATTAACCAAACATAGAAACACACACACCAGACTAACCATAGAATACAAACACATAGACCATCAACCAAAAACCCGGAAATACTAAATCAAACACCCTTTACACAAACACACCACCCCGAACCACATAAAACAAATACCCTCTGCCACGTCCTGACCAAACTACCAAAACAATTAACCTTATACTGGCCAGGACGTGACAACAAGCCTTAAAAAAAAGACATATTATACTAAAGCCATTGTATTATCATACTGATGATATACTGATCCAATACAGTTCACATTAATAAATGGTAGACCAGTTATGAAACATGGTACACATCAAATTCCTTATAGAAGTCAGATTGAGAATGTGTGTAACTACACTAGGGGCAATAGGCACCAAACAGACAAACAGGGAGGGACCATCTGGACTTCTTAATATCGATTTCTATTCCCAAAAAGTTTTACAACATTTTCATTTGCGTGCCCTTATAAATATAACCCAGCAGTGCTGGAGGAATGCAGACACTAAAATAACGTGATATAGTGTCTGATTCCACACCCATTTCTCTGGAGGGCATCTTTCAATTGATTTAAAATTAATGTGGTGGTGGTGGTGGTGGTGGTGGTGGGGGGGGGGGGGGGGGGGGGCTCTACAAAAAAAAGATTAATTGCATGCTTCAATTTCTCTCTCTACTGCTCAATTTGGATTGGATGTGTAGTGAGATTACCAAGGGAAATCAAGGTAAAAACATGTAAGACATGATTCATCAGCACCTAAACACGTAACGTTAACTGAAAGTGTCTCAATAAAGACGCACTTAGTTACATTGAAATAATTTGCCTCAGGAATGGGTTTTGATGCATCAACCAGGAGATGGAGCCCTTGCTTTAGCTGTGAGTCCCTCCCTGTTTGGCCAGCCAAGTTCTCTGGAAATACATTGTCTGACATGGGAATGTTGCAATTGAGACAGTACATGATTCAAGTGGACTGAAATTCCACATAATCTACAGGGCATTATAAACTGGGGGGGGGGGGTTTGAGCCCTGAATGCTGATTGGCTGACAGCCGTGGATATACACAGTGTAATGGAGCATATTTTAGTGTCTAGACCACCAATTTGTAAGTCGCTCTGGATAAGAGCGTCTGCTAAATGACTTAAATGTACCAGAGTTTCCATTTATAAAAACCTTACATTAACATATTCAATGTGTGACAAGATCAATAGGGCGACCAAGAACATAACCAACCACAAAATATTATAATAGTCGAAGCTTCAGTGTCTATAAATGTTTTTTTATTCAAAAGATTTAAATGACTGAGTTCATAAAGTATTCCGAAGAGCACATAGTGACTAACAACGATGTTGCCTGATCGGACCATATCGTCTGGACCATAGAATTTGAAAGGAGTTATTTCTATGGTCTGTACTGACCCATGTAATGTTATCAGAGATGAGGGGCATGAAGCGGTCAATGGAAATGGTAAGGGACTGTGGGAGAAAACGTGAATCAAACCACTGGAATGTATGGACACGCTGCCATCCGTCCAATATCTCTCATAGCTAGCGTTAGAACTAGATATCAGAGGAATACACCTTTACAGTAAAGACACACGCACGATAGAAATGATTGAGTCAGACAGACAAAACTCAGATATCCCTTGCCCTGGCAGTCTCTGATTGGCTGAGCGATCATCCTCTCGTCAGTTCTGATTGGAGGAATGGTGAGTAACGAGCACAGGGGAAGAGATGGCATCACAGAGAGAGGAGCCATGGGTAAATGGTGGTACAGTGTTAGATGAGGGGAGTTGAACAGGGGAGTCGACAGGTTCTATCGTAGCAGAGACCATTTGATCTGTTCCTTGGCAGACTGCAGCACCTGTGGATGAAAACTGGCCTTATAAACAGATCATACCAACACAAGTAAACATACAAACAAACCTGTTTGTGTAATAAGCACCCAGCTTGCGTTAACGACATCCATTTTATGAGGGCATGCATCTCTCCTTACAAGCACGATTCCATATGTATCTAGATACATGGGCTCTGATACAGGAACAATACGTTTACTCAAAACAATTCAGTGCAATTTGATTGTTTGTGTGTGTGTGATGTAGTGTTTGAGCTGAGCCATAGGGCAGATCATGGGGGCGGGGGCAATTTATGTTTTTAATCCCTTTTAATCTGAAATCCTCAACACCCACTGATTAAATTGTTATATAGCAGATTAAAATGTTTTGAGATATAAATATTGACACATTACTCTTTAGAAATGAATAGAACAGTTCTGGAATTCACCTCATCTCAAAAGCGAATGGTTTTGACAGTTGGAACTTTACGGAGGAAAGCTGCGCTCGTCTCGAGTTCAGACCAGTGAGGCCCAACAAAACTGATTGCTGGTCTTGTTATGACATCAAACCATTACCCTGTCCATGTAAATGCACTGACTGTTGAAAGCACAACTACCAAAAAGATTTTGTACGGTGAACCTGGCAATCGAAAAGCCCCAATCAGCAGTTAGATATGAGTGTTCACTCCGTAGCTTACACAGCTCCACCAGTAAAACCCCCTTTTCTACAGCGCATTTGGAACGCTTAAGGAGTCACGCAGATGTAGCCTACAAATATTAGAACATGGATAGGGTAGACCTACCCCTCGTCGGTGACTTGTTGATCAATTTCAAATCGCAATTACATGCAAAAAAAAGTTTCATAGGCTGAAGGCGAGGACGCAGCAATTCAGTCACAATAGATTATAGGTATTTTCACAATAAGGCAGAAAAAAATTATAAGTAAACAAACTTTAGTGAACTGGCTATTCGTAATGTTTCACTCGGTTTTCTTACCAATGCATACTTCATTTGGATCAGTTTGGGCTCCTGCGGACCGATGCACTCGTATCTTAAACTTTTGAACTGGGGAACCGTTACATCCCTACAATTTTGACTTTCCCTATCGAAACAAATGAATGTAATCCACCGAATTAATCTAATCTCATCCACCTTGGTTTAGAAGAAGACCAATTGACCATTTTAAGGGAATGGAGGGAGACCATATGATTCACATACAAATGCAATCATTAAATTGACCTCAACAAAAAGTTTAACAAAAGGCTGGATGGAGGAAGATGAGTAATGCCGGTAAAGGAAAATATGCAGGAATTAATTAATCATCTTAATTCGTTGAAGGAAAGGAGAACCAGAAGCATAAAGCATGAGGAAGACAGCCAGCCATTAATCAGTAGACAGAGAGAAAGAGAGAAGGGATGGAGAGGGAGAGAGAGAGAGAGAGGGAGAGAGAGAGAAGGGATGGCAGGATGGCAGCCTGTCACAGGCCTCTTAAATGAGCACATTAATCAGGAGAGGAGCTAAGCGCAAACCGCACACAGGCGTGCGTACACACGATGGAAACCACCACTGGCTACCATACCATCAGCCAATCATTTCCAATTGTGTGATTTACATCCAAAAGGACTAAGGAAGTGTGAAAGCAACACGGTAGGATTGGAGATGGTGAAGTATGCGGATCTCCACCATGTAGAGGAGAGAGGGACATTGGTAGCCTGGAAATCTAGACTCAATTCAGTTTCTGTTTCACTCCACTGTCACTAAATTAGTGGAGTGAAACAAGAGAGGTGAAATGTAGCGTGATTCAGTCTGGATTCCCAAGCTAGGACATTTGGCACAGCTCTAAGGTTCTGTCCAAAATGGCACCCTATTCCCTATATAGTGAACTAATTTTGACCAGAACCCTATGGGCCCTGGTCAAAAGTAGTGGATTACATAGGGAATAGGGTGCCATTTGGGACACATCCTAAGTCTCAGGAGTGTGGAAAGTCAATAATGCAATGGAGCATATTCCACACTGAGCAGTGTAGTATGTTGAGATGAATGAGGTAATTAGGGCTGTTTTTCTCACCTGGGTGACAGTCTGCTCTGAGTAAGGCACATCTTCCCCCTGTAGGAGAGAACACATATTGTTATTATGCCCTGAAGGCCACTAACGTTTTGGTCCACCAGGCACTGTGGTAGATTTTTTTTAAATCTACCTGCCACTCAGATTTCTTACCAGTCAAAATAAAAAAAATTGCCCCTAAAATTACACCAACAAAACAGATGAGCATGCTTTGTAATGTTTCTGAAACAATATTACTAGTAAGATGTAAATAATCTGGTATATTGAATAGATGTAATTTTTTGTCATCTCAGTCTTTTAACCAAAATATCACAGATGAGACAAAAAATGTCACCTGCCCCTTTAAGGGCGGGAGGTTGCCATGGTTGCGCGACTGGAGTCATGTTTGTGCCCGTGACATTTAATCTGACTGGTAGCCGTGTCATCTTCTCTTCCCTAACAGTTCAAACTCAACATAGAAAAACAACCTAGCTTGTGAACAAAACAATGTAAGCAGCCAAGAAACAAGCATAAAGTCTCACTTCTGTAAACTTTCGTTTCACCTGCGCACAACCTCCAGCCAGGCAGTGTTTCAGCGCAAGGTGTAATAGGCTATATAGGATTCGTAGTTCTTTGATTTTGTACGATAAATTTACCAGCTATGATACAAAAATGGCAGAAATACTTTGAAAACAGCTACTGCAGCATTTATTTGACAATAAATGTGATCAAACTTTGCTTTTTATTCACTAATGCTAGTGAAATGCTCACACTGTGGAGCCGTGACCACCCACCAATAGTGGCTGGTGAAATAGACACATTTTCCACCAATGACAAAATCTACCCGCATTTGGCAGGTGTTCTTAGCTCCTGGTCACACAACAGCACCAATACTCAGAACACTTTCCATTAGGGTCCACTAGGTTGAGTGAAGAGTACTTTCTAGGGAGAGGATGGGAGGGGAGGAGAGAGACCTTTACTTACCCTTAGAGCTACACGGTGGACCACTTGCAGAGGATCACTCTCCAGAATCACTCTGTAGGAGACAGCAGGGAAAAGCTTGTTATCACTCACACACTGCAAGGACAGAGGGCCACACTCATTAGCAGTGGGTGGGTAAAAATATTTTTTTTTAACTCACTGGGGAAGCCAGACATAAAGGCATATTACAACACAGGTGTTGTGATAATTGCATAACCTGTTAGTTCATATGTCTTGCCACCGTGATATAAAGGCAAAGACAATAAGAAGACACAACGGCAGAATAATTTCAACCACACCCTTGTTTCATCACAAAACCGGAGAGCGACCTCTGTCCGGTGGAGTCCACAAAGCATATTGCATGTAACAAACAGTTGCATGACCTACAGCATTGTCAAGCAAGTTAGTGTTTCCGACATACTCGCACCACTAAACAACTACTCCACAGAGAGTTACGGCAAGTCGCAAAGAATCCAGGAGCTGCCTCCACTATTCCAGCACCATTTCAACGTCATCAAATCACCTATACTTAGTCTAATACAGTGACAACTAAGGCCAGGGGTACAATGTATGAATGAATGGTTGGGTCAGAATCGCCATTACAATCATTGGCCAGTACGGAGAATAAAGTAAAACCACAAGTCCAAATGTCTATCTCCATCCATGGCTAATTTAGGAAAGGGCCAATTTTACCTAGCTAGCTACTGGAGGACAACACAACGAGATGCAACATTTCAAGTTTTTCTGTCAATGACGTTTTGCTCTCGACGCGATTTGATAGGAGTGACGCCAAATCCAAACTGGCTTCCATTGACACTTTTTTGGTGAGGCAGGACCATTCACAGTCAAGCTCACTGATTGGCTATTATTTTCAACTTTTTTTTTTTTAAATCAAGGGAAGCCAAATGTTCGCTGGCATCCCTTGCATTCAATGCTATGGGCAGCAACAACGTCATACTATTTTGGACCAGACAGCGTCAGATAGATGCCCTACACACAGACAGAGGGGTGCTGTTTCGTTTGCTCTGACGTTTTTTTTCTTGGTACATTTTTGGGGGGGAAGCCTGGCATCCATGAATACACGCCACTGCCCACACTTGTCTTACTAGCACTGATTTTACTGACAGCTGCTTTACTGAGAAAAAGTGGTATTTACTATGACATGTTGTCGTCTTACCTAGCTACCTTAAGATGAAAGCACTAACTGGAAGTCATTCTGGATAAGAGGACGGCTCAACTATCAATGTATAGAACTCACCCTCCATCCACAATTTCATCCACAGCTAGAAAGAGACCTTCCATGTTCTCAAGTAGAGATCTCCTCTCAACATTTTTCCTACAGAGAGAGACAAATCATTTTTCAAGGCTTGCCTTTTGATGACCGATGACTAAATATGTGCTGTAACTAATAAGCTTTAGATCTCACCTCAACATTTGGCTAAGTGAGTCAAACAGACAGTTCAGAACAGCCATTAGCATCAACTGTTGGAGGAAAAAAAATCCGACACACCAAAAAAGGTTATTTAGAGAATGGCAGAGTGCACTGAAATGAAACGTACAATTAATGCATTAATGGTTTCCAATCGCGTCTTTCCAATATGATGACCTCATTTTCATGTGAGCTTCCAATGACGTAGAAGAAGAGATCAATGTTGCTCTTGTAGACGACTGTGAGGCCCTCCAGCAGAGCGATCTCACCTGAGTAGGCACAGAAACATGGCAATGAGACATAACAAAGAGGTAAAACACGATTCAATTACCTGTGTATGTGTTAATGAAGTGCGGGTTGACTCATAACCCATAGTCCCTGCGGTTATATACGCGGGGCTGGTGTGTTTAGGGTCATGAAATATTGCGTGGATGAAGGGCATGTGGGTGGAGTGTGGGTTGAAAAAAAAAGAAACTTTGCATTAAAAATCCATAAATGTATAACTATTGTTCAATTCATATCTAAAGGCTACATTTAGGTTTTTCTGTAATATTTTTTTGATCTGGTGTTAGGCCGTAAAGCTTAGGCACACGCACTAACTGTTCACGCGCCAAATGCTTTTGGGAATTTGGGCAGAAAAAGTTAACGGTGATCAACTTAGGCAAAAAGGACAATGTCTGAGTTTAATTCAATAAGAGAGAGTTATTGCACTTTCTCCCTGGTCCCTAAACTTCTTAAAACGTTCCCGGTCCCTAAAAATGTACCGAATCGTAGTCAACTAGATAGAATGAATGCTTCAATCGTTGTATGACATTTTCTGGTGACTAAGGATTCATTTAGTTTTCTAGGGAAACAAGTAACGACAGAAGAGATGCGTATCTAAGTATAGACAAGTTGACTAACAAATAGGCCTATGTTTCTGCTTATAATTTACTACATTTTGGTAGGTGATCTAAATTAGGCGTAAAAAAAAGAAATCTAAAAATCCTGCACCCACTGTCAATTTTCTATATTTTTGTGGTTTAGGGTCGGGTGCGGACCTCAGATTTTCACTTTATCACATATAGTCGGGGGTTGCAGATGGGTTATTAGCAATTGCATGGGCAGGTGCAGGTGCAGGTGAACAAAGCTGACCTGCACCTAACTAGTCTGCATGCGTGTGTGTGTATATTCAAATGCATTTCTTACTGTCAGTCCTGTGTGTCTTGCTGAAGATGTTCTTCTCAAAAGCTTTCTGTTCCTTCACTGAAGGGTAGGTGCCATCATAATACTGTCAATAAAGCAGTAAAATGCATGAACAGAATGAGGGGATCGATACCACAAATATTTTTGGTTGTTGGGTAAATCCATTTGAATGCAATCACTTTTTGACAGCACCCCCTTTTGATTTGAATGAAACCTTCCATACATATTTGCCCATTGCAGAAAATGCGCAGAATGTGACTTTTTGGACCTGAATACCAAAACATTCAAGAGATAAAAGGTGCATACCCCACCATACCATGAGACATCCATGTCTTGAAAAGAAAGACGGTTGAGATTGATATCATTTAAAAGCTTACAGAACAGTGTTGTCAAACTGTTTTATAATTTTGTCATCTTTTTTTTCTTCATAAATGTGAATGATCTAAAAACACGTAAACTCAAAATGTTTTAAATAAATCCCATTCACAAATGTTGTAGCTTAGACCCTACTTTACGTCATCTGAGGTTTTTGTGCCCGCCATCGGTTGAGGCACAACATGCTCGAATACAGGGTGGGTGTCCTAAAATAATAAAATAGAAATTTAGACTTTCAAAATGGTACCGGCAGTACATCAGAGAATGTTGACTTGAATGGGAATACCTGTTTTAAATTGGAAGCTACTGGAAGCTATAAAAAAATGTTTTAAGTCCCATACATACATACATACATACATACATACATACATACATACATACATACAAATAAAAAAATAAACTCCCAGTAATTTATTGGGTATCACTGTGCCACCCTGAAGAAGGCACAGTGATGCCGAAATGTTTTTTTTTTTTACCCAATGAATTACTGGGTGGTTATATATGGAGTGTGCGACTCTTCTGGTTTTTATAGCTTACAGTTTATTCACCATTAGTCAGCACCTCTACACTAAATACTTTTCTCTGGGTGTGTGCCAGCTCATACTTTTTATCAGTTCAAAATTATACTGTCAATCCTCCATAGGAAACCTATTGAAATCATAGAAATATAGATAATAGACATGACCATTTAAGTTGACATTGATCTGAAGAGATAGAAATATAATTCATAGAATGGACCTATGATTGAAATGACACCCACCTTGTACTCAAGAGCATGTTGTGTCTCAACCGATGGCTGGCACATCACAAAAACCTCTGAAGACTTAAAGTAGGGTATAAGCTATATATGCGAATAAGAAAAAAATGTAAATAAAAAATTTCAAAAATAGTTTACACATTATTAAATCCTTTACATTAAAAAGGTTAAAAATGTTAGATTTTTATTCAACAACAAAAAATATATTAAATAAAATAGTTTGAAGACCCTGTTTTGTAAGGTTATAAATGATATCAGACTTAAATATTTATCTTCTCCAGTGATGGACATGGATGTCTCATGGCAGGGTAGGGTATGCAAAATGGGTCAACTTTGAGCACCTCTATCTCCTGAATGTTTTGGCATTCATGTCCAACAAGTCACTTTCTGGCCACTACATCCATGGGCAAAGATGTATGGAAAGTTTTGTTTAAATCAAAAGGGATGCTGTCAAAAAGTGATTGAACTCATATGGATCGACCGTGTTAGTACATTTCCAATGGTAGGTAATGCAGCTGGGTATTGCATAACGACAGAATTAGTTACATAGCAGAGCTTGCCAACTTCGGTCCTGAATTACTGAGTGTGCAGGCTTTTGTTCCAGCCCAGTATAACACACCTGATCATCAAAGTCTTACTTTTGCATAGAGCCTCTCTCCATCATTATCCAGAATGAGGACTGCTTTCACAGTGTACAAAGATGGTTCCTGTTAGACAAATATACACAGACATGAGTAGCAGTGAGGGTGAATATGGGCGTACTCTTCCTCTGTGGTGAAATAAGTTACACAGAGACATATAGAGGACTCATCTTTATATCTGTGCCATTATAACATCTGTGACAGCATGGGCAGCGCCAATGAGGCTACAACCCATAAGAATTAGTGATGTCTAGTTCGCAAACTATTATTTATTTTTGAACAACTCTTTTTACTGACTCGAGTCATATTTCGTTTTTCTGAGTAACTTGTTCCTTTTAGTCGTTTGTTTGACCTGCTAGTGCTGGCTGCAATGAGTACTACAGCAGGATTAATACACGCTCCTCCGGCTCAGCGGCTTCAGAGACGTGCTCAATTCACCAACAGTCTGTCATATGCATGCAGGAAAATAGACATGTTTAGAACTGATGTCATCGCATGGTGCAAGAATGACTGTAATTAATTGATTATTGAATGTTAGGATGGACACAGCCTCTGCTCAACAAATTCAAACACGTATCGTTTGGGGGGGGGGGGTTGCAGTTCGCATTCGAATGTGCTTATCACCAGGCCTGGCTACCCAGACTCCTTACTCCGGGCAAACGCTACGCCACACCTACGGACGTTAGTTTCTTCTCAGCAATTAGAAGTATGTAGCGAATGACAGAGCAACAGAAGATTTGAGTGTGAGTCGTCAGGTATCTTATCACCCTCACGGCAGTCAAGCAATGCATTCCGCCCAGAGTCTTTCACGATTTAGTTTGATTGCGGCCACAACTAGACCTTGTTTCAAATGTATCAAGAAATTCTCTTATTTTTACGCCAAGCAATCCACAAATGTACATTGTTTAAAGCACACTTTTACAAGTCTCCGTCACAAATGACAGCTTCAATAAGCCCACTATGGCAAACGAGAGGCTTGTATAATCATGACTCTTTCAAATGTTCAGATCATTGTTCGCTGGTAGGGGGTCCTGCAAGCTCTGGGCATTACAGACTCAAATTAACAAAATTTGTCTTTAAAAATGGTGGAAGCCATCAATGGAGCTGCCCATGCTAAAATATCATTTTGGCCACTAGAGGCCTCTATCATTCTCTATGGGGTCCTATGGGCCTGATTTGTGTCAGTCACACTTTCGCTAACACACCTCACGCCAATAATCAACTAATCATGAGCTCCAGTTTAGAATGCAATTAGTTTAAATCAGCTGTGTTTTCTAGGAGGGGTGCGACACCACACCGGCCCCCGAGGACTGGAGTTTTCCCATCCCAGTTTTATGGCAAAGATTATGGATATACTGACAATATCATTGTCTCTCCTTCCAAACAATGGAGTAGTTGTCCACAAAGCAGCACAGCGGGCTGTCAAACTCCCGCTTATTTCTCTTTGGATTGGTGGAAACATCTAATTATTTTAATATAGGGTTGTTGACGTCAACCGCCTGTAGTCAATGGATAGAAATGCTATGCTAACAGCCAGCTCGAGACAACTCCGATGTTTTTCACAAAGTTGGATGTCACGTCCTACTTATCAGTACACTCGTAACAACCTAACCATTACAAAACTTATATTCGAACAAATAAACCATTACATTTTTTTGTTGACCAAATTAGACACTGACCTCCAGACAAACTCATCGCTTTGAATGTAAGCGAAAAAAACGAAACAAGGCCCCCTGCTGGGAAAGACACATTTTTGACGGAGATGGGCTCTCGCTTCGCCTCTTTCTCTCTGTCTATGTTACACATCATCAATCGTTAGCTAGCTAATTAGCTAACATTAGCAACTAGTTAGCTAAGTAGCTATGATAGCAAATAAGGACATTCGCTAACGGAAACATTTTACATTACTAAGCATTGTGACCAGAGATAGAGGATTTAGCCACAGAGTTTCTAAACTTACATACTGTACCGTCTATGATTTAGCTAGCTACACACGTTACACTGTTGTACATGCTACATCAGCTAGTTTGCTAAAACATCCGGCGAGTTAGCTAGCTAATATCTTCCAATTTCTCGACAGGCAGCAAACACATTATCTCTCGTGACGTGGGCAAAGTTACTAGCCTTTAATTAGTCACATCAGGAATTATAACATTAAAAAAAACCGTTACCAGCGTTACAGTATCCATCTTCTTCCAATAGGTCCTAGCTAGCAACCTTCTTAGCTTGTTAGCAACCTAGCTAAATATTTATGTGATCTCCCATTGGATAATATTCCGCGTCAGTCAAAACACTCCGATATGACACCGCCTATTCTGTACTGAGTACGGAGTACAAAGGTATAAGGCATTTGCCAACCAGTCCAGACCATTACGGTGCAAATACTTGAGTGAATAAACTTTGAATGTAAAGTTTCTGTTACTATAAATGATACAATTGGGTTACCTGCTCATATAATTCATTATGCAGGATTTAATTTTGAGGGCCAGGGGCCAACATTTGTGGTTGGAGGAGCTGACAGTACCAATTAAGACAAAGTTAGGGACTGTGCAGTAACATTTCCAGCAAGCAGTGGTGGTGGTATACCACCAGCTTGCTCTGTGGGTATTATAAACGTTTCAAGTCAGTTAGATTTCTTTGACCAAAGGACATGCACTTCAACTCCACCACTGCAAACCTTAGGTTTTTACATTACAGTATAATACAGTATAACCTACATGGTAGGCCTACAGTAATGAAGGTAGACCAACTGTATTCCTCTCTGGCTTAAGCTCATCTGCTCTCCCCTTTGAGTCCTATTGTGTGTCTGAGTATAGTCAGTCATGTTATATGAAAACGTTTTTTTTAAAGAATCATCCCACATTAAACCAACCTAATTCCCCTGGTTGTTTCTTCTGGGAAGTATCAATCTGGAAACCCATACTAGTGATGGGGTTTCCCCTCTATTCAGAATGGCATCAGTGTTTACGTGTCAACCTCCATTTTGGTTATGAACATCAATTCTGTCTGTTATTGCAAGGAGTATTGTGAGTGTAATATTGTTTTCACGGGAAAGACACATTGCCATTGAAGTTATTTGTTTTTGTCATAGAATGTATGTTTCCAAATATAAATATACATCTAAATGTATATGATATATTATATAGCCTGCATTAAATGATCATATTATCTAAAACTTCACTTGCAACAGTTCTGTGGCTAACCGACACATTTTGCAATGCAGCAATGGGTTTTCACAATTGTACCACTAAAGATTTCGAAATTACCCTTGATGTCTGAGAGGAAACACAATATGCAGCCTTGACTGTACAGTCAAAAGCCTGTATGCTTCTCAGAAGAATGTTGGCATGCCACATGTTGGCATTGCTTGTACTTAGTATAGCAGTATGAGAACATTTAGTTTTAACAGATACCTACCTCTGTTCTCATCCTTGATGCCTGTGTTTTTACAGTATAGCCTATTCTTAATATAACCATGACAACAGTGACTGTTAGTACTTTACATGTTTAATTCCAAAATGTATTCATCATTTACTTCTATACAATATGGGTAAATGGGTTTTCCTTTCCATTCAATAGAGAGGAAAGAGGACCTCCCTCCATAACCAAATCAAATGTTATTGGTCACATACATGTGTTTAGCAGATGTTTTGCAGGTGTAGCGAAATACTACTAGATTTACAAAGTATATAATGAACATCCCTTACCTACCAATAGAGGACCACAATGGAAACAAAACTTTTGACTTTTTGTGTATATAATACTCAGCAATTTTGGTATATGTATCTGTTGCCTGATGTAACATATTTATGTGTTTTAAATAGTCAAATAAAATAAAACCCTTTTTGTATTGGGAGCTAGAGCAGGATTTCACAAACTCTGTCCTGGGGCCATGGGTGCAGGTTTTGGTTTTTACCCTAGCACTACGGTACACAGCTGATTAAAAGAATCAAAGCTTGTTGATGAGTTGGTTATTTGAATCAGTTGTGTAATGCATGGGCAAGAAACAAAACGTACACCCATTGGGGGTCCCAAGACCGAGTTTAGGAAACCCTGAGCTAGAGGAGAGCATTTTTCATGTAACTGATGGAAAATCACAAGACGTGGACACTGTAAAGTCTAAAGGCAACACTTTGGCATTATGCCCCTTTCTGAAGTATGCTCAAGATACTTTTAACGGCTTAATCAATATGACTAAATTGAACAACAGCATTTACTGGTGTAACAAATAACCTCTTTATCTGGTAGTTCTATCATGTTCATCATTACAGCAAACATAATGCTCATGGAGATTCTTCAGAATAGTCAGAAGACGGTCTGTTGAGGTTGAGTAAAATGTTCGCCATTGACCAATTGTTGCATCGGAATAACAGCAAATGAGGAACATGAACGTGCACTATCATTGCATTCATTGCTAATGTCTCAATATGACCAATGATAAGATGTTCAGATTACCCTACTTGTGATCTTTCACAATACAGAGTATTTCACCTTTTTAAACCTCACATTTTGAAAAGTTGTTATTCTATGACTATGGCCTATTACTACTATCTTATAACAATAATAAGATTACATTTATCACCTGGACTTTTTCAATGAAGTGCAACAGGAATGTGTATTGTTTTTGCAGTGTGTCTGTGTGTGTGTATGCATAGAGAGAAAGAGAGAGAGAGAGGGAGAGAGAGAGGGAAGACAGGAGGGAAGGGAGGATGTTGGGTAGAGGAAACTCTGCTGGGTGCTGATAAAAGCAGCATTGGGTGCTTATGAAGGGAGCTGCTAACTGCTGTGGTTTTTGCCATGAGATGGGGAGAAGGGAGCAGCCCATGCTATCGCATTGTCCCTCCATCCTCCCTGCATTGCACCGTCCGTTGCACAATGCTGGACTAACACACTGGGCGTTGTCCACTGTCTACCGTCACCACAAACTTGCATTTGCCATGCAATGTGAAAACACATCGATATTAACTTAGGAATGGGAATGGGTTATATTTTGAACAACATCATCATATAGAGATAGGGGATGCTGGATGAAGCATACAAAAACACGTTTTCCTTTCCATGTCTGTTTGTTATTGTCTCTGAGCATTATCTATTGCCAATGCTTGTGGTGATAATTACACTGAACAAGAATATGAACGCAACATGTAAAGTGTTGATCCCATGTTTCATGAGCTGAAATAAAAGATCCCAGAAATGTTCCATACGCACAAAAAGCTTATTTTTCTCAAATGTTGTGCACAAATTTGTATTTCATCCCTGTTAGTGAGCATTTCTCCTTTACTAAGATAATCCATCCACCTGACAGGTGTGTCATATCAAGAACCTGATTAAACAGCATGATCATTACACAGGTGTACCTTGTGCTGGGGACAATAAAAGGCCACTCTAAAATGTGCAGTTTTGTCTCACAACACAATGCCAGAGATGTCTCAAGTTTTGAGGGATCGTGCAATTGACATGCTGACTGCAGGAATGTCCAACAGAGCTGTTACCAGAGAATTGAATGTTGATTTCTCTACCATAAGCCACCTCCAACGTCATTTTAGAGAATTTGGCAGTATGTCCAACCGGCCTCACAACCACAGACCACATGCGTCGTGTGGGCAAGCGGTTTGCTGATGTCAACGTTGTGAACAGAGCACCCCATGGCGGCATGGGGTTATGGTATGGGCAGGCATCTGCCGCCATCACCTCATGTTTCAGCATGATAAAGCACGGCCCCATGTCGCAAAGATCTACAATTCCTGGAAGCTGAAAATGTCATAGTTCTTCCATGACCTGCCTACTCACCAGACATGTCACCCATTGAGCATGTTTGGGATGCTCTGGATTAACGTGTATGACAGGGTGTTCCAGTTCCCGCCAATATCCAGCAACTTCACACAACCATTGAAGAGGAGTGGGACAACATTCCACAGGCCACAATCAACAGCCTGATCAACTCTATGTGAATGAGATGTGTCGCGCTGCATGAGGCAAATGGTGGTCACACCAGATACTGACCGGTTTTCTGATCTACCCCCAAATCTTTTTTTTTTTTAAAGGTATCTTTGACCAACAGATGCATATCTGTATTCCCAGTCATGTTAAATCCATAGATTAGGGTCTAATGTATTTATTTCAATTGACTGATTTCCTTATATGAACTGTAACTCATTAAAATCTTAGAAATTGTTTCATGTTGCGTTTATATCTTTCTTCAGTATATTTTTGTTCAGTATAAATTTCCCTCCATGGTATCAATGGGGCAGCAGGTAACCTAGTGGATAGAGCGTTGGGCCAGGAACCGAAAGGTTGCTAGATTGAATCCCCAAGATGACAAGGTAAAAATCTGTCGTTCTGCCCCTGAACAAGGCAGTTATAACCCATTGTTCCTAAGACGTCATTGTAAATAAGAGTTTGTTCTTAACTGACTTGCGTAGTTAAATAATAAAATCAATAAAGAACTATTTCTACTTTCCCCCCTGTCCATGCAGTCTCTCTTCCTCTCTTCCCAACAGCTGTGGGCCTACTGGCTCTGAGAATTTCCCTTTTCCAGACCACAACCAGAGGAAACAAATTCGTGGTGAGGTATTTTTTCCGCTCAAATCATATAAATCATGTTTTCGGGTTGTTAAGGCATTACTTCCAATACCACACCTCTTCAATGACAAAATGGTGACAATAATTAAAAATACTTGTCGAGAAAGACGCAATGTATTAATCATGGAGTAGAACTAGTAGAACATGCACCTGACTCCTAGTTCTAATTCTAGAATTATCTGTGGAAAGAATGGTGATTCTGGCATAGCCGTATCCATATACACTGGGTGTACAAAACATCCATGACATAGAGTGACCAGGTGAATCCAGGTGAAAGCTATGATACCTTATTGATGTCACCTGAAAAACCCACTTCAATAAGTGTAGATGAAGGGAAGGAGACAGGTTCAAGAAGGATTTTTAAGCCTTGAGACATGGATGTGTGCCATTCAGAGGGTGAATGGGCAAGACAAAATATTGAAGTGCCTTTGAACAGGGTAAGGTAGAAGGTGCAAGGCACACCGGTTTGAGTGTGTCAAGAACTGCAACGCCACTGGGTTTTTCACTCTCAACAGTTTACCGTGTGCATCAAGACTGGTCCACCACCTAAACTACATCCAGCATTGGAGTCAACATTGGAATCAACATGGGCCAGCATCCCTGTGGAACGCTTTCGACATCTTGTGGAGTCCATGCCCCGACGAATTGAGGCTGTTCTGATGCTAAAAAGGGTATGCAACTCAATATTAGGATGGTGTTCCTAATGTTTTGTACACTCAGTGTATATGCATACGGCTATGCTAGAAATACCATTATTTATGTGTATCCATATATGTATATAAATGGCTATGGTTTATAGCCCATATTCTGTAGGTCAAGAGAATACAGGGTTAGATGTGATCAGTGTGGGCAGGGTGCCATGCAAAAGGCAGAGGGCGCACATCAGGTCATTACACCTACACTTACATGGAACTACGTAGGTCTTTGGGGGACAGGGACAAAGGAAGGACTATAATAGTGCGTTTGGGGGATTATTCTCAGAGATGTGGTAAAAATCATGAGGATGGATGAGATACTTTAAGAGAACAAATTGAAAAGTACTTGCCCAAGATGTCACAGACCAATTGCAGCAAACAAACACAACCATAGAGAGGGGGCGATGAGCTGGTAACTGCAGCCAGAGTGAAAACCACTGTGGTCGGGGTAATAACAGCCTGCTCTCTAGCATCCTTAGGAGGTGGGTGAGTAGGGCGCTGGGTGCTAGGAAGTTGGGAAGTCCCTTCTCTCTCTTATTCCTGGTAAACACCCACCTCTGTTGACTCTGTCAGCCACCTACTCTTCCCATGTTTTGAGAACAATGACACGAAAACATCATAAACTGTGGCTTGGAGATGGGATCGGTCTTTGTAATAGGACTTTTTCAAACTTCTGGCTTGTTCTTTTATGTGTAGGGGTGAATGGGGTAAGTTGAGCAATCTTTACATTCAGCATCACTGTCAAGCAAAATATAATATTCTTTCTAACAAAGATCCAGTATCTACGTCAAGATGTTGTGCATCCCTGGAAATAATCAGAAGTCATTGTAAACATTACAAACATAGCTTGTATGTGGTAAGTTGAACCACGGGATATGCTAAGTTAGGCCGCCTACACATTTCTGTACTGAATGCAATATTACCACTACCCTTTCAAAACCTTGTCTATCTTTATTTCCTAAGCACCATTCAACACAATCAAAATTACTTGTCTGTCTTTTAATAATTGTAAGCATCTTTTAACACAGGCTTAACACCTAACAAACACTTTTGTTAACACTTTAACATAGGCCGGGCCCTGTTGTTACCTCATATCCCAGTGATAATGCCTTGCATTATGCCTGGGAGGAAAACACTTCAATTTGCTCAACTTGCAGTTGGCTTAACCCAACTTACTGTATTAGCCCACACAGCTACAATGATGCACTTTCATGCTAGGTTTAGGACCTCGTATAGAAGCCCCAAGAACATTAATCTTAAAATGATCTATTTTGGTTTAGATACAAGCATTATTGAAACATCTAACACAATACATTAATTTGACCGCTTCCCATATGGTTTCTTCCTTCACAGACTTTCTAAATATTTGGGGAAATTATTCATTTTGTATATGGTTTCTTAGAAACAATGGTGGCTCATCTTACCCCACTCTCCCCTACGATTAAAAGTCATTAAATGTATTTTGTTGTTTAATCAACGTTTTTGAAACGTGAACCCAACCCCACCTCTATAAATCCATCATAGAATTCCCCTTTCGTGTTGTTTTTGTGATAAACATAAATGTTACATGTCGTTGCTATGAATATAGATTTGAAATATGAGAATATCACACCAGCCCCTTTGACTCTACGTTCATTGTTGCACAGAAGTAAAACTACTCCACCAAGTTCATCAAATTATTTCTAATAGTTAAATAGGCTTATTACCAACTCCTGGTTGTGTATTGATAAGGCTAGAGAAATGTCCGTCGTGCTAATGTTAGTTTTAGGCTTGTTAGGCTTGTCTTTATGCATACAGCATGTGTTGGATTGGGGCCTGCTCCTCTCCCCCCCCTTAGTGGTTGCTCTGCCAGATAAAGGAACAATGTGTCCTTTCTTACCTGGTGGAGGTGTACATTCCATCCCTACTAAACTAAGTTGCAACCCACCACTGCCCCCGCCTGCACAGGGCCCTCTCTAACAACAGTAACCAGGTTGGTTTAACTCCAGGTGCTCCAGATCACACTCCATAAACCTCTCCATTGAGAGGACTTCTTTTGAGACATTTTATTGTAAGGGGTTTGGTTAGTTATAGGAAGATGAGTCCTGATCGGCTAGATTTGTGCAAGGATTTGTGCATCATGTTGTGTCATTGACTGGTTAATTTGTCACAGAATGTAGTTAACATTTAAACACCTATTCATCATAGCTAAGCTATTTGCCTTGGTTTAAAAGGTGATTCAACGGGATACTTGTTGGTCTGTCAGGCCCTTGGTTTGTGGTTTTCTGCTTTACAGGAAGGTTGCTTACATCGCAGGCAGAGACATCCCATTTATGCTGGGGGTTGTCTGTGAAGCAAGGCAGAGCGCTAGAGAGAGAGCGACAGAGAGAGAGAGTGAGTGAGAATGAAATCACATGCACTCCCTATAATGGTCGGTTAAAAGCAGACATATTAACAGACGTCCTCACTAAACTGAATAGAAACACTTTTTCTGTTCTGTTTCTACTTTCTTTTTTTTTTCTTTACCAGGATTATGTTTCTTACGTGTCAGTCTGAAGATTTTTTTCTCCTGAACACCTGTTGAAGACACAGAGACATGTTGCTCAGGTACAGTATGTTCTTTCACAACCCCCTTCTCTACAGCTTTTTAGCAGTTTATATATTTTCATTGCTAGATAAGGTTGATTTGCGGCCTCTTTCAGGTCTCTTTCCAGTGTAAAATAGAATCCGTTTTGAATGAACCCATTGTTACTTTGTCATATTAATGTACAAAACAGGTCCTACAAACTTGAGAAGCAGTTATTCAAAGAACAAGTGTAACTCCACTGAAAAAAATACATTTGACAATTCATTGCCATTATATCTCATTCAAAATGAGTCACAAACAAATATTACGATCATATGCTCAAGCTGAAGGACAGGCATAGTATAGAATTCGAATCAAACTGTCATCTTCAAGAGCAGAAAGCATTTAGGCCAGAGCACTTATCGTAGCCATTTATTTGGTGAAGTATTGACTCACAAGCCTTTTATCCCTCTTCAGTAATTAATGTCAAATTTACCACATTGACCATTGCTAAGAAGGATTATCCACACAAATAGCATATTATATCATTTAATCTTATCCACATTACTGTCTATGGGTTTTGCATACAAATATATTACATGTATTTTGCTCTTAGTTATGTGAGTAAGTGTTTTCCCTGCCAAATTGAATTGTATCTCTTCAGATAATGACATGCGACACAATTTTAAAGACAATTTAAAATATGAAAATGTAGCCTAGTGGATCTCTGTTCCCTACCAGTGTGCTCACAACTGATATTCTTGTTTATGCAACACCTGATGTAAGACATGTAAGAAGAGTTCTGGTTAGACAGGCCAAGCAACCTTGTCCCCTCAGTACTAGAGGAAACAGCCTTAGGAAGCATCACCACAAACATAACAGTGGCATGATATGGTGAGAGTTACAAGCCCATCCATGTTGGTTACTCTATGCATGGGAACTTGTAGCTACAGATCACATAGTAGAAATACAACGATGGCTGAACCTTTAGTTGGTTTGATGAATTAGGCGAGTGGGTATTTGGTGGGATAAGGTCACATCTTTGCAACAGTGTTCAGGTGAGAGCCATCACCTGCGAGTTGTGAGAGATACATGTAGAGCGGAGTGCAAGTGTGAGAGACAAATTGATTCCTCATCAAATGTTCTACTCTGAAGCAGTATATCCAGATTGTGTGAAAATATTTTGTGTTGCCGAGGAGATGGAAAGTAAGTAAAAAAAGAAAGATCACCTCAAGTAAATAAACAATTGTGGTCATGGAAGATGGAATGGTCATAATTGTGCTGTTGCAGAGAATTCCTGCTCTTTTCCTGAGTATTTGTTGAGATCCAAACAAAGCCAGGGAGGAATGAGAGCAAATGCTGGACGATGCATAACTTAGTTTTTGCATTGTTCAAAAGTTAGACCATGAACTCTCTTCATTCAAAGTATCTTAGTCAATACCTTGCATTCTATAGTATAAGTACAATACATGGAACTAAACATACAGTGTTCAGGTGAGCGCCATCACCTGTTAGTTGTGTGAGATACACATGTCGACTGGAGTACAAGGAAGTGTGAGAGCCAAAGTGATACATCAAGTGTTCTACTCTGAAGCAGCAATGTATCCCATGTTGTAAATGATATGCTCTATCACCGAGATCTTTAATCATGGGAAACTTGGCATATCCAGATTGTGTGAAAATATTTTGTGTTGCCGAGGAGATGGAAAGTAAATAATAAAAAAAGATCACCTCAAGTAAATAAACAATTGTGGTCATGGAAGATGGAATGGTCATAATTGTGCTGTTGCAGAGAATTCCTGCTCTTTTCCTGAGTATTTGTTGAGATCCAAACAAAGCCAGGGAGGAATGAGAGCAAATGCTGGACGATACATGCATAACTTAGTTTTTGCATTGTTCAAAAGTTAGACCATGAACTCTCTTCATCCAAAGTATCTTAGTCAATACCTTGTATTCTATAGTGCCACCTACAATACACATAACTAAATATGGAACTCATGCATGGTATAATCACTATAAAACCACGACAGTGTACTGTCTGCTATTCTCAATTGAGGACTTATTTATGTGCTGTCCCAGATGTAAGGTTAAACCCTTTATAAAGGTTATAAAGCTCTCCCTGACTTTCACTTTACCATATGGAACATGAGTGCGGTTAGGCCCCAGCCCCAGCCCCTGTTTGCTGCTGCTGTGGAGGGAACGCTGTGCTGTTTCCCAGGAGATTGCCTTATCAGTGTCTGACATAGCAGCACCACAGCTCAGCTGATAGGATGGATCCAGCCCAACGGAACTCTGTGTGCCTGGCTTTCGCATGTCCCAAAGAGTTCAACACAGAATAGCACCCAAACACCCATATAGTAGGTTACATGTCACAGTGGGTCTAGTTTTGGTATATACATCTTTCTGCAGGGCAAATAGTAGAACAATAGTATAACATGATTTTCTATACTTATTTTAAGATGTCATGTTTTTGCTCTGAGGAGACTTCGTCTAGATGAGTGGTTTCCTTGTTTGATCGCAGCTACGTATTGAATCCGTAGAGTTCAGCATATTCTAATGGCTGAATATCTGATAGTAATATTTGTCAATGTCTGTTTCTTCCAGGAGGGGGCGCTGCAACAACAGCCTGACCTGAATGTGTGCAGCAGTCAGCTATGTGCTCCCATTGAGGAGACACAGTGAGGTGAGTTCGATACTCTTTTCACAATATCATGCTGAACTAAACTGTGCTGGCTCGGATATTTCCTATTTTGGAGGGCTGTGGCATCATGTAGTGTAATAGACCATAGACATACACTTTATTAATTAAAACTACATATGATTTGATGACAGGTTGTTACTGATTGTGTTAAATTATTTGAAGCAAGTACCAGGAAGTACCTGTCGTTTCCACTGCTTATGCCACGTAAATGGGACAAAACAGGGCTGTAAAATAAAGCATTACCAACAAATTGCTATGAGCTACTATCAATATCTAAGGTGATTTGCTATATATTTCTATTCTCCAGGGCTTGGCGAATCCTGGCAGGCTGTGTGGGGGGGTATCGATGCCCACCCATGCCCCTGGAGCCCGGTCACATGGAGCCCCCCACCCACACGACGAAGAGATGGACTTGGCCTGGCAGGAACTGATGGCCATCACTGAGCTTCAGGTCGGAGGATGAGTATTCAATAACCTGACAATTACGTCACCATATAGCCTAGATCATACATATCCTGTGATATGTACGTTTGCGTGTTCACAAATACACACAGCTGTTTAAAACTCAATGACAAACTTGTCGAATTGCTTTATTTGTCGTCAATACATATAGTAATGATAAACTGTAATGATGCATAGTTTTCCATAGACAAAGCATCCGCCAATGATCCTTACCTTGTTTTTCATTTCAGGAGTTTGAGGTCCCACATGACAGCCCATATGAAAATATTCAGTACCATCCCATGGAGCTGCCCATCTCTCTGGGAGGTTATGGCATGGCTCAGTCTCACTCTCATACAGAGCCCCTCCCCTGTGGTGGGGAGACAAATCCTGATGCTGCTTATGAGGGATCCTACTCTAAAGTAATGCCAGCTTGCCAACATCAGGCCACCAGGGAAGCAGCAGCAGCAGCAGAGGCACTGTACGGACATTCTGGAAACCATTCTGGAGCCCAGCTGAACCCCAGAGTTCTGAACCCTCTACAGCCCTCGCTGATGGGCCTTCTAGAGCATATGAGTCTGCCGAGCGTCGGTGGTGAGGGGCTTGTTGGAAACAACAATGCTGGCCCCTCTCATGGCCCGGGTCGGTACGTGCTAGGGACAAGTCATGGGCAGAGCAAAAACACACCATGCACTATGGATGATCTGGAATCTGACTCTGGCCTATCTCTGGGGTCCAGCCCACCACTAGCCTCACCAGAGGATGCCATGACTGGTGTCCCTGCTTATTCAAGCACAGAGGTTGGTCTGAACTATAGTCACGGGGAGATGGAGAATATGGGTGAGCAAGGTAGGAGAGCTAGCCTCTTTTACTCTGTGGACTATCAGCAGCATCCCAATCACCCCTACCACTGCTCAGGGATGCACTCCTCTTACTTCCCTGTAACACAACCATCCCAAATGCAACCACAGCCTCACTTCCTGCCTCCCATGTCAATGAAACATCAACAAGGTTCACCCAGTGCCTTGAACGACCGGCATCTTAACAGCTCTGCCACCAGAGAGAGCTCTCCCCAGGCGTTCTATGTAAAACCCAGAGGTAACCCACTTCCTGTCTCTCTGAACCGGGACGAACGCCGAGCCCTCGCCCTCAAGATCCCTTTCCCTCTAGAGAAGATCATCAACCTACCTGTGGACGACTTCAACGAGCTCCTGACACAGTACACCCTCACGGACTCCCAGCTCGCCCTCGTCAGGGACATCCGCCGGCGGGGGAAGAACAAGGTGGCAGCCCAGAACTGCAGAAAGAGGAAACTGGAGAACATTGTTTACCTGGAGGGGGAGTTGGGTCAGCTACAGGCACAGAGGGAACACCTGGCCAGGGAGAGGTTAGAGTTCCAACGCAACCTGACTATTGTTAAACACCGCCTCACAGACTTGTATGCTGAGGTCTTTTCTCAGCTGCGGGATGAGGATGGACATCCCTACTCTATAGATGACTACTCTCTACAGCAGACCCCTGATGGGAACGTATACTTGGTGCCTCGTAGTGAAGTGTTGGAGGGAGAATAATGTAAAGATGAAATCTATTGGACAGTTATTGTATACTGCCTCAGTTTATATACCAATATGAAATTGTTGTTAAATCTACAGTACAATAAGTGCCATTAAGGATATTTACATACAAAACCATGGAACAGTGTATGTAGAGATCAGATAAAATGACAGCTAAAAGGGCACCATGTTAAACAAACTAATCAATACTTAGAGCCTTTAGAAAGTATTCATACCCCTTGAATTATTCCACATTTTGTTGTTATAGCCTGAATTCAAAATGGATCAAATATACTGAACAAAATATAAACGCAACAGTTCATATGAGGAAATCAGTCACGGTATTTCTGTGCATTCAAATTGCCATCGATAAAATGCAATTGTGTTCGTTGTCCGTAGCTTATGCTTGCCCATACCATAACCCCACCATGGGGCACTCTGTTCACAACGTTGACATCAGCCAACCGCTTGCCCATGCCATACACGAGGTCGGTGGTTGTGAGGCCGGTTGCCAAATTCTCTAAAACGTTGGGGAGGCTGTTTATGGTATAGAAATTAACATTCAAATTCCCTAGCAACAGCTATGGTAGACATTCCTGCAGTCAGCATGCCAATTGCACACTCCCTCAAAATTTGATACATCTGTGGCATTGTGTTGTGTGACAAAACTGCACATTTAAGAGTGGCCTTTTATTGTCCCCAGCACTAGGTGCATCTGTGTACAATTCTGCAGTGTATTGATCATGCTGTTTAATCAGTTTGATATGCCACACCTGTCAGGTGGATGGATTATCTTGGCAGAGGGGAAATTGTCACTAACAGGGACGTAAACAAATTTGTGCACAACATTTGAGAGAAATAAGCTTTTTGTGTGTATGGGACATTTATGGGATCGTTTATTTCAGCTCAGGAAACATGGGACCAACACTTTGCGTTCAGATTTTTGTTCAGCTACACAAAATACCCTATAATGACAGTGAAAACATGTTACAAGAAATGTTTGCAAATGCATTGAAAATGAAATACAGAAATCTCATTTGCATTGGTGTTCACACCCAAGTCAACACGTGATATCACCTTTGGCAGCAATTACAGCAGAGTCTTTCTGGGTAAGTCTAAGAGCTTTGCACACCTGGATTGTACAATATTTGCACATTATATTTTAAATTCTTCAAGCTCTGTCAAGTTGGTTATTGAGCATTGCGTGACAGCTATTTTCCCGTCTTGCCATAGATTTAATTCAAAACTATGCCACACAGCAACATTCAATAACTTCTTGGTATATCACTACAGCGTATATTTGGCCTTGAGTTTTGAGTTGTCCTGCTGAAGGTGAATGTGTTGCCTGGAAAGCAGACCAGGTTTTCCTCTATGATTTCACCTGTGCATAGCTCTATTCAGTTTGTTTTTATCCTGAAAAATTCTAGTCTTTGCCAATGACAAGCATACCCTTAACATGATACAGGCACCACGACACTTGAAAATATGGTATTGGATTTGCCTCTAACATAACGCTTTGTATTCAGGGCAGTTAATTTCTTTGCCACATTACTTTTGTGCCTTACTGCAAATAGTATGCATGTTTTGGAAAATGTCTATACAGGCTTCCTTTTCACTGGTCATTTAGGTTAGTATTGTGGAATAACTAAACTGTTGACCCATCCTCAGTTCTATCACAGCCATGAAACTGTTCAAGTCACCATGGTGAAATTCCTGAGTAGTTTCCTTCTGCTCCGGCAGAGTTAGGAAGGCCGCCTGTATCGACTTGATACATCAAAAGCCTAATTAGTAACTTAACCATGCTCAAGGATATTTAATATACCAATAGGTGCTCTTTGCAAGGCATTGGAAAACCTCCCTGGTCTTGGAGGTCAAATTGGTTGAAATTCCGTTTGATTTACAGAATTATAAGTCAGTAGTTGGTGCAACTTATGCACATTTTCTCCTGAAATGTATGCTCAACTACAACAAAAATCCACCTTAATATGGGGTATTGTATGTAGGCCAGTGACAGGCTCAATATACATTATAAATTCAGGCTGTGACAATGTGGAGAAAGTCAAGGGGGTGCGAATGCTTTGAAGGCACTGTAGTTACGCGAGCTAACCAGTCATATGCCTATGCTCGTTCTGGATACAATGATAAATCTTAAATCTAAATGTACATTTGGGAATTCTATTATAACAATGTCCCTGTATATCAGAATATGAAAATTGTGTACCATGTGGTAGTTGAACAGTATTTATAATATGAGGAAACGTATGTTGGTAAAAAATATTTTATTGATAACCAGGAAGTGAGTAAAAACCGGTTAAAATCCTGCACAGCAGTCGTCACAGTATAAAAATAGCCAATTGCATATTTCCAGTCACCCTAAAAAAACAAGAAACAGACCATTGCTTAAAATCAGGACAGCCTCACAATCTCTTAATATTTCCAAGTTATCAAAAGATTATTGTAGCTTACTGTATGCAATGCAACAATGTTCCGCTTAAAATCATGCTTTTGGATAGCTGTCCTTTCGATCAGTCATTTTCCTAGAAAGCACCAGAGGAAAAGGAGACAAATGAGTATCAGAAGATAAACCAATGAGAGGCGTTAGTCTGATATATTCCATGATTTGACTGCAAACGTCAGCATGCATTATGAGATTGGCACGCTGGTAAAGACCATGTTACGCAAAAGGTCCAGACCGTTGTATTAGATGGGGGCATTGGTTTCTAATAAAACACTGCACATCCAAATAAAACGTACATGGTCATTAACGCTATACTATTCATTTCTACAATAAAACTAGTGTTTGCTCATACCAACTACAGAACATGTTATTCAAACTGACAGTAGTTGGAAAAGTCTTCTTACCTACAGGCGGCATCTAAGCGCTTTGGTAGCTGCTGTCTGCTAGTCTCACATGCCTTCTTGCTACTCACTCTCCTGCTTCACACTGCTCCTTCCTGCCAGGCGATGGGTTTGTTTGCTACGTCTCTCCCTCAGCTCAGCTGGCTTCCATGGCTGGCTAGCCTCAAGACTGCATCATGTAAGCTAGCCTTCTGCTGGCAGCTGTACTGTCTGACAGGCAAGTCTGATCTAGCCATCCAACTCACGTCTCTGGTGCAGTTCTCAAAGAGATGGGCTCTCTGTGTGGACCGAGTATTTGTAATACCATAACTTCATCCATTGGAGTTCATCAAGGATTTCAACGCTATTGTAACACTACGTCGTCACAAACCTTCCATTGATGTGCTGGGATATGAGATTTTCTACATTCTGTAGTATGTGCATTGGAACAGAGTAAGAATGTCTCGTGTAAGGAATAAAGCATATTGGGCTGGGCAAAGAGTCTCCACTGACAGGTGGTACTTATCTTCTAAAGAACGGCCATTGACCGCATCTATCATTCAAGTGTGGATTTGTATAGAGTCTAATGCATTAAAACAAACCAGAAGAGATCCTCCCCCTCCCACCCAATCCCCTAAAAGAGAGGCTAACAAGACTGAACGACAGTTTAAAAAAACTGAAAGGTGGTTTATTTCAACTTGATTGTTGCAGTTACAAATAAAAACCATAGATGCAAAATCTACATTAAAACCTCATTGGAATGCTTGCTTTCCAGAAACATAAGAAACCTGTTTGACAGTACAGAAAAATGTATGAAGCCCCTCCATGATTTCTCTATTGTACACATCTCTTCTTGTAGCAGCTGTAACCTGCCACAACTGTTTGGCTGAGCAGATCTAGGGTGTAAACCTGCAGCTGCCCTGTCAATTGTCTCGCTCTCCTCTCCTAAGTACTGAGTCCTGTTGAACAATACGGAACAACATTAAGTTAAACTGTGCACTGACTGTTGGATTAACCAGAACCTACGACATGAGATCCAGCATTAGTAACACTTGGATCAAACACAACTACTAGGATTGTATGTATCAAAGGGTACAAGAATGGAGCTAGTTTCTGAACACTACTTTAAAGACAAATCCTAGAATATGCTAGTCTCATCTACACACTCCGGTTGTTATGGTTTCAAACTGGCACGCTAAAAAAAGCATACCTTTTGAACATTTAGAATCGGCGTCCACCAGAGCCCCCGCCATATCCACCGCCGCCACCTCCTGAGTTACCTCCATATCCACCTGAAATGAAAAACAAACGGTCAAACAAAACCAGAAAGCACAAGTTAGTGTGTTAAGTCAGCTTAAGAATTCTTACAACCTAAGTTACCTGAAGGCGTGCCAAACCAACTTGAGTTAACAGCTCAACCAACACCTGGTCTAAAGCTAGTCTGTGCCACCTACCTCCATATGGGCCGCTACTCCTGCCACCGCCACTTCCACCACTGCTGCCACCACCACCGCTACCTCCACCACCTCCACCGCTGCCTCCAAAGTTGTTACCCTTCATTGGGCCGTAGTTGGAAGGCTGGTTGTTGTAGTTGCCAAAGTCATTGTAGTTGTTGCCGCCGCCACCGCCGCCAAAGTTTCCTGCAACACAATTTGAACAGCCATATTACTTTATGAAATTGGTTCTCTGTACATTTCACACCGGCCCAAGGATATTTAAAATGTTTAAAACAGCTGTGATAACAGTATTTTGTACGTCACTTACACGTAGTCAGGCATGACATAGTTCTCATACTACTTCCCATTTAGTAGGCTATTTGAGTTGACAATCATATGATTGTAGCGCGTGAAATCTCAAGTGTAGTATGGTAACATTTGTTCCTTACTTTTTGTAAACAGTATATAGTAGATCAATACTTTTTACCAAACAGAATGTAGTGTGAGAATTAAGTCACAGCCTACGATGCCATCCACTTACCACCAACTGGGGCTGCTTCTTGTGCGGAAGCCATGGACTTACCGCCGCCAAAGTTTCCACCATTGCCATTGTTGTAGTCGTTATAGCCATTTCCACCACCGTAGCCGCCACCCTGTCCTCCACCATAACCCTGTCCTCCGCCGTAGCCACGGTTACCACCGCCATAACCACCAGGGCCTCCACCATAACCACCTATAGAAAGTAAAGCTTGAATATAAATACACGGCCATCGAATGAAAATAAGGTAATATCCCCGCGGCTTCTCAAATAATGCATGTCGTGTTAAGTTCTTCCTACTGTAATGACCTGTTTACCAGTTAAAATTGCCACTGATGAGAAGAGTTATTGAATGGCTATTCCAGAATCCAAATCTTACCGTCGCCTCCCCCATAACCATTGTTGTAACCGCCATCTCCTCCTCCGTATCCACCCCCTCTGCCTCCTGAAACAGACGAGTCAGCGTCACCTAAAGTATATCGAAACAATCACAAGGGGTTAAGCATACAGGTTCAAGCGGAGAGAGAGTGGTGCAGGACCACAACATACCACGGCCATCGAAGTGTCCACCATCACGGCCAAAATCATTACCTCCATATCCTCCACCTCTGCCATAGTTGCCGCCACCTCCGCGGCCTGGAAAAGAAACCTCAAACAGTTAGTATTAACGCAACATAAAAGCAGCAACTCATGATTTAACTAGGAATCAAATAAAATGTACCATAATGTGTTACACAGGGATACTGCTTATAGCAAGGATGTGGACTCCTTTCCCAGGCCATATCACATGTCCTGAAGCAGGAAAGACTCCTGTCCCTTTCCGTGTACAAATGTACTTACCACCCCTCATACCCACTCCTGTTGTCTGCATCTCCTGTCTGGACAATGCTTTCCTCACTTCACAGTTGTGACCGTTCAACGTGTGGTATTTCTGGACTGAAAATAGAACGGTTGTGTTAAAATACAGCAGATAACTCATGAAAGTCAGCTATTTTCATCCCAATACAAAGAGTTTGTGTTCAGACAACTACTTACTGACAATCCTGTCCACTGCATCATGGTCATCAAACGTGACAAAGGCAAAGCCCCTCTTCTTGCCACTGGTGCGGTCGGTCATAATGTCTATTACTTCAATCTTGCCAAATTGCTCAAAGTAGTCTCGTAGGTGGGAGTCTTCAGTGTCTTCCTTGATACCGCCAACAAATATTTTTTTCACTGTGACATGAGCGCCTGGACGGCTAGAGTCCTCTCTGGAAACAGCCCTCTTGGGCTCTACCAACCTACCATCAACCTTATGGGGGCGTGCTTCCATGGCAGCATCGACCTCGTTCACACCAGAGTAGGTGACAAACCCAAAACCTCTAGAGCGTTTGTTGGCTGGATCTCGCATGACCTGTTGATGAGATTTAGTTTAATGCGAAATATTATTTAACAAAATACAGATTCATCGATATTTAGGTTAATCAAACATTAAAGGAATTTAAACATTTGTGACGCTGTAGTCAATTCGGGTACAGTTCTCCCTGCAGTTAATATTGTTTGCTATAATTTTTACATTATACTCACCACACAATCTGTAAGAGACCCCCATTGTTCGAAGTGTTCTCGCAAACTCTCATCCGTGGTTTCGAAGCTCAGACCTCCGATGAACAGTTTGCGGAGCTGCTCGGGTTCACGTGGGGCCTGGACAAAAAAAAATATAACGTATTTAGAACAAAAGACGCAGATCAGCAAAGCGCGAGCGCTACACTGTAGCTAACTCGAAATGTTCACTACCAACAGTTAGTCAATATTCCTGCAGTTAAGTTTGTCAAAAACAAACACGTTGGGGGGAGGGGGGGTTCAAACGATATCAGATGGCGTCAACATGGCGGGGTCGACAGCGCCATGTTTCGCATTTGGCAAATGTGAACCAAAACAAGAAACTATGAAATGTGCGATGGGTAAAGCATGGATTAAATTATCTGACTACTATTAAACGCAATGGGGGAAAAAAGGTACGTCCTTTATTGCAAAATGGCTGAACAAAACGCACGAACAATAAGACCATGAGGCCTTTAAGATGGCGGCGTCCCCACATGAGCTATGGCTGTATTAATAGATACGCGCGAGTGGAAAGCCCTTTTGGTTAGATTGGTCTACGTACACGTTAAATTAAACGGACGTTACAAAATTGTATGTAGATATTCGTTAGAGAACCTTACCTCCTTCGACATTGTGGATGGTAGCTTACGATTCCTTTGCCTTATTCGAAGAAAGACGATCTGCGACAGAATGCAACGACCCTGCAAATGAAACAAAGAGTACAATAAATAGGGAGGATACGCCTCTTGGATTCAGCGATTGGTTATCTATTGCCGCTGCATTCGATTTCTCACTTCCGCTGCAACTCCGATTGGGTATTTTACAGTCAATTATCAGCTATGTCCAATAACAAAACGATACCAGCCGGTGGTGGGTGTGGGCTTACGTTTTATCAAAACGTTATGTAGACGTCACTTCAATTCCAATTCCATTCCATTACCAGGCTAGTCTGTATAAATTTAAGCAAATAGGCTATTTGATAGAAGTAATACCAAAAATACGTCCGCATATTTCCTAAGTGAACATAGCTACAACATTTACTGATTAACTCCTAGTTATTTGGCTTGACGGTTTCGTGGGCGTTACACGGTCTGCCATTGTGCATTTTGGCGCTCGCTTTCTTGCACAGCGAGGCAAACAAGCAAGTCCTTTGGGGAGGGGAAACGAAAAGCCCAGCAACAGCGTCAAGAAAACGAACCAGTAAACCGCTTTAGCTAGCAAGGGTGAGTAAATACATATAGCAATTACTTAACTGATATTAGATAGTTTACACCCCCCCTCCCCCATTTCAATCAATCCGTCTCAAGCAAAAAGTATTGAGGATAACGCTTGATGAATTGTTAACGTTAGCCGGTGGCGAACCGCTAGCTAGCTCATTCTCATGCTAGCCAGACGGGGGTTGGGACAAACAAGTCTACACGCGTTTAGGACTATTTAGCTAGATTGAAATGTCTCTATGTACTGTAAATGTTACACTATCGTTGGCAAACTGGAACGAATTAAAACGGCAATTGTATAACTAGTTAATTTACCCATATTTATTTTAGAGGACAGGCCATGTGTTGTATTAAGGAAGCAAAACATCTGCTTGCCAGCTAGCCGTGTTGGCTAATTTAGTAAACGTTAACCTACTAACGTTAGCATGGTTTTTAATTCGAGTGATTCCCTTTTAAACGGACAGTCAGCTGTATCATGGTTTTATACTAGTTTGGTTAGTTATCTGCTGTAGCTAGCTAGTAGCAATTAACAGCTGACCAATGTATTATATTGCACGCATTTCTTAACTTTGTTTCTACGTTTTGTAGGTTTTATTTCAAACTTTCCATTTCCAAGTTGGGACGTGCTCCTTGTTCACTCGTTTGAGGTACCGTTACCAAATCATGGGAAAGAAGACTCGTGAAAATGATGATGATGCCTCGGGCTCATCTTCAGAAGAGGAAGAATTTATTGTGGAGAAGGTTCTGGACAGAAGGACGGTGAAGGGCCGAGTTGAATTCTTCCTTAAGTGGAAAGGCTATTCAGAGTAGGTCCATCTGGGTGATTCCTCACGAAACTAGAACAAAACAAGATTTTCATGATGTTTAAATCCATGGAAGGGACCTTTGGAGAAAGTATTGTTGACATATATTTTACTTTTGTATCTTAAAGCATCATTGAGAAATAATTAATTGAAGTTTAAATATTTGTAAAAAATGTTGGACATCAGTAGGTGCTACAAAGCAAAAGTTGGTGTCATATAAAGCTTTACTGCTTGCTCTGTAATGTGTAGTATTTTGATTTGGCTCACTTTTCAATATTGTTGAACATAATATAACTTGGTGGGTGTACGATTTCACACATGTACAAGCAGGACTGTACACAAGGAGCATGTGTGGGCTGAACAAGAAACACGCACAACATTCCAGAGATCCCCTCTGGAACTTGTATATTATGTTAAACAATAACTGCATTCCAAACACGTAAAAGACAGACCCTCAAATTAAGTGGACACTTGATGAGTTGATTACTTTTAATTGGATTTCCGCTCTTGCCTGGAAATCGCCACTCGTTCATCCTACGGTTGTTTTCGGTCATCATGAAACCACCGGTAGTTGCTGTGTGGTGTGCTTTATAAGCTATATGATTGCATTTATTTTCTTGGCTAGGAGACCACTCATCTGTAGACATCAGATACTAGGCATCTGATGGTATCAGGTAAAAATGATGTGTAAGTGTGATGTCAGGGAAAGTTGTATGTGTTAGCTAACGTTTCCTAAGCTAACTAAACAAACTTTCCCGAGACATATTTGTGCTGTCTTGTGCATTAGTAGCACAATTTCTAACTTATTTACATTCATTTTTGCTTACACTTGAATGCTGACTTCTCCATATTAATGTTGGTTTTTACATTTTGGTAGGCTTTTCTTAGCGGATGTACAATTATCCCAAATTTAATTATGGGGCGTTTCAAGTCCCGGCGTGAACAGAATTGCACACTCTTATCACAAACAAGGGCTGAAGTGCTTACGTTGCCAACTTCCCATGCTTGGCTAATTGTTTGGACCGATGGCAAAGATGGCCATGGATATTCCCCAAGGGCATAAGTGGAGGAGGTTGGGTCTTTTACGTGTTAGAATGCAGCTATATTGATATGTCAAAAATAGTATATTTTCAATATTCATGTTTACAAGCCATAAAGCTTCAAATGACACTAACTTTTGCTTTGTAGCACCTGCAGACAAAACATTATGGCGTCTTAAAGGAGGCCCGGGTAAGGCAAAAATGGCGCTTTAAGAAACAAATGTCAACAGAACTTCAAAGGACCCTTCCATGGATAACATTTTGATGAAAATCCCCCAAAATAAAAATCTTTTGGTGTTCTAGTTTCATGTTACTGAGAATTATTATTTTACGCTGTTATATATATATATATATACATATACTTTTTTTAATGTAAAAATATATATATATATATATAAGGTCAATTTTCTACATACCATGTTTACACCTGCCCAATACTTAAATAAAATATATTCAGAAAAACCCCTGCAGTGTGTTTTCCCTATCGAATATATTTTGTTCTTGCTATGACAATGCATTTGTTTGCAGAAAGCACAACACATGGGAGCCAGAGAAGAATCTTGGCTGCCCCGAGCTCATTGCTGAGTTTATGAAGACTTACAAGAAGCCTAGCGGCGGTGCCACCCCCAGCAGCGGAGGAGCCAAGTCCAGTGCAGGGTCATCAGGCCGTAGCAAGGAAGGCAGCAGCAAGAGAAGAAACTCTGACGATGATGAGGAGGGGAGCAGCAACAAGCCCAAACGGAAAAAAGAGGTGCGTAACCTACCTCGTGAATTGGTGTAGGTAGTCTCCCCCCCCCCCCCCCCTAAAAATGCAAGAATGAGTTGTTTGTAATCCAATAGAAATGTATTTGTCACATGTGCCGACTACAACGGGTGTAGACTTTACTGTGAAATGCATACTTACAAGACTTTTCCTAACAATGTGTAGTTAGAAATTAAGACATTTGCGAAAGGGAAGCGGTAACACAATAATGAGATTATATACGAGGAGTACCAGTACGAGGTAGTTGTGGCAATATGTAGGTGGGGTAAAAGAGGCTAGGCAAACAAATCAAATTTATTTATATAGCCCTTCGTACATCAGCTGATATCTCAGTGCTGTACAGAAACCCAGCCTAAAACCCCAAACAGCACGCAATGCATGTGAAAGAAGCACGGTGGCTAGGAAAAACTCCCTAGAAAGGCCAAAAACCTAGGAAGAAACCTAGAGAGGAGGCTATGAGGGGTGGCCAGTCCTCTTCTGGCTGTGCAGGGTGGATATTATAACAGAACATGGTCAAGATGTTAAAATGTTCATAAATGACCAGCATGGTCAAATAATAATAGTCATAGTAGTTGTCGAGGGTGCAACAAGCACGTCCGGTGAACAGGTCAGGGTTCCATAGCCGCAGGCAGAACAGTTGAAACTGGAGCAGCAGCACGGCCAGGTGGACTGGGGACAGCACGGAGTCATCATGCCAGGTAGTCCTGAGGCATGGTCCTAGGGAACAGGTCCTCCGAGAGAATTAGAGAGAGCATATTTAAATTCACACAGGACACCGGATAAGACAAGAGAAATACTCCAGATGTAACAGACTGACCCTAGCCCCCTGACACATAAACTACTGCAGCATAAATACTGGAGGCTGAGACAGGAGGGATCAGAAGACACTGTGGCCCCATCCGATGATACCCAGGGCCAAACAGGCATGATATAACCCCACTCACTTTGCCAAAGCACAGTGGATGTAGAAACTGTGCACAGTGGATGTACAAACAGGATGTAGAAGCAGCGTGTGTGAAAGTGCAAAAACAAGGGGGGTTACATAGACAAAAATCAAGGAGGGGGGGTTACATAGACCAGGCTTGGTTGTTAACACTAGATAAGAGCTATGTGAATTGACTGCCACATGCAAATCTACAAAACAGATCATCACTTTGTGAAAGGGGGTGACTTTCATTGAGATTCGTTACCTCTCCAACTTTTGCAGTTCACTGATAGGCCATTCGACATTTTTTTTTTTAATGACCTCTTAAGTGTCCAACCAAGTGCTGCAGCATTGTTATTGTTGGCTAGAACAAAAGCTTAATCTTCCTGGAGAACTCTCATTTGCATATTTATAACCAACTGAAGACGCCTCATTTCAAACTGAAATAGTTGAGCTTTTGGGTGTTGCTTACCGTCACTAGAATGACAAAGGCTTTGTGAAATACAACTGTTGTCTGTGCTTATTTCCTGCGGTGGTGCCTAAGTTTCACTTCTAATGTACAACATAGAGATGATCAGCGGTATAATGGTTATTTCTCCTGTCTTCCAGGATGACGTCCTGATTGCGAGAGGCTTTGAGAGAGGTCTGGAACCAGAGAAGATTATTGGAGCCACAGACTCCTGTGGAGACCTCATGTTCCTCATGAAGTGGTGAGTGTTGAGTACTTAGACATATGCCGTCCACTAGATTACACCACTAAGAATGTCTTCAAACTGGTGACCGAAACTGATTAACTGAAGTGGTTGCTCACTTAAAGTTGATTTTGTTAACTATTCCTCTTCAAGACAGTGGGTCTAAGAGCTTCCTGGTTTTCCTGATCCAGTCTTGTGACATCGTGAATTGTCGTTATTTCCTAAGCAGTCTACTAGGGCGTCTTATCTTTACATTATCATCATGGTAATAGGCCTGTAAATAAAGCATGTTTATTTCTTGTTAATTTCCTCTCGCTACAGGAAGGACTCTGACGAGGCAGATCTGGTGCTGGCCAAGGAGGCCAATCACAAGTGCCCGCAGATCGTCATAGCTTTCTACGAAGAGCGCCTCACCTGGCATGAAGACGGGGATAAGAAGGAGAAGGGCGCTGTGAGCATGTAAGCAGGAGGTGTCGTCAGAGGAATGGTCACTGACCCCCCCCCCCCCCCCCCCCCCGACTGCAGGGACGAGCTGGAGGCTCTCATATAGCCAGTACCAAATCGCACCCTATTCCTCCCCTTGGCCTTAACACTTTTTTATGATAGCCTTTTTTTTTTTTTTTTATATGTGGCTTGGTTAGGTATAAGTAGTGTAGTTGTATATTTTCCACCACATTGCTTCTACCTTTACAGCTCTGACAACAGTGAAGGGTTAAGGTAAATGGAGGGTTTGTGTGCGATTTGGGACTGAAAGACCCCCCCCCCCCCCCTTCCCCCCCGCTAATGACCATAACAAAAACCACACCAACCAACGATGGACGACACTGCACACTTCATGTTCCCCAATGTACAGGTTAATCTCCCTGAATAACAAAGAGCCCAAACTAGCCATTTTACACAAACTGAGAAGGATGAGGGAAGACTGCGGGTTTTGGAGGTGGTGAAACAGGCTGGCTGCGCTCGCTACTGGGGATGGCTTGTTGTCTTTCTTTCCTCTTGCTTTATTCCCTTTCTGTATTTTTGTGTAAGTACGATTCTTGATTCTGTGGTACCCTGTCTAGGTACTGGCAGCCATCTTAAGGTGACTTGAAGGTAGTCCTCTTAACTGAGAGGTAACGTTAAAATGGCCACGTCGATCAAAGCATGGTCCAGTGCCCTGTATGAAAGACCCGCCGACTTCCTGAATCATGTACTTGCAGTTTTTGAATGGGATTCAAGAGTAAATCATGAAAACGTGGGGAAAAAAATGTTTAAATTATTTTTATTTAACTAGGCAAGTCAATTAAGAACATTCTTATTTACAATGACGGCCTACCCTTGCCAAACCCTAACCCGGATGACCATGGGCCAATTGTGCACCGCCATCCTAAGCATATATTTGTTTTAGTGGATTAATTTACTTCTACCTTCATGAAAGCCATCAGTTCGGAGTAAATGTATCTACTAATATCATTTTACATGTATTTTAAATGACCTTTTTCATGAATTTGATGTACTCCGGAATCCCATTCAAAAACAGTATGGGACATGATCCAGGAAGTAGGTGGGACTTTCATAGAGCATTCACAAAGCTTCTCAGAGTAGGAGTGCTGATCCACCTGTCCATATATTCTTATTCATTGTTATCTAAAAGGTAAAAAAACTGATCCTAGATCAGGCACTCTGGGGAAACTTGGAATACGAGCCCTCGACATGTTTGCCCTGGGAAGATGACAGCCTTCCAAGTCTTATCAAACCTCGAACATAACAGTAGTTATGCGGTAGATAAAATTAGTTTCATCGTAATCAGATCACCTTGGTAGAAAATCTCCCCTGCTCATTTTTTTTTTGTTCAGTAGTTTTAGTCCACCTTTTGATGTTCTGAGGTCAATATGGTCCCCTCTAAGTACTCCATGTCTTTTTGTTTTATTTCTCCAATTCTTCACTAGTACTGTGGCTGGACTAAGTTTTGAATGACCTACATTTTAATATTGGAACTCTTTTGTCCATTGGCTTCTGTTATGTAGCTGTTCTGTAGGTCAAGTAATCATGTAGCTCCGATTCCATTGCGAAGATCATGAACATATTTAGTCAGTAGCTGCTTTTTCCTAACTTGGAATTGGATTCTTCCGATTACCAGTTTGTTTTTATCAGACAATTTTATCACCACAACAAGCACAATTAAGCAAATATTACAGATGCACAGACGGGCCACTTCAAAAGTTGTGCCCAATGTTTCAAGCCATCTTTATTTGCAAATGTGAATTACATTATCACAGCAGTGCTGAATTGGAACCTGACCCTTAGATCAGACGTCAGTTGACAATCAGCATGCCACATGCTCTGCAGTAGAAAGGGACACCAAACGGGCATACTGATTGATTTGATCAAGGTATGCCACCCTGTGGCTAAATGGCTCGTCCGACGTGCTCTGCCCAGTCCCCTGAGTGAGAGAATGGGATAAGGCAGATCGGGGCTTACTTCCAGACAGTGTTCCTTGGGAATGCTTATCTATCTATTTCAACGTTTTAAGATCCCGTCAATGATTTGAGTATTAAGTGGTTAAATCCACACAACCTATAGAGTATTTGTTCCGCTTGTAGAAAGATAATTTGTCCCGACCTGAATTTCTAGTTTTAACATCTTTCCTGTTAATGCGAAATACCGAAAAATGTTTTGGGAAGATGTTATCCACATCATTGGCTTCATATTGCAGATTTGTTTTAACTACATATTCTGTCCATTTTGGCTTTCCGCCCGTTGTGTTGAATGTAGTAATGAGAGCATTGAGGTTGTGTTCAATGATATCATATCCAAATGTGTGGTAACAAACAGCAAGGTTGTTCCGTCACAGAATAGGGGCAAAGTATTCCAGTGTATTTGTAGCCTATACCATTGAGTTGATAATGGACAGAGTGCTATGTATTGTGGTCAAATATACTCGTATTCAATTTGGGATGTTTTCCCACTCAAAAAATAATAATTGAAAAGGCACAACTGAGTCCTGAGTTGTCTTGTCACTGTAGTCATAGAAACAAGTGAAAGATTACTTGGATATCCTTCTCTCGTCAGAAACACCTCTAATTCAGGACAAATGTAACGGTTGTCTGTTTCTCATGTTTATTTTTATTTACTCTCAAAGATTTTCATTTGTAGTCCATTTTTGATTTCTTTTTTCAAAATGTTCCACGGTTTGGTGTATCTTACCATATTTTTTTTAATGTTCTGAAATTTGGGTTTTGTATGTATTGTAGTAAACTGTTTTCAACATTCAACGGACTGGTGATGTTTCTGCTAGATTGCTGTGCACTAGTCATATTTAACCAGCAGATGGAGCTGTTTGCTATGTCACTGGCCATGTCAGAAAGGAAATCCTGAAATGGACCTGATTTTAGTTTGAGCAATAAATACTCAATCTCATTTCCCCACATTACAGAGAATGCATATTATATATTATCAAGAGATTCAATGATTGATATACTAATAGTAGTTGATTTATACATGGCCTACACTATCTATTTTGGACTATTTAAAAAAAAAAAAAAAAAAAAAAACGGTTTAATTCAAGAGTACCATCTAGGTAACAGATGTCATATTGCCTCCATTAGTCCAACTCTGTCTATTGAGCTAATTCAATGGAATATTATCTTCCACCTGGCCTGTGTGAAGAGGCTTTATATAGTAAAGGCTACAACCAAGCCCTAGAGGTATTCCTGCTTTCATCACATGGTGGTCAGGAAAACACCATCACACGTTTACATAGGCAACTATAGTAGTGTTTATCACTGTACCAGTGACCGGTGAAATATAGTCCTTTTAACCAGCTCGTGTGTAAGAGACCACATGTAAAAGCACCACTGGAGATACAATTCACCACTATATGTTGATTGCTGTTACATATAGAGTCAACATTATTAAGGAACTGGCAGTACATCTGTGTCCTTCTGTGCTGGGCCAAGCAACATCCAAGTTGTGAATGAATAAACACTTTTTAGATGATTACTGAATAAAGGCCTAATAGATGACCATGCCTTTAAAGCCTAACTGCTTATTGTAAATATAAGTTCCTGGCTGTCATATGTCCTCTGCCATCCTAAGTGTTAGTTACTATTACATGTGTAGGTACTAGGATGTTGCTATGCCCAGCACAGGCAGTGTGGTCTTCTGGTCCCAGTGATGCCGAGCAGCACAGGCATCGCTGCTGCAGCGGTCGTGTAATGGATGTGGGGAGAGAGACGCACACATTTACAAAACGTTCATTTAATAATAATTACTCCCACATTTTGTAAATGTTAGTAAGCTAGTTATTCACACTATATAGTTTCTTTAACGTCATGTGTTGTGTGCTTGTTCTTTTACCAGGTACTGCAGGAATGTCTACCAAGGGCGTGTCCATCTTTTTGTGAGAAATTACACTGGTCACTCAAAGTATAAATAGCACTCACTTTAGATTGGGGACTGCAAAAAGACTTTACTAATGATCAGCAAATGGTTAAATGTGTGAGTAATTATTAATAAATGGTGAACACACAATTTATGAATGTCTTTATAAATGGTTTATTACGGACCTTTATTCATTTACTACCTGGATGGGTAACACTTTATTTTAAACACATACTGTATATTAGACAAAGAAGAAAATCACTGAACGCCTAACTACATATTTCAAGTGCCCCCCCCCCCCCTGTCCACTTTAGATAAGTGTTTAAATATTAGGCTAAATATAATTCAGTAGAAGGAGAGAGGGAGACTGCCAGTTCCTTAATGTTTTGGCTGTAGCCAATAGATACATTAAGGAACTGTTAGTCTCTCCCTTTCTGTTTTTTTAATTCAATATAAAACCTGTGTTTGTAGAAGAATGATGCCTGGACTAGTTTATGAATGCAGATTCATTTCTGAGTGAGTGTGTCGTTCTGTTTTCTTCCTACCTCGACTGCACCACAGCATGTGATCTGTCATGATCTCACAGCACTCTGACCAGCAGAACCAGAACTTTTAGAAAATAAGTTGGTTAATTTCACACGTTTAGCCGCGTCAGCCTCAAGCCCTTTTTTGGTTTAACTTTTTCCTGCACCATCCTTTCGTTTTTCTATTTTTACTGAGAGTCAGAGCAGGTCTCACTCTCTTTGGTGCGCTTGATGGTCTGCCAAATGCTCAATATAGAATCATTATGACAACAGAGAAATAGCGCAAAGGTCAGAAAAAAACAGGCTCATGGGCCGCTGGCCACGTCCATTTTTGGACCTTCCCACCCTAATAAAAGATCATCGTTCTAGTAATTGCCAGACGGCAAATCCGCCCATGCCCGTTGGTGCAATCGGATCTCTCTCTCTCTCTCTCTCTGCATAGCTACATTTAGGGAGGGTAGAATTTTCAAAAAAAGAAAAGAAAAAGTTCTTCCACTCCAAATGGAATGTGAAGGTCACCAGTAAATGATCCAGCCTGTGGGACCATTAAGTCCAGCAGAGGGAGTGAACAGAAGGGGGTTGTCTGCTCACTGCCTTTATGGATTTAAAAGGAATGGACTGACTGGTGTAAGGAATAAAGTGGAAACTCCCTCCAACCGTGCTTGCGCCAATCCAATGCATTTCAATGCATGAGGGGGAGTGAAGGAAGTACACACTTTTGGAGAAGGGTACAGAATCATAACGCATCCTTAGTCAGGACCAGGGCAGCTTTCTCTGTCCATGATATGTGTGGTGAATAAGACTGAGGCATCCCTGGAAAAATATGAGCAGTCTTTCAGAGAGGGTTGAATCAAACCAGCCAGGGACTACGGATGAGAATTTGCTGTCTAGCTAAATCAGGCACTAAAATTACACCCCGGTATTGTGTGTATCTGTTGTGTACTGTTAAAATACAATACATGGATTTCGGGTGAGTATTGTTGCAGTGATGTCATGGAGTGTGAGCAGACATGACAAATTGGCTGAGCACATGTACTATTAAGCGTGTGTGGGTTGCTTTCTGTCATTAAAAGCGTGGGCGCCAGCCTCCCCAAGCACAGCCCGTGCCGTATATTGTGTGTTTGTGTAACTTTCAGTGTAAATTAGTTCCAGAGGGCATTGCCTGAGGAAGCGGTTGGTTGTCTTGCTGCACATCATCACAAATGAGTGTTGAGGGGGCTTCAGTGCAGCTGGGGTTGTTAGTTGGGAAGGGAAGGATGGCTGCAGTGGGCTTGATCAATATTACATGGCCTGTTCAACAACAACACACACATGGCAACTGAATTTATACACCATCTATTATTGTATTTTGCTGTTAAATGTTGAGTTATAATGATACTGTGTTTCAATAGCGGCTGTGTGTCGGAAAATCTCTGAGACCAATGCCATGTCATGTGGTCCTTCTGGTGTTCTGATCAGGTCTGCATAGCTGTCCTCCAGCTATTGTTCTGTGGGTGAGTGACGGCTTCTGCTTCAGCCTCTCACAGCACAGAACCAGACCTGGGTTCAATTACTATTTGAAATCATTTCAAATACCTTATCTGTGTTTGATTGATCTTTCCGGGCTTAATGGACCAAATAAATAGTTCCAAAATGGCAAACCCCACCCATCTGGCACTCCAGGCAGGCTAGAGCAAGCACTTAGTATTTGAAAGATTTTGAATAGTATTTGAACCCATTCTCTGGCATCAGCTTCTCACAGCACAGTGCAGTATCACTGATCCGTATGAAGGTGATTGCAGAGTGATGTGCTAATTTGACTCACTATCATGGTTAATGTGCAGTAAGAAGGCAACAGAGAGAGCTTCTCCATTCTCAGTGTGTAGCGTAGTGCACTGTATAGAGAATAGTGTTCCATTTAGGACACTCCCGTTGTGTCCCCCTCCCCTGGCGGGATTGGGACTAACCCACTCCACCGACTCCCTTCCCTTCCCTCCTCCATCCTTCTTTTCCTCCTTCCTCCCCTTCATCTCTTCTACTGACCAGGGCAGAGAGTTATAGCTGCCATAAAAGGAAGGTAATGCATTGTTAACTAATTCTGTCTGCTCAGAGCTGATATACCCCTCGCTCTAAATCTCAGTGCTTCCAATAAAATGTAAATGCTAATTCTTGGCCCCTATGAGCAGATATAATTTAAACAGGCTAGCTAGAGTTACATGCTGGAGGCAGAGTGTGAAACGACTGACTAGCCCTGAGAGAAGAGGGGGAATCCAGTAAAGGAGAGATGAGGAGGAAAGGGGAGAGGGGAAGGTTCAATTGATAGCAGCCCTCGATTCTTATGGGCATGTCTTTGTTATGTTGTTGTTGAGTAACCTACATGTGGTGGGACAGTAATTCGAGTTCTCCTCACCAATGAAACCAGCAAAGAATGAAAGCCTAGTTACTGGATATAATGCATGATATTGCATGATATTTCCATGTTAATACAGCCGGTGTCATACTCAGTGTTACCATGGGCTTCTGAATATTGATCCCCTTCTAGATTGCAACGATCCAGCTCTGTTTCTCTGCCATCTGTTAAGGATGGTGATCTGGCTTGTCCTGTAATTACATCATCAATTCATTTGCACAAAAGAAAGGGAGAGAAAGAAGATTGAAAGCATTAAGTATGCCGTTCATGATTGGTGGGGGGGAAATGAATTGATATGCAATGCAGGCACACACTCAACGGTTCCAATGTTTTAGTAATTGTATAATAGAATATTTTGCTGAGTATATTCCAATACAACAAAAGTTTATATTCCTGCAAGTTTCAGATGATACATTGTTAGAAGAAAAAGTATGGGATCCATCAAATTAAAGAGTGTGACTCTTTGGACTGTAATAAATACTATGGATTGACCAATTAGTTTTTCAGCACACTCTGCTCTACCACTGTACAGTGGCTGAACTATGGGTAATATTCATCAGGCTCCGAATGGAAGAAAATGGACTAAAACAGGGAGGAGACAGACAACTAGATTTGCCTGAACTTGTCCAATAAGAAGTTTTCGTATTCCGTTGTGCCCCAATGAATACGATCCAGGTCCTCCTTATTTACAGTGCAGCAGCTAAGAGGAGAGCTCTAAAACCCAAATGAATCCTGATTCATTTTATCGTCCCTGTTGGTAAATTACACATGGAGATGGGGACTGTCGCAATGCATTTCCTGAACATTTTAACAACAGTTCAAATAAGTTTTTTTCTGGGATGGAGCTCTCTTTGCCATGTGTAAATTCCTATTAGACAAGCCTAAGTTACCAGGCAGCTGCACAATGTGATTCAGAGGCTAATTAAGGAATATAACGAGCGTCCCTTGTGTTGGAAAATGCATTCTCAGCAGGGATTGACTTTGAAGTACCACAAACAGGCTATGTAGATCAGCCATTTAAACTGGATCCTTTTGGAGGTTGCATTGTCCAATATCTACCCTAGAACAGCAGTTATAATACATGGCCAATACATAGCTTCATTCTAAGTCGTGTGCTAGGATGGAGGTTGGAACAGAGCCTCAGCCAGAGTGAAGATACAGATATGCTAGTCAGTCACCATTAGATCTCAGTGGAAAACTGAAAAGATACCTGCATCCCATAATGTCCTCACTGGGGAGGACACGCACACAGCTGCCAGTGTAGATATTCGGAGGCTTAAAAGATAAGGGGAAGGACAGTCAAAAGTACCCACCTGCTCCTTGGGCCCATCCTATTCTTCATCATCACCTAGCCCCTTTGCACCCCCTGTCCTCCCTTGGCCCGAAATAATCACGGCTGCCAATCCTCCATCATCCAGCCTCAGGCCCCCTGCCTCTCCCCTCAGCTTTATGCCCCCTGTCCTCCCTTGGCCCAAAGGAATCACGGTTGCCAATCCTCCATCACCCAGCCTCAGGCCCCCTGCCTCTCCCCTCAGCTTTGCACCCCCTGTCCTCCCTTGGCCCGAAATAATCACGGCTGCCAATCCTCCATCATCCAGCCTCAGGCCCCCTGCCTCTCCCCTCAGCTTTGTGCCCCCTGTCCTCCCTTGGCCCGAAATAATCACGGCTGCCAATCCTCCATCATCCAGCCTCAGGCCCCCTGCCTCTCCCCTCAGCTTTGTGCCCCCTGTCCTCCCTTGGCCCGAAATAATCACGGCTGCCTGACTATTGGGCTGTTTCAGACAGCATGTGACCCTGCATTTTACTACAGAGACTTATTGGCGCCCTTTTACGTTGAAAAGTCGGCTTGTACTTCCTAAAGAGGTCGAATGTGTGGTGAGCATTAATCCGCTCACATTTAGCCTAGACACGTTCTGGGTCTCTGGCTCTTAGCCCTGCCCAAACCCTTGACTGGGTGCTGCATGTCCACCGCCCACCACTGATCAAGGCATGCTAGAGCCAAGCAGAGAACCGTTTCTGCTCGCCCTCTATCCGAGCATAATGCTTCGCCATGAAGTATCTAACCTTACACTCTCTCAATGAATGGTATTATACGCTTGAGGTTTCAATATGGGGGATCAAGTTAAAAAATAACAAAAAAAACCCAGCTGTGACTGTAGAACTGAGAAGCCACATTTGGCAATGGAGAGAAAAAACAAATGGCCACATCTGTCTAATGTTAACCTATGCACCAGACCTGGGTTCAAATAGGATTTGATTTTACTTTCAAATAATTTAACTGTGCTTGACTCAGCTGGAAAAGTGGAGAAGTTCCAAAAGTGCAAACACTGCTCATCTTGCACCCCAGGCAGGCTCAATCGAATGTGTAAAGATTTCAAATACTATTTGAACCCAGGTCTGCTCTGTCTACACTTCATACATTTCAACTGGAGATTGTCAGACGGTAACCGAAATGGCCATTAGAAGGAAACACACTCTTTTCATGGGGGCTTATGGTTCTAAGAGCCTGTGAAATCCTCTGGATTTCCAACTGTGATATTTCTTTCATCACAAAATGTGGTTCTCATATTCATTGATTAAGCACGGAGTCGGATCTGGCAAAATGTTTTAAGTGCCTTTGACTCAAAATAGAATCCTTTCCACAAGAGGAAACAGATTTACAAAGCACAGTGGACTTTTGATGCTCATGGGATTAGTGTTACATAGTTTAAGTGTGGTGTAGATTATCAACCCTTCCTCTGGATATTTGCATGCACCGGATTGTGTGCCTGGGTAATTCTACGAAAATGGAGGCTTTCCTGTCCCGGCCTTATTCACCAAGAAAAACACTTCAAAATGTGAGATAATGACCCCAAAATAACTAGAATACTTTCCTTAGTATTATGACAATTAACGAGGGAGAAACTAACATTGTAGAGCACGGTCAGTACCATGAAATTGGCTTGTCCCTCGGGTCAGGAGTCATTACATTTACATTTACATTTAAGTCATTTAGCAGACGCTCTTATCCAGAGCGACTTACAAAATGGTGCATACACCTTATGATATCCAGTGGAACAACCACTTTACAATAGTGCATCTAAATCTTTTAAGGGGGGGGGTTAGAAGGATTACTTTATCCTATCCTAGGTATTCCTTAAAGAGGTGGGGTTTCAGGTGTCTCCGGAAGGTGGTGATTGACTCCGCTGTCCTGGCGTCGTGAGGGAGCTTGTTCCACCATTGGGGTGCCAGAGCAGCGAACAGTTTTGACTGGGCTGAGCGGGAACTGTGCTTCCTCAGAGGTAGGGGGGCCAGCAGGCCAGTGGTGGATGAACGCAGTGCCCTTGTTTGGGTGTAGGGCCTGATCAGAGCCTGAAGGTATGGAGGTGCCGTTCCCTTCACAGCTCCGTAGGCAATCACCATGGTCTTGTAGCGGATGCGAGCTTCAACTGGAAGCCAGTGGAGAGAGCGGAGGAGCGGGGTGACGTGAGAGAACTTGGGAAGGTTGAACACCAGACGGGCTGCGGCGTTCTGGATGAGTTGTAGGGGTTTAATGGCACAGGCAGGGAGCCCAGCCAACAGCGAGTTGCAGTAATCCAGACGGGAGATGACAAGTGCCTGGATTAGGACCTGCGCCGCTTCCTGTGTGAGGCAGGGTCGTACTCTGCGAATGTTGTAGAGCATGAACCTACAGGATCGGGTCACCGCCTTGATGTTAGTGGAGAACGACAGGGTGTTGTCCAGGATCACGCCAAGGTTCTTAGCACTCTGGGAGGAGGACACAAGGGAGTTGTCAACCGTGATGGCGAGATCATGGAACGGGCAGTCCTTCCCCGGGAGGAAGAGCAGCTCCGTCTTGCCGAGGTTCAGCTTGAGCTGGTGATCCGTCATCCACACTGATATGTCTGACAGACATGCAGAGATACGATTCGCCGCCTGGTTATCAGCAGGGGGAAAGTAGAAGATTAATTGTGTGTCGTCTGCATAGCAATGATAGGAGAGACCATGTGAGGATATGACAGAGCCAAGTGACTTGGTGTATAGCGAGAATAGGAGAGGGCCTAGAACAGAGCCCTGGGGGACACCAGTGGTGAGAGCGCATGGTGCGGAGACAGATTCTCGCCACGCCACCTGGTAGGAGCGACCTGTCAGGTAGGACGCAATCCAAGCGTGGGCCGCGCCGAAGATGCCCAACTCGGAGAGGGTGGAGAGGAGGATCTGATGGTTCACAGTATCAAAGGCAGCAGATAGGTCTAGAAGGATGAGAGCAGAGGAGAGAGAGTTAGCTTTAGCAGTGCGGAGAGCCTCCGTGACACAGAGAAGAGCAGTCTCAGTTGAATGCCCAGTCTTGAAACCTGACTGATTAGGATCAAGAAGGTCATTCTGAGAGAGATAGCAGGAGAGCTGGCCAAGGACGGCACGTTCAAGAGTTTTGGAGAGAAAAGAAAGAAGGGATACTGGTCTGTAGTTGTTGACATCGGAGGGATCGAGTGTAGGTTTTTTCAGAAGGGGTGCAACTCTCGCTCTCTTGAAGACGGAAGGGACGTAGCCAGCGGTCAAGGATGAGTTGATGAGCGAGGTGAGGAAGGGGAGAAGGTCTCCGGAAATGGTCTGGAGAAGAGAGGAGGGGATAGGGTCAAGTGGGCAGGTTGTTGGGCGGCCGGCCGTCACAAGACGCGAGATTTCATCTGGAGAGAGAGGGGAGAAAGAGGTCAAAGCACAGGGTAGGGCAGTGTGAGCAGGACCAGCGGTGTCGTTTGACTTAGCAAACGAGGATCAGATATCGTCAACCTTCTTTTCAAAATGGTTGACGAAGTCATCCGCAGAGAGGGAGGAGGGGGGGGGGGAGGGGGAGGAGGATTCAGGAGGGAGGAGAAGGTAGCAAAGAGCTTCCTAGGGTTAGAGGCAGATGCTTGGAATTTAGAGTGGTAGAAAGTGGCTTTAGCAGCAGAGACAGAAGAGGAGAATGTAGAGAGGAGTGAGTGAAAGGATGCCAGGTCCGCAGGGAGGCGAGTTTTCCTCCATTTCCGCTCGGCTGCCCGGAGCCTTGTTCTGTGAGCTCGTAGTGAGTCGTCGAGCCACGGAGCAGGAGGGGAGGACCGAGCCGGCCTGGAGGATAGGGGACAGAGAAAATCAAAGGATGCAGAAAGGGAGGAGAGGTGGGTTGAGGAGGCAGAATCAGGAGATAGGTTGGAGAAGGTTTGAGCAGAGGGAAGAGATGATAGGATGGAAGAGGAGAGAGTAGCGGGAGAGAGAGAGCGAAGGTTGGGACGGCGCAATACCATCCGAGTAGGGGCAGAGTGAGAAGTGTTGGATGAGAGCAAGAGGGAAAAGGATACAAGGTAGTGGTCGGAGATTTGGAGGGGAGTTGCAATGAGATTAGTGGAATGTTTTAGTCATGGTTTACTGACATATTTAGAGTTTAAAAATATATTTTTAAATGTCATAATACGAAGGAAAGTATTATAGTTATTTAGTGGACAACTTAAAAAACAAAAATATCAAATAAATATTACAAATAATTTATGAGTAATAGCTGTCCCTCAATTTCATGTCACTAGTGTTAAAATGTATAAAAACCACCACTTTGAAAAAATGCAACATCCTTGCCAAATTCTTCCTGAGTCAAAGGTTCATTGGAGACGAGACTATTTTGAAAAGCACACGGTGAGTGTGCACCCTCTCTTCATATGTTAACAATTTGAATTTCCACACTGGTGTCCCCTATGTGGCAGAGGAGCCCCCCATCTCTTTCTCCACCATCTCACCCAGCAGAAGGCATGATCCAGCAGCCATATGGGCTTACCTAGACCCCATCCTGGACATGATAAAACACCAGTACCCTGCCGTGCAACACCTTCATTTCTTCAGTGATGGCCCTGCCACACAATATTAACAGAAGGGCAACTTCTACATGGTTTGCACAGAACCTTACAAGAAGGGCTTCCAGGGGACTACGTGGAACTTTTTTGAGGCCAGTCACGGAAAAGGTGCTCCGGATGGAGTGGGAAGGTTCATTAAAGAGGTCAGCCGACCTCTTGGTCCACCACGGGAGAGACATAACGGATGCAATGTCTTTCTACCAGGAGTTGAGGGACTCTGGCAGTCAAATACAGATGCATTATGTCAGCGAGGAACAGGTGGAAAGAAAGTCACAGAAGATGTCTGAGGTATCTCTCGATACCATAAAAGGAACCATGCGAATGCACCAGGTTGTAAGTATCACACTTGGCATCCTACAATATAGAGACAGAAGTTGTCTCTGCCAAGCAGCAGAAGGCGTGTGGGATTGCCCATGTTATGGACTCCCAAGAAGTCACCCTCCCGACAATGCCGGCTAAAGGCCGTGACCTCTCACCTCCACATCAACCAGATGTCATCGACCTGGATACCTCAGGTCCACTTTGTCCGGATGTCATCGAGTCTCACCACAGTGGACAGTGGTGTATTGTGAACTACGACGAACAACCCTGGCATTATACTGGAGGTTGAAGAACATAATGTCAAAGTTAAGTGCAAGCACAGGAATGGTGTCAACAAGTTCTACTGGCCGAGCCCCAAGAGATGATATCAACTGGTATGGGGATGACCAGATTGTTTGTCTGATGCCAGAGCCGCTGCCAGTGAACAAAAGATCAGATCAAATTCGCCACAGTACCTGGAAGTACTTGGAGGAGCACTTGACCTTGTGAAAGTGGCAGACGTGAACTGGCTACCGGTGAAGACGCCGTCAGTAGCTAGAAAGCAATGGAGATTGTCTCAGAGATGATAAGAGATCGACGCGACACAATAACATGGCAAAGACAAACATATCTGAAGTAAAGGTGAAGAACAATACAGGAAGAATTCCGTGAACACGTTTTACTGCAGACAAAATGTTGGTAGCAGTGTGGTTAGGAAAACTGTTTAAGTTTATGTTCAATGTTGGTGTTTCTAATGTTCTAGTGGACATGTTTAATATGTTTGCATGACAATGTTGTGTTATGAAAGGCACATTTTAGTCAATAGGCTTCATCTTTCGGTCTTAATCTTTGACCATAACCCTCCTTTTATTGTTCATATTAAATCAACCCATCTCATGAAATCTGAAATGATTTGTAATTCTAAATAGTACTAATAAATTGATAAAATGTGTTTGAAATGATCTTACGTTTATCACTGGTTTCACATTGTGTCACTGTTATTACTGTATTGCATATTGGTGTTCTGGCATCAGAGTTGCCCAATTGAATTGAATACGTTTTTTGTATCTACCTAACTGTTGCTACATTCATTAGTAAACATTTTAAGGATATGATCGTTCAATTTTGACGACTCAACCTCGATTATTTCTAAAGTTACTAAAAAAGAAAAGCTACAGTATAAATGGAAAAATGTCAGACAATAGAATGTTACATGTTTAAAGTCAATTATTACTCATCCAAATAATTTCTTAGTATTATCATTAATCTTTTCTGTCTTTGATTATATGTGCAAATTAAAGACTGAAATTACATTCTGAAAAGCCTGAATTGCCATCTAAAATATAGGTAACACCAGTGACAAAAAGGCAGCACAAGCATTTTTTTTATGTAATGTAGTAAAAATATGTTGATGTCATTTATGTTGATTTATAATGTTAAGGGGTTAACTATTATCTGACTATAAGTTTTGATTTAAAAAAAAGAATTCATGACCCGCATGCGTAATGCATTCACAACAGTTCCAAGCCCTTTATATCAGAAGAGGATAGAAGTAGGAAGTATCTTTGATTACGCTGAGAATGTATTTGATCAAAGACAGTGTGTCATCATCAGATCCTTCATTTCTAGTGGTTGAGAAGAGCCACATGACCATAATACATCCAAAAAATGTTGAAGGTATTTTTTTTGTAATTTTTTTTGCTTTATTGAATAGATGTGTTTGAAAAAACAGGGAAGGGTGAGTCAAAGGGCAGTGGGATGGATTCGAACCCATGCCGACTCATACATGTATGCCAGAGTCAGTGGCTCTCACCGCTGGACCACACAGGCCACCATACTAACATTTCACATCAAGTCCATCTCGTCTCCTCTCTGTTGGCCAGAAATAAAGCCAATCTTACCAAAGTAGCCCAGATTAGCGTGGCAGGAATCCAGGAAATGTGAGTGAATTTGGGGAGCAGACAGAACAGATGGCCTCTCCACCACCAGACACCTCCCTCTCCAGTACCCTCCCCTCATCTTTCCTCACCAACTTTACCTCCTCTCTCTCAAATTCAAATATTCTTTATTGGCATGACAGGAACGATCAAATGTTGCCAAAGCAATACAATACACAAAATAATTAGGATATAATAAAACATTTAATCTCTCACTCCCTCTCCACTTCTCTATCTCTCAACTCTCTCCTTTCTCTCACCACTCACCCTCCTGCTCTCCCCTTCTCTCTCACTACCCTCTGTATCTAGTCCTTTGAACCACCGTGGCACCCTGCCCTGGTTTCCTGACTCAGCCTGACATACATGTTGCAATATTGATACGGCAAGGTTTAATGGTCCGTTTTACCACGCAGCACTTGACCAACTACTAGACATGATAAGAGCAAGGAGAGGACAGACAGCATCACGTGTTTCATGTGTTTCCACTACTGACCTCTCCCCGATGGCGTGCCTCCACCTGGTTTGTTTCAGTGAGTTGTTGTAAAAAGGCTGACGCCGTATCGGAAAGGTACAGTATATCATGCAATTTTGGAAGGGATCAGTTTAAACTAGAGTAGAAAGGGAAATTGAATTGATCTGTAACACTTGAAGCTTGCCGGTATGGTGCATTACGATGCAGTTATAATGCAATGTAAGGCTTGTCATAAGCATGCAGGCCTATTACCCTCTTATAATGTGTTATTGTCATCTCATAATGATCCTGCCTGTATTTCCTCCGTGATGGCGCTAGACTAGGGGTTTCATCTTTTATCTGGTCAGGGATACAACATGAATGGTTTAGTCTTTTTTTCCCTGAGATTAAGTATCGATCCAGGTAAGAAGGTGGGAAATATACACCTCTTTCACATCTCAGAGCTACTGAACAGTATATCTAGGTTCAAGAACGTTATCCTAATCCCAATTGTAATAAATAAACGGGTTATTTTCAACTTGAAAAGACCTCCTCTCCTGAGTGTGTTGTTACTTTCAAACGATCGGCTCTAAAAAAAGGAGACTTTACTCCAAACTATGTGAAAATGTATGTCAGATGTGTTGCCTTGACAACAGGAAGGGCAAAGGAGGGCCGCCTCAGACTAAGTATCTCATCTGTTTCCTATTGGCTGGGAGAGAGAGAGAGAAAGGTAGCGAGACAGAGAGAGAAATAGGGAGAGATTGAGAGAGGGGAGAAAGAGAGAGTAGGAGAGAGAGAGAGATTGAGAGGGGGAGAGAGAATAAGAGAGAGAGAAAGAGGGGGAGAGAGAGAGGGAGAAGTGGAGGAGACAGAGGGAGAGAGAGAGACGTGAAAGACTGAGGGGGAGGGGTGCTGAGGTGTATTTCTGTCTGTAATAAAGTCTGACCACTGGGTACACTTACATCCCTCCTGAAGCTGCTCCATTCTACTGACTGCCAACCCACTGGGCCTTGAGTTTACAACACCTGCTGCGTCTGGTTCCCCTACATAAATCCAGGTGCTCCTGAGCAGGCATCTCTTTCTGCAGCCGCCACAGGGAGGCCGAAAGGTGGGAGAGGGAGGGAAGGAGGCAGGAGGAGGGACTGGAGGGGCTGGAATGCAAGGGCTATGAAAGGGAAAGGGGGATACCTAGTCAGTTGTACAACTGAATGCATTCAACTGAAATGTGTCTTCCGCATTTAACCCAACCCCCTTAATCAACATGCTATGAGTTCTTAAAATGCCCCAGTTAGCAATGAGCAGAAAAAAGCCAACGTTTTGAAAGCTGGGGATCCCTATTCCCACCACTGAGAGGCCTACAACTTTACCACTCAATCACTTTATTTGCTTGTTTTAATTGTAAACTGTGAAATTAGAGTGTACACTGAAAATGAATGTACCAACCCATTTGTTTCATAGCGTTAAACATATAACAGTGGCGGTGGGGCTGATCACATCATGCCTGCTGAGGTTCAGGAGTGGTGGGAGGGGAACAGCGCTACCCTCTTGGTCCCACACTGCCCCCTGGCCCTTAGTATGGGATTCGCAACTACTGAGCTGATAAACCCTAGAAATGATTTCCCTCTCAGCAGCTCAACCAGCTCCTCCAGCTCAACACAGTACACCCAGCGCTCTTTGCTGATTGATTAATGTACTATGTTTGGTGTTTTATGGCTGTTTTATTACCCTCCTGCAATTTACTAGGCTTTATGTGCCTTTACTGTCCAGTGGGTGGAGCACAGCACGAGCGCATTGGGGCTATAGGTGTGCCCACAGCACAAGTGCACTGTAACCAGTGTTGGTGTGTAGTAAACTACATGTAGTTCAACTAGTAATTGAACTACATTTTCCAGTGGTAGTTGAAATCAGTTGAAATCTAGGTAGTGTTTTCAGTAGTTTCTGTTTTTGTTATTGCCATGTAGCCAACTGCTGGATCTACACCCTACTTTTTTTGTAGGCAATAATTTCCTTTCTTTTTTAGCATCAGACCTGCCTAATTCTCACTGAAATATCATGGTGTTTTATAGGCTAATTTACACACTCTCTTAAAATGTGACCCCAAAGTGATCTGTCTTGCGATTTGTAGTCCGCCGGTTCAGATATACATATAATTTTTCACTAAGTAGTTTGGATGTAGCAAACTACTTTCAAAGTAACGTTAAGTAAACTACAATTTTCTTAAAGGGACAATAAGTAGTTGAAACAATAACAAAGAGGGCTCCCCACCCCTTTTTTTGGTAAAAAGCTGAGGGAACCGGCTGGATAAATGTAACCAATCTCAAAATCATAAACAGGACTATGGATTGAAGGACCTACCATCCATGATACCAAAAGTATAGTTTTAGCCATGTTTTGAGGCTGTATGGTATTGGTTTACATTTACTTTGTTTATAAACATTGGCGTAAAACAAGTTGATATTTTGGGTTCTGATGGGGTACAACAGTTGAACTAAGTTCTGATGGGGTACAACAGTTGAACTAAGTTCTGATGGGGTACAACAGTTGAACTAAGTTCTGATGGGGTACAACAGTTGTACTAAGTTCTGATGGGGTACAACAGTTGAACTAAGTTCTGATGGGGTACAACAGTTGAACTAAGTTCTGATGGGGTACAACAGTTGAACTAAGTTCTGATGGGGTACAACAGTTGAACTAAGTTCTGATGGGGTACAACAGTTGAACTAAGCTCATGAGGCATTTATAAGTTATATTCTTCAAGAATCAATGGGCATATATAATTCATTTATAAGTGAAGGTAGCAACTATAGATTGCCTCTTTAACCTCTTAAATGTAACTAAATGTAATCATAAGTGTAATCTATGTAATTCCCAAAAGTAATTATTTATCATGAGGCCCATAAACAACAACTAGTAATGCTGCATACTCCAAGAAAGGTTCAAATCTCACCTTTTGGTAAAACATGTTTTATATATTGCTGAGTTGTAGTATTCTAGGCATATGAATTGTTAGTGGCTATGACATAGGGTTCAGCCAGGAGTTGATGGACAGGCAGATGAGCAAAATAAATGGTAGGAGGGACGTACCAGCTTCAAGTGGTGTCAGAGGCACAAAGGCTTCTAAACAGCTTCTACCCCCAAGCCATAAGACTCCTGAACACCTAATTAAATGGCTTCCCAGACTATATGCATTGCCCCCCTCTCCCATCTTTTAAAACCGCTGATACTCTCTGTTGTTATCATCTATGCATAGTCACTTTAATAACTCTACCTACATGTACATATTTCCCAGCACCATCTTGTATATAGTCTCGCTATTGTTATTTTACTGCTGCTCTTTAATTACTTGTTACTTTAATGTCTTATTCTTATTTATATATTTTTTCCAACTGCATTGTTGGTTAGGGGTTCGTAAGTAAGCATTTCACTGTAACACCTGTTGTATTCGGCGCATATGATTAATACCATTTGATTTGATTTGACATCTGCGTCACACAGGCAGAAGAGACATTGTCATGTGTCCGTGAGAATCAGGGCTACCGCTCAACACATCCATGTAGGTCCCCAAAACAGGGGACTTTATATCTGGAAGGTTTTACTGGTAGCTTTAGTTTAGCTTTATTTCTTCCGGTTTGAACTAATTGGTAGTTTGGTAAACTATATTTTCAGATAAGCATCCCCAACACTGACTGAAACCATGCATGTATGGTCTGAACACATACGTACCGTAGACTACGTACATAAACGTGCATGCACTCATACCTGCGCGCGCACACACACACACACACACACACACACACACACACACACACACACACACACACACACACACACACACACACACACACACACACACACCACTAGCGATTCTGGTGGGGGGGCAAGGGGGGCCAGTGCCCCTGTGACAACAATTTTGGACCCCATTGTGGCCCCCCTAAATGTGGAGTATGAAATAATTTTTACATAACTAAGTTTTGCTATATTTCTTTTTTTTTACATCCGTTATTAATGTAACTGGCCCCTCGAACAGTACAACTGGCCCCAGCTTGGCCCCCCCAGTGGAAATGGTCTATAACCGCCATTGACACACACACACATTTATAACTTATTCAAGCTGGTTCAGGTTGAAGTGGGTATTAACACAATGCGGATGTATCACTTTTCAAATAACTCAAAGGATTGGCTCACCCTGCAATGCTGTTGAACGAGGGCTCTGGCCATTGTCATATCATGATATCACCACTAGAGGGCATCACCCCTCAGTGGACTGTTTTGGAGGTTGGCGCACCAACGTTTGGGCTAGATTCATGTGTTGTAGTCTACTCAGGTAGCTGTTGTAACACGTGCAAAGGAACTCTTTCATCTTCTACCAGACGTTGTTCTCCCATTCATTTCAAACAGATCACAGCCAGTTAGCTGTAGTACTTCACTCTTCTTAAGCATTTAAAACGAGTATTCAATAAACGAATTGTCAGACATAATGTTGAGTGATGTGTTTGTGTTAACAGCTGTGTATTCAAAATGCATTTTTCCATGCAGTGCAACTGTAGGCTGCTGGATAGACTTGTTAGAGAGCTAATAAATCATATTTAGAAATATTCTATAAATGCCCACCAGAGGGAGCAAGATGCTGTCAATTCGAGTTAGATTGAGCTATGTCTCCTGCATTCCGCGCCATATTTACTTACAGTTGGAAACACAAAGCCAAGGTTATGTAAATTCGTTTTTATATGCAGCAACAAGCTATGCAAATTTTACAAATAGTCCAAGCCAAATCATTGCAATGATTCATTTTTTTTCAATGTTGCCTTGAACGTGATCTGAGCCAGAGAAAACAAACAAAATAAATATGTCATTCTGCCCGTGAGCAAGGGAGTTAACCCACTGTTCCCCGGTAGGCCGTCATTGTAAATAAGAATTAGTTCGTAACTGACTTGCCTAGTTAAATAAAGGTTAAATAAAATAAAAAAAAGGTCAAGTGTAGGCCATTTTCCCTCCTGCTCTCTGTGAAGGCAGTGCTTGGACAGAAATAGATTTTAGAGGCAATCTTTTTGGGAGGCTATTTACCTCCTGCTTTCTGTAGAAAGGATATCTAACTGAACAACCAGTAACCCCAGAGGCTCTTACAGCACTGAGAGTCTGAGATCCATCATTCTTAATGGAAGGGGATAAGTTTTCACCCAGTGAAAGAGATAAGAGACAAAGAACGGCGATTTATGATGGAGGGAGAAGTGGGGGAGAAGCGCTTGAGGCTGTGTTCCTCCCTTGATTTTTTCCAGCTGCTTGGTTTACTGCTGCCTGGTTCTGTGGCCAGGTTTGTGTCTGTGTCTCTACATGACTGTGGCCAGAGGCTAGGGACGCTCCCAGCCCCAGGCCAGGACCACACCACTGGCTCCCACAGTCTTGAAGAGAACATCCCAGGCCTGCCCCGCCCCTATGTGGGCCCCGCCTGTGACGAGCCAACTCCCCCGCGGGCCCCAAAACCACTCCCAAGACCCTCAACCCTCTCTCTGGGCCTTGCAACTTTGAAGTCCCCGCTCCAACCCCCATCCCCTCTCCCCCATCTGGCTCCTTCATCTTCCCTCCTCCAAGTGACTCTCTCCTGAGTGATGAAACATAGAGTGGAGACATGTAACATGTTAGTTTAAGAGATAGTGCAGGTGTAGATTACCCACGCAGCGGACTCTGGCTAAGCTTTATTTATGAGTATCCTGTCAGTTGTTTAGGTGTTGGAGTGACATGAGCAACTAAAGCCGTTTACTCTGCAGTAAATCAGAAGTACGCAGAGCCATTCTGAGAAAGACGGTGGGTCGAGTGTGTGTTTACATGTGCGTGCGACTGTTATGTAATGTGTGTGAGCTTGTTTGGCTAAGTGGTGTGGCGTGTGGTGTGTGTGTGTCAAATCAAATCAACGTTTATTAGTCACGTGCACAGGATACAACTTGTGTGGAGCCCAGGAAGAGTAGTGAAATGCACAGAATCAATAGTAGGTCAGATAAAAAATAAAACGCACAAAAGTGTAAGCTAGATATGTGTGTGTGTGTGTGTGTGTGTGTGTGTGTGTGTGTGTGTGTGTGTGTGTGTGTGTGTGTGTGTGTGTGTGTGTGTGTGTGTGTGTGTGTGTGTGTGTGTGTGCAGGCTAACAGTGAGGGTCCGGGGTGAGGCCACCAACACAGATCTAGAGACAGCATGATTGAGTCTAGTCCATTGCTACAGACATAACAATAGAATCATAAACAGGTTTTAATACGCCCCACTAAAAGCTATATATACAGCTGCCTCTCTAGGTCTGCGCTTACACAGGAAGCCCAGTTGTGATGTTTTTTTTCTCACTATTTGGCCTTTTGACCAATCAAATTAGCTCTGGTAAAGATCTGATGTGAAAAGATCTGATGTGATTGGTCAAAAGACCAGTTAGTGGAAAAAAAGATCCGAATTGGTCAGCCTGTGTAAACAGAGCCTAGTGAGTCGACATGAAACCGACTTGCAACACTGTACCCAAATACTTCATCTGGACTTGATTGAGCTTGCCTGGTACTGTGGAACCAATAGAATTGTCAAATAAGTGCAAACCCACCCATCTGACACTTCAGGCAAGCTTTGCAATTGAGTTATACAGAGACTTGTACTGCATCGAGGCCACCTCAGGACAGGTCTTCAGGTATCAGTTGGCAGGCTTTCAGACCTGTCATGGTGTGATTGATTGCAAAAAGGTTACATACTCCCTGTATTTGTTACTACTGTTTCCCCTGTCTGTAGTGTGAGTGTTGTCTTCTTTTTCTATCTACCCTTTTGTCTGTTCTTTCTCCCCCTGGCTGTCTCTGTCCTGCTCAACAATGAGTGGTTCTCTGGTGTATTGTTTTGTTCCCTTAAGTGGGTGAGTTGTAGGGCCTTAGTGAGAGAGAGGAGAGCAGAAGAGAAGTCGAAAAAAGGAGGGAGAGGGAGAGGGGAAGAGAAGAGAGGCAGAAGGAGAGGTAAAGGGACAAGAAAAAAGGAGAGAGAACGAAAGAGTGAGAGGGGGATCTTGGCCCTTATCTGTTGTGCTGGAGGCAGGTAATGGTACATCTGCTCTGTCTCCAAACACAGCAGAGCTCTGGGCTGTCTGTCTGGGGACTGATGTGTTTTTGTCCCAGCAGCTACCTACCACTGGCAGAAATACTATGACTTTTTGTATGTGAAGAGAAAGACAGGGGGGGGGGCAGAGAGAAGGGGAAGAGAGATAGAGAGAAGGGGGAAGAGAAAGAGAGAGATGGGAGAGAGGGGGCAGAGAGAAGGGGAAGAGAGATAGAGAGAAGGGGGAAGAGAAAGAGAGAGATGGGAGAGAGGGGGCAGAGAGAAGGGGAAGAGAGATAGAGAGAAGGGGGAGAGAAAGAGAGAGATGGGAGAGAGGGGGCAGAGAGAAGGGGGGAGAGAAAGAGAGAGAGGGGGGCAGAGAGAAGGGGTGGAGAAAAAGAGAGATGGGAGAGGGGGCAGAGAGAAGGGGGGAGAGAGAAAGAGAGAGATGGGAGAGAGGGGGGCAGAGAGAAGGGGGAGAGAAAGAGAGAGTTGGGAGAGGGGGGCAGAGACAAGGGGGGGGGGGGTGAAAGAGAGAGATATGGGAGAGAGGGGCCAGAAAGAAGGGGGGCAGAGAGGAAAATAAAGAGAGAGATGGGAGAGGGGGGCAGAGAGGAAAATAAAGAGAGATGGGAGAGAGGGGGCCAGAGAGAAGGGGGGGAGAAAGAGAGAGATGGGGCAGAAAGAAGGGGGGAGAAAGAGAGAGATGGGAGAGGGGGGGCAGAAAGAAGGGGGGAGAAAGAGAGAGATGGGAGAGGGGGGGCAGAAAGAAGGGGGGCAGAGAGGAAAATAAGGAGAGAGATGGGAGAGAGGGGGGCAGAGAAGGGGGAGAGAAAGACAGAGATGGAAGAGAGGGGGCAGAGAGAAGCTGGGGAGCAAGAGAGAGATGAGAGAGAGGGCAGAGAGAAGGGGGGAGAGAAAAAGAGAGAGATGAGAGAGAGGGCAGAGAGAAATTGGGGAGAAAGAGAGATGGGAGAGAGGGGGTAGAGAGAAGGGGGGAGAAAAAGAGAGATGGGAGAGAGGGGCAGAGACAAGGGGGAGAACGATGCAACCATATCATGTCAAATCAAATCATTATTAATTAGTCGCGTATACAGATATGCAGATGTTATCGCAAGTGCAGGGAAATGCTTGTGTTTCTAGCTCCAAAAGTGCAGTAATGCATAGCAGTACAAAACAATACACACATAATCCAAAAAGTAAAAAGAAAGAATTTAAGAAATATCAGAAGGAGCGATGTCAGCTGGTCCCCATTATGCTGCTATAACAGCCTCCACTTATCTGGGAAGGCTTTCCACTAGATGTTGAAACATTTCTGCGGGGACTTGCTTCCATTCAACCACAAGCATTAGTGAGGTCGGGCACTGACATTGGGCGATTAGGACTGGCTCGCAGTCGGCGCTCCAATTCATCACAAAGGTGTTCGATGGGATTGAGGTCAAGGCTCTGTGCAGGCCAGTCAAGTTCTTCCACACCGATCTTCGACAAACCATTTCTGTATGGACCTCGCTTTGTGCACGGGGGCATTGTCATGCTAAAACAGGAAAGGGCCTTCCCCAATCTGTTGCCACGAAGTTGGAAGCACATAATCGTCTAGAATGTTATTGTATGCTGTAGCGTTAAGATTTCCCTTCACTGGTACTAAGGGGCCTAGCCCGAACCATGAAAAACAGCCCTAGATCATTATTCCTCCTCCACCAAACTTTACAGTTGGCACTAGGTCCACAAGAACACAGTGGCCTCCATCATTCTTAAATGGAAGAAATTTGGAACCACCAAGACTCTTCCTAAAGCTGGCCAGCCGGCCAAACTGAGCAATTGGGGGAGAAGGGCCTTGGTCAGGGAGGTGACCAAGAACCCGATGGTCACTCTGACAGAGCTCTAGAGTTCCTCTGTGGAGATGGGAGAACCTTCCAGAAGTACAACCATCTGCAGCACTCCACCAATCATAAGAAACAACATTCTCTGGTCTGATGAAACCAAGATTGAAATCTTTGGCCTGAATGCCAAGCGTCACGTCTGGCACCATCCCTACGGTGAAGCATGGTTGTGGCAGCATCATGCTGTGGGGATGATTTTCAGAGGGGGGGACTGGGAGTCTAGTCAGGATCGAGTTAAAGATGAACAGAGCAAAGTACAGAGAGATCCGTGATGAAAACCTGCTCCAGATCGCTCAGGACCTCAGACTGGGGAGAAGGTTAACCTTCCGACAGGACAACGACCCTCAGCACACAGCCAAAACAACACAGGATTGGCTTTGGGACAAGTCTCTGAATGTCCTTGAGTGGCCCAGCCAGAGCCCGGACTTGAACCCGATCGAACATCTCTGGAGAGACCTGAAAATAGCTGTGCAGCGACGCTCCCCATCCAACTTGACAGAGATTGAAAGGATCTGCAGAGAAGAATTGGAGAAACTCCCCAAATACAGGTGTGTCAAGCTTGTAGCGTGATACTCAAGAAGACTTGAGGCTGTAATCGCTGCCAAAGGTGCATCAACCAAGTACTGAGTAAAGGGTCTGCATACTTATGTAAATGTACTATTTCTGTTTTTTATTTTGAATAAATGTGCAAAAATGTCAAAAAACTGTTTTTGCTTTGTCATTATGAGCTATTGTGTGTAGACTGATGAGGAAGAAAGCCTGTAACGTAACAAAATGTGGAAAAAGTCAAGGGGTCTGAATACTTTCCGAAGGCACTGCATATACACTCAGTGGCCAGTTTATTAAGTACACCCATCTAGTACGGGGTCAGACACCCCTTTGCCTCCAGAACAACTTGAATTCTTCGTGGCATGCATTCTGCAAGGTGTGGCGTTCAAACGCTGCTTAATTGGTGTCAAGGGACCGAACGTCTGCCAGGAAAACATTCCCCACACCATTACATCACCGCCACCAGCCTGTACCGTTGGCACCAGGCAGGAGAGGACCATGGACTCATGCTGCTAAGCCAAATCCTGACTCTGCCATCGGCATGACTCAACAGGAACCAGGATTCAATGTTTTTCCATTCCTCAGTTGTCCAGTGTTGGTGATCACATGTCCACTAGAGCCACTTCTTCTTGTGTTTAGCTGATAGGAGTGTAACCCGGTGGGTTTGTCTGCTGCAATAGCCCATCCATGACAAGGACCGACGCACCATTCTCTGTAAACCCTAGACACTGTCACGCGTAAAAAGCCCAGGAGGACAGACGTTTCTGCATACTGGAACCAGAGCGCCTGTCTGGCCTGGAGCCTGAGAAAACTGACTGGGGGCAAGGGTGTGTGTGTTTGTCTGTTTTCGTTTCTTTCTCACTCCCTCTCTCTCTCTCTCTCTCTCTCTCTGTGTGTGTGAGTGAGAGAATTTCTGTCAGTGTAAAGGTCCTTAGGGGGAACCCCCCCCCCCCCCCTTCAAACTCCCTCCTTTTGTCAATGGCTGTCCAGACAAGCTTGTTCCCTCTCTCTCCCCCCCACCCCTTCTTTCTCTGCAGTTTGTGGCACTCTGTGCTTTATTGCATTTGATTTTAGCGTGTCCATTCCAGAGATGGCTCAGATAGCAGCTGAGGCTAAATTGCCGGCAATAAAGCATCTGCAATAGCAACGGAGCCCTCAGGGTGAGACAGCTGCTGCCAACCTATAGGGAGTAAGGAGATGTAGTCGTTGTAGAGTCTTGTAGAGATGTTGTTGAGCTGGTATACAAAGGTTTATCAAGTAATATTTTTAACTGTAGAGCATTGATTTATACTGAATAAATATAAACGCAACATGCAACAATTTCAACGATTTTACTGAGTCACAGTTCATATGAGGAAATCAGTCAACTGAAAGAAATGAATTAGGCCCTAATCTATGGATTTCACGTGACTGGGAATACAGATATGCATCTGTTGGTCACAGATACCTTTATAAAAATGGGCCTCCAAATGGGTCTCAGGATCTCGTCACGGTATTTTCTTCCCGATAAAATGCAATTGTGTTTGTTGTCCGTAGCTTATGCCTGCCCATACCATAACCCCACCGCCACCATGGGGCACTCTGTTCACAACGTTGATATCAACAAACTGCTCGCCCGCACGACGCCTTCCATATTGTCTGTGGTTGTGAGGCCGGTTGGATGTACTGCCAACTTCTCTAAAACAACGTTGTAGGCAGCTTATGGTAGTGAAATGAACATTAAATTCTCTGGTAACAGCTCTGTTGGACATTCCTGCAGTCAGTATGCCAATTGCACGCCCCCTCAAAACTTGAGACATCTGTGGCGTTGTGTTGTGTGATAAAACTGCACATTTTAGAGCGGCCTTTTATTGTCCCCCAGCACAAGGTGCACCTGTGTAATGATCATGCTGTTTCATCAGCTTCTTGATATGCCACACCTGTCAGGTGGATGGATTATCTTTGTAAAGGAGAAATGCTCACTAACAGGGATGTAAACAAATTTGAGAGAAATAAGCTTTTTGTGCGTATGGACAATTTCTGGGATCTTTTATTTCAGCTCATGAAACATGGGACCAACACTTTACGTTTTGCGTTCATATTTTTGTTCAATTTAGTTAAATCGTGTTTGACACTTAAGTCAAATTACATACAGATTATTTTTCACGTTTCAAGTTTTGTCATATTTTTGTTCTTGAAACTAGAGAGTCAATAAAATAAATAAAAAAATAAAAAAATAGATCAATTAAATGCTAAATTATCTAATTCTTTCCAGATGTTCAAATACTTTCCTTTTATACTTGTGATTTATCATAACAGGTGGCGGCCTAGTTGTAGTGAGACGTTTTAATTGATGATATTGTGTCACACATTCATTCTCTGGTGCTGTGTTGCTGTCAGACTGTGAGACACACATTCATTCTCTGGTGCTGTGTTGCTGTCAGACTGTGAGACACACATTCATTCTCTGGTGCTGTGTTGCTGTCAGACTGTGAGACACACATTCATTCTCTGGTGCTGTGTTGCTGTCAGACTGTGAGACACACATTCATTCTCTGGTGCTGTGTTGCTGTCAGACTGTGAGACACACATTCATTCTCTGGTGCTGTGTTGCTGTCAGACTGTGAGACACACATTCATTCTCTGGTGCTGTGTTGCTGTCAGACTGTGAGACACACATTCATTCTCTGGTGCTGTGTTGCTGTCAGACTGTGAGACACACATTCATTCTCTGGTGCTGTGTTTCTGTCAGACTGTGAGACACACATTCATTCTCTGGTGCTGTGTTGCTGTCAGACTGTGAGACACACATTCATTCTCTGGTGCTGTGTTGCTGTCAGACTGTGAGACACACATTCATTCTCTGGTGCTGTGTTGCTGTCAGACTGTGAGACCCACATTCATTCTCTGGTGCTGTGTTGCTGTCAGACTGTGAGACACACATTCATTCTCTGGTGCTGTGTTGCTGTCAGACTGTGAGACACACATTCATTCTCTGGTGCTGTGTTGCTGTCAGACTGTGAGACACACATTCATT